>NC_135369.1:75740233-76040991 GCF_049243985.1 Paroedura picta
AATCAGGCGAGCCAGATTTGATTCCCCACTCTTTCACATGCAGTAAGCTGGGTGACCTTCGGCTAGTCACAGCCTCATTAGATGGCAGAATATCAAAGGGTGGGACCTGTATACCCAGTGTTGTGTAGGAACATTTCCAATGCTATACTCTACAAAAAATTTTCTGCACATAAATATATCTGTTTATCTATAGTTGTCAGCACCATTGTGCTACAAATCAATGTTAGAGTCTAACTACAGTATATGAAGCACAAAATTGTACATGGTAAAGGAGTTTACTATTTATTATTTGCCTTCTTTTGCCAGCTCATTTAAATGTTATTTAAACTTAGCTAACTTTTAAAATATTTATATTTGAACTGGAAAATTTCCCCTAGAAAGCCCAACTTCAATGCATGTTTCCCCAATTTAAATATGATGAACATTCAAATATACAACTTATTAAAAGCATGTCTAGGTGGTAATAATATTCTTATAAGATATGTCACTTGAATTAAAATGTAGATCTTTTATTGTTTTTTTCAATCTCTTCCAAAGGAAATCAACAAAGTGAATACAACTTTTTATTTATTAATGGTAAATGCAATAGTTTAAAACTGCATTGGTCTGAGAAAAGTCTAAATGTATGCTGAAAGAAATCTAAGCATATATTTGAAAACGTTATCCATTTATGTTATTATCTAATACTATTTGCAGCCTTTGAAAATTACAATTGTTTATAATTTATATACTCTTGAAAGATAACAGAATTACTTTAATGCAAATAATAAAAGGTAACTGGTTGCATATTTTACATTCTTTGGTAATCCCATGTAGATTTCAATACTATACATCTCAGTTTTTTCAATATAATCCTGACCACCTTCTCCTATCTATAAAGGTAAACTCCAAGATAGAGCAATATTATATGCATGCCTGACTCTCAATAAGCTGCAAAAGGGGTCAAAAGAAATAATTTCATCCCACCCCCCACAAAAATGCAGCTTCATAAAGGGGCGAGGGACATCATTTTTCACTTCAGTGAACAAGACTCAACAAATAAAGCCAGTTCAGCTACTTCCAGGCTTCTGGCTGTTTGAATAGAAAAACAGTTAAGCTTGAAAAAGCATTCGTAGTCATGTGATCTAGGTTAGCCTTTCACTGCTGCTCCTGACAAACTGCTGAAGAAAAACTGAGTGCACAGATGAAGAGACAATGGATGGGAAAATAACACTCTGTGTCTGTATGTTTAAAAATTATTGAAAACAGTAGAAAGTAAGAAACACAGAAAAAAGAAAGGGCAGAAATGGTAGATGGGATTGTAATTTAGATAATATATATAAAGTATGAAGACCAGTATAAGTTCAGTTAAAGCAGCTTCCAAGTGGATACTAAAACAGCTTTTTTTTAGGTGGTCACTGAATGTCTTTCAATGAATTCAATAAATTTTCATTCATCATCTTGGCCAAAGTCTCTAAAAGGTATATCTAGTGTCTCTGACAAAATAATATTCCCACTCTAAATTTTAAAAAGTTATAACTAAATTACTTTCAAGTTTTCTTTACAGAGAGTAAAACTAAAGCCAGTACTTGATAAACAAAATGGCAGCTGAAGTAGAAAGTTCAAGATCTCAGTAACATGGAAAAATATACTTGTTTTAGTTAGCAACCAAGAAACCACATTTGGTACTAAGTGAAATCTTTAAGACAGCCTTATATTGAGCACAAGGGCTGTAATAGACAGACCTCTCTGAAAACATAAACAATACAAGCCATTGACTATTTCTATTTCAGTATCAAAGCTGAGTTGGCATGTGATGTTGGTCTTTTTAAAAGTTCTATGAGATGCTAGCCTTTACTTAAAAAAAATATAACTATTAAGGAAATTTCTTGCTGTTCCTGAAGCATGGGGGGGGGTAGCTATGGAGGAGGGGTGGTCCCTGGAAAGTGAAGGCGGGGGGGGGGGGAAAGAAGGATACAGGGCTCGTGATCTGGGCTGGAGGTGGCGGGCAGGGCTCCCCTGCTCAGCGGGAGCAGCAGAAACTCCCTGTCGTTCTGCTGGACAGGTGGGCAGGTTGAGTGCTGGGCTGGCCAGGGCACTGTGGGAGTGCCCTCTGCACCGGAGTGCCCGGGGAGCATCTGGCTGTGAAGCTGCATGTACGCTTTGCGGCTGACTTCAGGGGGTGGGCACTCCAGAGGCCAGCCCAATCCAGATGGCCCATGGGCTGGACAGGGCTCAGACACTGCTCCTCCTACAGTGGTTCTTACAAAACATTAAGAGCCACTAATGGTTACAGATTTATATGCCTGTTTTCTCCTGAGAATCTTAGGACCTATGATGAGTAACAACAACATAAAAATAATTTTATAGAACAAACATTTAAATATATTTAAAAACTGCATTTAGGTCTGCAGGTCAAGTTGCCACTAAAGCTCTCCAAAATAACTCTGTTAATCTTGCCAAAATGACAGGAGAAGCCCATCCCCTAACCTCTTGCATGGTGTTCCAGAAGCTTTGAGCAGTCACCAAAACAACTCAAGCTCACATTATTACTGAACAATCCTTACACCAAGCAAGATGCAAGTATAACCTTATCTTTCTCAAAAGTATTTTTAGTTCACTTGAACTATAAAATAGGCCAAAGGGCCACAGACAATGGTTATTGTATTGTATTATATAACTAGGGACAAATCCCATTGCATTCAGGAATACAATGAGCACTAGATTGGGGGGTGGGTGGGTGGAAGAACTGTGCAGATGGCCTCTCCCTCCCCCCAGGACATGGAAAGGCTGCAGGCTGGAGGACCCCGGGCAGGGAACTCACCGGCAGGGGCAGCTCTCATGCAGCAGGGATCTACAGTCTCTAAGCCTCGGAGGGAAGTGGAAGGGGGAGGGGGTGGCCAGGGGTGGGGCTGGCCGCTGGACAGACAGGCAAGCTGGTTGGAGGAGAAAGCACTCAGAGGCGGGACAGCCACCCTGAGTGGGTGTTAAGCGCTGAGTGGCATTTAAGCTATAAGACCACGCTCCTCCTCCTAGGCCTTACCAGAAATATTGTGGAACAGATTGCTTCACTAAAATTATGATACAGTTTCAATTTATAAGCCTTCATCTTTCAATTGTTAAACAGTACCATTAGGCAAAGTTTTTAAAATGCAAAGTATATTGCACTAAAATTATAGCTCAAGCAAATAAAATATGCTTGCCCACCTTTCCCAGATTACATTATGACACAAGAAGAGAGACCCCTAATTAGGCTACACACACACTTATGCTCTTCAAACCACTTCCACTCATTACCGTCAACTAAATAGACATTGGTTAAAACAATTTGATAATGCCAAGTACTCTGTTTTCTATGCTGTCAACTGTGTTATTAATTAATTGCAACCTTATAATTGTTTGCTATGGCATTGAAAAGCAATTAAGTTCCAGTAATTTATAAAAGTTTAAGATCACTAAGACCATGGTGACACTAGGGCTCTCGCAATTGGTCCTACCCATCAGAAAGGCCACACCATGGATCTCATTATTGGCACAAGTTTGAAAGTGGATCTGGTCACAGCAAACACCATGCCATGGTCAGACTATTATACTCTAATCGCTAAAACCACCACCCTCTCCTCAGTTAGGCACTGAACGGATTTTAGCTTGACTGTAGAGACTTATGGATCCAATTTGATTCCTGAATGCTCTGCAGCAGTGGTCCCCAACCTTTTTATCACTGGGGACCACTCAACGCTTGACAATTTTACTGAGGCCCGGTGGGGGGGGGGGAGTAGTTTACTCCTCTACTCTCAACCACTGCCCTAACACTCTCTGATCGCTATGGTAATGTTTAAGCATCCCTTCAAAATAAGATACAGACACGCCACAACAATGAACATAAGGAACATTTTATTTTCATGGAAATTTTAACTCATGACAATGACAAATCAATGGGAACCCTGAGCTTGTTTCTCTGCAACGAGATAGTACCCATCTGGGAGTGATGGGAGACAATGACACCCGGAGTGTGTTGTAAAGGACCGGGGGGGGGGGAAGGCATCCTTCGCGGCCCACCTCCAATTAGTCAATGGACCACATGTGGTCCGCAGCCCACAGGTTGGGGATTGCTACTCTGCAGGACCCAATGCCTCCTGGCAACTCTTTAAATGGTCTGGTCAGTGACTGGCACAACTGAATACTGGCTGTCACTGATGAGATAGCTTCCTGACGTCCTATCTAAAGTGAGCCTCTTGGTACACTGAAGAGCTGAGAAGACTTGAGCGAGTTTAGAGGAAGACTCATGAAGAAGCTTCAAGAACATCTTAAAGAATGCAGATGAAAGCCAATGAGATGGCAGTGAAGTCAGTAAAATGAAACTTTTAATCAAACTCTGTAAACTCATGCCCTGCACAATTGTTTAGGATAGTTTGGTCTCTCACTGCCCTGGAAGAATGGTAACAAAATAATACTCAATCAGATATCAGCTGTGAGGCACTTGCAAGTCATTTTGCAGAAAAAATCTGGTCACTCTGCTGTGACCTCCCTCCAACCTTAGAGGTGAAGTGTCTGCCGCCATTCCGTTGCAAAAAGCCCCACAGTCCCCCTCATATGCACAGGAGAGAAGCTCCTCTGGCACATGCTGGCTGCCCAGCACAACGGCATGCAACGCGGGGCTGGAAGTGCTGGGAGCGTTCCGATGCAGCGGCAGTGGCGGCGCAAGAGATTGGGGGCATGAGGCTCCCACTGCATGATGGTGGGGAGGAGCATGCTGCTCTCCCATCATGGTGGGGGTAGGGGGATGCCTCTGTCAGCTCCGCTGAGTTTGGTTAGACATACCTACTGAGGTAATTCATTGTCTAATTCCTTCTCAGCTCTCCTATAACCAACTGAGAACCCAAAATTTCTTTCACTACTGTTAGTTTGGGCTTGTTAGGAAAGGATACTACAGAGGCATCCATTGGTATGGGATAATTAGATTTTAAGAAGGAAGAGACATATAAACGATGATTGACTGAGCTGGGAAAGAAAACCGAATTTGGGTAGTGTCAAAGCGCTGGATTATTACTAGTTTCACCAATCACGGGCTAAACTTCTTTAATCCAGATTTTTGCATTTTGGAGGGGAACTTGCACTTACACCCTAAATTCTCACTGGTTCCAGAAAGGAACTCACAGGCTCTGGAAAGTCTATTAATATGTTAGCATCAGTAGCAGTTCTGTGTTGAGGGCTGAAAATCAGGAAAACAGTAACTGACAATCTGTGTGAAGTTTCTCTGTCCTGGGCTCATGCCAAGAATACAGAGAGTTCTTGTTAATGTAGGATTAGCCAGCATAGAACTTTTCATGTTCTGTGGTAATGGTCTGACTAAAATCTCTATGCTTATTGATGATTGCAAAATATTTGTCCTTTTTAGGTTTTATGGTTAGTTATTAAAATTTTAATATACCCTTGATTTTTAGCTACTTTCTGATGAACACTTCAGAAAGACTCTATCTCAAATTTCACTATAAACTGTTCTACTTTGCTTCTCAGTGAGGTCTGGAACTGATGGTCAGCATAGGCAGGGAAAATACATAGTACTACACTAAGGGAAGAAATAGGAGAAAGAGTAGCCCTTAACCCAATTTCATGAAACACAAACACAGATAAATTACTGGGTTGCAAAAGAATTCTTCTCACTCATGGCAGCTCATACTGACATGTGTGTATATTGGAGTTTTAAACATGGGAACCCCTCTCCAGGTCCTCAGATAATACGGTAATCTGCCAATATATCCATAAAACTCAGAATCCCATTTAAAAACTGCTATTTGAATTAATTATATAATAATATAGATAGCGAGAAATATTGTACTTCTATATCTCTGTCAGGCAAACCTTCCTTGCCTGATGCTGGTGTGAAAAGCTCTCTCCATCAGCAAGCTATAGAATTAAATGGCCTTAATCTAAAAAGTCAGAATTAACTAATATACAATAAATAAGTAGGGACACTCTCAAAAATTGAAAGATTGGAATGACTTGTAAGTTTAATGTAGGAATATAATTTCAGTAAGTGAAGAGTAGCTCTCTCTATCTTGTAATTCTGGAACATACCTAATCAGTTGACAATTTATAGTATCTTTAAATATGTTCACTGCAATGTTATAAAAATACATTCAAATGTGCATGAGTGCAACAACAATATTTAGTTGATTAATCAAACAAATTTTGTACTATGACCCCCCGAAGCCTATTTACTCTTTAATGAAGTTTTAAAATGTACATGTACTTGAAATATGTCTGTTCCCAAAATAAAAGAAGTTAAATGCTGCCTCCTGAGCTGCAGAATGTGCATTTACTTAAGCTTCCTGGAAAAACATTCAGAGCATTCCAAGGGTGACTAAATGTTTTCCAACCACATAGTTAGCATTCCAGACAGCTTTTCTTTTCCCTGAGTTCATTACATGAAAAATACCAGTTCCAAGTTCAGTACTGGAGAGTTTCCTTCCTGGTGCCCAAATGCCTAATGCAAAAATAACAAATCATCCTAATGAAGTGTTTTAGTGGTTGTATTACTTGGCTTTATCCTTTAATTAAAACTTTACAGAATTACTAAAAACAAAGACTTTGCAAAAGATAGGCTATTATTATAGAAAATACCTGGCTATACAACACCTCCAACAAGGCATAATTTAATTTGATTTCTTCAAGAAGCACTGCTCCATAAACTCAGTTTTTAAGAGTTATATAATGCATATTTATGTCCTCTAGAAGAAGAGGTAAATCTAGTCAAGGAATGTTCCCTAGAAGAAACTATTTCCAGGTTTCTGGGTTCAGCAAGTATTGCTTGTACCCCTTCTTCAATAAAAAGCTTTAATATCGCTCAGATATAATTTGAAAGCCCACAACAAAATGAAACAGACTAGGGCAATACAAAGGAATAGAAAAATGACTCTATGGCATCATCCAGTGCCATATGAATGCCTCCTTACCACACATTGTTTTGTTTTTGTTTAGCTGGTAGTTTCAGTTTCACTTTTAAAAATAATTGCCCCACTGCTAAAAACTGAAATATTGTCATGGAGTACAGCAGGAACTTTCCGCTCCTTATCTAGGTATATTTATAATTATTATTTTACTATAAAAGCATTTATACTTTCACATTTCATAAACATACTAAACATGAATCTCCAATCTGCAGAAAAATGTGACTTCATAAAAGAAAAAAAACTGATAAAAACAACAGCCTGATAAGAAACCAGTGTGTAGAAAGGACAAGTTATTGAACACAGCCGGGTACAAATAAAGCTTCTTCTACACACTCCGCCCCATCAGAATCTTGAGAGGTAGAGATTTACAAACTGTTCCCCCACCCATACAATACCTTGCATGATTATATGCATTTATTCAGTTCTCACATAAAGCAGAAGGTAAGTACTTATAACATGGGAAGTAGTATGTGCGCTGGAGTGCCAAAATCTTCCTTGCTTTTCTTCAAACCAATGGTAGAAGCACTTTTCTGTATATGTAGTTCCAATACTGGATATGAGCAAGCCAGATTTGGAGAAAAACACTGAAGCCACATAGTACAGACAAGGGAAGGGGGACATATCTTGCTCTCTTTACTACCAATTCCTGATGGTTAGGGCGGCAAAGCATGAGATTTATGCTGCCTCTATTGAGTCCACAAGCTCTCGTCTGGCCCAATTATTTAGGGTAGTTCGATCGTTGACCGCTCTCTAGGAAGGGCGCCAAAACAATAGTCAATTGGCTCTTGACTGTGAGGCATTAGTGAGCTTTTTCACGAATAAGGTCTTGTTGCTCAGCCGGGACCTTCCCGCCACCTTCCCATTACAGATAGGGAACCAGAGGCCCGTTGGCTGCCAAGGGAGGATGTGTTTGATGGCTTTAGATGTTTCTCAGAAACCGAAGTGGACAAGTTGCTGGGGTTGGTAAAGGCAACCACCTGCCCATTGATCCCTGCCTGTCTTGGTTACTTAAAACTAGTGACCAGTAGGTAAGAGGTCCTCTGAGTGAGATTGTCATCCTCTCCCTGTCTACAGGGGAGTTCTCAGAGGTGCTAAAGGATGCAGGGATTTGTCCCTTGCTGAAAAAATCATCATGGGACCTAGCCAG
This sequence comes from Paroedura picta, assembly GCF_049243985.1. Lineage (NCBI taxonomy): Eukaryota > Metazoa > Chordata > Lepidosauria > Squamata > Gekkonidae > Paroedura > Paroedura picta. Next base: position 75,748,313 of record NC_135369.1, read on the forward strand.
CTACCACCTACTTTCACAACTTGCAATCCTGGGAAAGGTAGTTGAAAGGGCTGCAGCAGACTACCTACTGGCATACTTGGAGGAAACTTCGGTGCTCGATCCATACCAGTTAGGCTTCTGTCATGGCCATGGGGTGGAGATGGTACTGGTCTCCTTGGTGGATGATTGCTAGCACCAGGTGGATTGGGACAGATCGGTCATACTTGTATTGCTCAATCTGTTGGCTGCGTTTGATGTGGCTGACCATGAATTATTGGTCTACTACTTTGCTGGAGCTGGGATTTGGGAAACAATGCTTCAATGGCTGTGCTGTTTTTTCTGAAACCAGAAAAAGAGGGTGGCAGTGGGGGAGACTCTGTTGCACCTCTATAGACTTCCTTGTGGGGTCCCACAAGGTGTGATACTCTGCTCTACGCTATTTAGCATCTTTATTCACCATCTAGGACAGCTGGTCTGGACTTACGGACTGGGTTGCCATCGATATGCAGATAATACCCAGCTTTATCTCCTCATGGACAGCCACCTGGATTCCCCCTCCCAGATACATTTACCAGATGTTTGGAAGCCATTGCTGGATGGTTAGAGCAGAGCTACCTGAAACTCAACCCCTCCAAGATGGAGGGTCCTGTGACTGAGCAGGAAGGAGGCAGAAGCATATCTACCCATCTTTGTAGGAACTCATCTCAACATCTCACCCACAGCAAGGAATCTGGGAGTGATTCTGGATGCCTCCCTATCGATGTAGGCACTGGTCACCGGAGTAGCACATGTGGTGTTTGACCATCTCCACCAAGCGAGGCTACTAGCGCCCTACCTGCCCATGGACTGTTTGGCTACCGTGATCCATGCAACAGTCAGCTCTAGACTGGACTACTAATCTGTTAGTGATCCCTGGCCTCAGATAGGTACACCTGGCCTTAACCCAAGCTAGGGCCTTTTTGGTCCTGGTTCTGACTTGGTGGAATGAGCTCCCAGAATATCTGAGGGCTCTGACAGAGCTGGGCCTGCAAAACGGCATTCTTCTACCTTTGGTTGGGGCCAGGTTGTTTAAGAGCTTTGGACCTCCCTGGCTTTGCTATATCATTGATTGAACCCCTTTGTGGATAGTGGTGGGGGGTGGGGTGGAAGGATTTCCTTTTTGTCATCTGGAGGTTTTAAAGGCTTGGGGATTTTATTGGGGTTTTATGTAATTTGCCTTGAGTCCTACCAAGGAGGGAGGCGGACTGTAAGTGTAATAAATAAAAACATAAATATAAAAAACAGAACTCCCTCTTATTCCACCTGCTAGGTTTATAGGGCAGAGTATGAAATGCATTGAGTTTTTGTTGATTTTATAACCAGATCACCTCTATATTTCTTGCAGTAAACCAAGATGTATTGTAATGGTACTAGATCACCATGGATCCCTTTAAATCTGTGTTCTGATATATTCTTATTAACGAGTAAACATTTTTGTTGCTCTTTTTGACACCCTGGAGGCAGTGTGTGATGCACAACAGGTTGCATGAGAACTTCATAGCAGTAATTGAACGTGCTACAAAATTGCTGATTCTCCACAAATGGAATTATTAAATAGTTAGGAAGAATATTTTACCAGAACTTAACAGTGTTTGCTGTTGCAGCCTAAGTTTTTGCTATAGACTGCTATAGATGTTTTTGCTATAGACTGACAATGTGCATATGATGATTGACATAAAGCTTTTCCAGATACCAGATCAGCATTACTCAGCTTCCAAGCTGTCTTCTATAGCTATCTCTTCCTTTCAGCATTCTTATTCCTCTTGCATCACCTCTACTATCTGCTCCCACAAAAGTCTAACAGATTTCCTATCTAGTCACCTATAGGCATGGTCCAGCTCACCATTGGATGGATTTCAACAGCTGAGACCCTTTTAAAAAAATTATTATTATTATTATTATTATTATTATTATTACTAATTAGATTTATTACTCGCCTCTCCCCAGAGGCTCGAGGTGAGTCACAATATATAAAACCTGAGGCAAAAAAACACAACCCTTATCTACACTACCCCTAGATAACCTGTTCTAGAGGGGAGGGAGACAGAGGGCGCTGTGGCATTCGCTAGAGAGCCAGTTTGGTGTAGTGGTTAGGAGTGCGGACTTCTAATCTGGCATGCCGGGTTCGATTCTGCACTCCCCCACATGCAGCCAGCTGGGTGACCTTGGGCTCGCCACGGCACTGATAAAACTGTTCTGACCGGGCAGTGATATCAGGGCTCTCTCAGCCTCACCCACCCCACAGGGTGTCTGTTGTGGGGAGAGGAATGGGAAGGCGACTGTAAGCCGCTTTGAGCCTCCTTCGGGTAGGGAAAAGCGGCATATAAGAACCAACTCTTCTTCTTCTTCTTCTTCTACTGCTACTTAGTTTATACCTGTAGGGAGAAGCCCTGATCTTCCTTGTGGCCCAGCCTCAACCAACAACCTGGCGGAAGAACTCCGTTTTACAGGCCCTGCGGAACACCGAAAGCTCCCGCAGGGCCTGCAGCTCCTCTGGGAGATCATTCCACCAGGTTGGGGCCAGGAACAAAAAGGCCAGGCGTGCCTCTCTGGGGCCGGGGACAATCAATAGATTCGTACCCACAGAGTGTAAGGCCCTGACTTGTAAATGACACTCCCAACTTCAGTCCTGATCCCTGCTGGAAATACACTTCACATCTAAGTATTTATAACTCTGTTGGGATTAATAATTTTAAAAGATCTCATTTTGTCTATCTTTGCATCTTTTGATCATCTCCACTAAATTCTGAAATTTGAAAGCTACTTTATCATGCCATTCAACAGTCTGTATAAGCCAGAGCTGAGATGAAACTGCATTTTCATAAACTTTCTTGTCCCAGAAAAACATGCTTCTAGCTCTGGTCATTTTGTGTGTGCATGTTTTATACATGTGCAAAACTGTTTACAAAACTGATACTGGGAAAACACAGCTCCAATGGAAGGCTATTCAGTTACTATTCTTGCCCCAATTCACTTCAGTTTAGTTTATTGTTTACACCAGAACAAGCAATACACATCTGAACTGAAGCAAAACTACTTGCGGAATAACAACAGGTGGTGCTAAAACTGACAGCAGTGTAGCAGGACAGGGAGTGTCAACCCAGTTTCCGGGACAACAGAGGTATGTTTTCTTTCATCACTCATTCAGAGTACAGACTCTGTTTGCCCTTGGTGATACTGACTACAAGGTGCTGTGGAATTTATACTATGTGATGCCTGAGGGGCTAAAACAAATTGTGAAGGAAGTTATTTCCTGTTTTTTTAAAACAGTGCCAAAGCATTAACAAACTGGAAAAATAGTAACTATGATCATAAATGAAAAAGTATTGAGCAATCAAGAGGTAGACATTTTCCATGTCCTGAAATGATAACTTTTGAAGTTAAAAGCAAACTTTGTACTAAAAAAGATTGGGAGCTCCTCAAAACCTTTTCATACCTTCACATGGAGAAATGTTAAACATTTACAGTGACAAAACCACCATAATTCTGAGTTCAAGGTAAATAATCTATCATGCAAAAACTGTATTTGATTTTTCTATGTCTGACCTTCACACATTGGGCAGCATTCCCCAGGCACTTTTACAGGATTCAAGCAGCTCTGTCCACAGGCTGTAGCAACACAATGGGACTCTCCGCTGATACACTGACAGAAAGTGCAATCATCTTCCCTCCAGCGATCACCATGTGCTTGGATCTGTCCATTAGCATAACAGCCAGCAGGATTACTAACTGGAGAAACTGAATCTGCAGTAAAAAACAAAACAAACAAACAAACAAAAAACACCAAGATTATTGAATCCAACTACAGTATTTATGAAAATATAATGTTAATAACACACTGAGATGGGAAGGACAATGTTAGAAATATTACCACATTGGTATTCATACAACAACAATATTGTAGTGTTAAGAATATAAGACTATATAAATCGCAAACAAGTAATCAGACAATGTATTGTTTGTTATTCAGATGAACTCTATTTTTAATAAGCAAAGAAGACAAAAATATTACACTTGCAGTGGAGCAGCCTTTCTCAACTTTTTACCATTGAGAAAGCCCTGAAACATTCTTCAGGATTTAAGAACTCCAAGAGTATTATGCATCCTCTGTGAGGTTTAAGTCTGCTGCCAATATGCTGTATTGGATTTTTATGTTTTATGTGTGTTTTTATTGTGGGTCTATTTTATTGTTAGCTGTCATGAGCCGATTAGCAGTGGCAGGTTATACATTAATTTAATTTCAAACAAACAAGCAAGCAAGAAACCCCAGAAGTGGCATGATCACACAGAATATGGTTGGGAGCATAGCTGTGTAGACACACCCAGGGCCCCTTCCCTTCCCATCCCCCCTCCCCCCAGGTCCATCATTGGCCATTTTGGGAGGAGTGAGGTGGGTCATATCACCCGATAGTCATATCACCCAATAAATGTTCAACAAATTTTAAAAATATATTAAACATTTATTAACTCCCACCCATTAGGGAAACCCTTCCAGGACCGTCAAGAAACCAGTGTTTCACGAAACCCTGGTGGAGAAAGCCTGAGAGCATTGCTGATTCTATGAAAATGTGTGAAATCCAAGAAGTATTATATTGTTAATCAAATTACTGTGGTGTCAAAATAAGCAAATAACACCCTAGTAAGACTGGCTCAATCTACACAAACATCAAATATAGCAATATTTTTTTAATTACCTTCACATACTGGACAGCACTCTCCTTCTGGCACATAATATCTCTCACAATGTAGCTCCCCACACTGTGCTGAGAAACAAATAGAGACACCGCCTTGGCACCGACAAAAACGGCAAGCATCCATTCGAAACATATCTCCATCATAATATTCCACACTATTATATATACAGGCTGGCTTCACTTCTGAAACAGCAAATAGAAAAAAAGTACTTTTCAATTTATGATATAGATTAGGGGACAGCTTTTATAATTAAAGAATGAATCTCTGCCAAGATTCAGAACAAGATCAATAAAGAGCCAGTATAAGAAAACCTACTTCCATAACTGAAAATATACAACTTAACATCACTGTTAACAACATCTTATCTTAATCATCCATAAAGTTTCTACACCCTAAATAATGGTGGTTATGAGTCTTATGTAAAACACAAAAGGACACACAAAAAGTAATAAATATAAATAGGAGTACCCTCTGCAACTGTTATAATATGCAATAAGGATGTATCTATTGTCTTATATACTGTATACGTATAATGACTACTGGCAAAAAAACAAATGCCTTGTAAATGCTTGAGCTTCACATGCTATGAAAAAAAGGCTTTCTGTGTCTCCAAGAATCTGTCAATCAGAACTTTTCCCTCATGCATACAAAGGCAGAGAGTTTGTTGATGATTTTATCATCTATTGCATTGAGGACCATTTCTATCCATGCATTTTGAGTGGTAGCTCCTCTTTTATAAAACTGGCCTCTCCAAAGAGGTGAAAAAGGCACCCATGCTTCAAAGGTTCCAGAAAGTATGCAAACATACGTTATTTAAAAATACTTTTAATGGTCACTGCATAAACAACGTTTTCATGGTTGTGTTTTCAGATTTGGTACATACATTTGTCAGAGCTTTTGCAGGCAGTTTGGGTAGTGGGCCAAATCTAATGAAGGGAGGCTGGGCTTGCCTCCCTTGTTCTGGCCAGCCAGGAACATGCCCAGTTCAGGGGATGTCACTTTCCTCTAGCCCTCAGGTGGTAAAGAAATGACACAGTGATTATGCCCATGTGGGACCCCTGGAAATGTCATTGCACATAGATCCCCTTCAGCACGCAGGCGGGGAGGGGGGCTGGTGCCATCAGTTGATAGGCAAGTTCCAAGTGCTGGATCCATGCCCTATTCCAGTGGTCCCCAACCTTTTTATCACTGGGGACCGGTCAACACTTGACAATTTTACTGACGCCCCGGGGGGGGGGGGTAGTCTTTTGCTGAGGGACATTGCTGCCGCCACCTGAGCTCCTGCTCCACTTGCTTTCCCACCAGCGCCACTCACTTCTCACTGCCCACTCGGGGGGCGCTGCCAGCAGCAGCTGCGCAGTGCTATGCCGAGGGGGAGCCCCAGCCATGGCGGCCACTGGAGAGCACCAAAGGTGAGCCGGCAGCAGAGTGGCAGGACAGCCCCCGAGGCAGCAGCCAGGGAGGAGGATGTGGAGGAGCCACGGCCTAATACCAAGTGATCTATGGACCGATCTCGGTCCCTGACCGGGGGTTGGGGACTCCCATTTCCAGGACTCCTCAAAGCCTGAAAATTTAATGCAGGGGTTTCACCAGTGTCATATGGTTGAAAAAGACTGCCTTAAACTCTCCCATGTAGAGATGTCACGGCCCAGAAAAATTGGGAGGCAAGGGAATCCCCCCTCCATACTACTCGCCATGACCAATTTTTCTACAGCCCAGTTTCAACTATTTCTAGATGGTTTCAGCTATCTGATAACCTATCTCTTATAAATTAAGAACATATGAACTTGCATACTACTTTTACTAATAAATGACAAGAATTCATAGGGGAGGATACATCTCATTTTTCTATATTGGCCCTCTCCCCAACAATTTCTCCACTTCCTATCCTTCTGTTTTCTTTGTCTCATTTGCTGGCAGGTGCTCATGGGAATTGTAGTCCATGAACATCTGGAGGACCACAGGTTGACTACTCCTGTTCTAATAGATCCTTAGATGCTGAGGATTGGAAGAAGTGATCTGGAGGTAAGCAGGAAATATTGTATACTGTAGTTATCTCCTGAGCCCAGGAGTCCATCTTGGGGTCAATCCAGGCCTCCTGTAAAACTCCAGAGGATGACCCCCCCCCATACCAGTAAGCTCGATGACTCATGCATCTGGGGGCTTTTCTTCTCCCTCAGGCCAGTCTCAGCGGCCTGGTCTGTAATGATTGCATCTGGAGTAAAAACCTCCTCTACAACATCCTTTTCGCCTTGGGATCCTCTGTGTCTTCCATTCTTTACCTGGATCTGGAATTTTGTTTCTGGCAGGAAAAAGAAGGGCTTACCATCCCTGTGAATATGTCATGGTAACACCTTCTTCTTAACTCTAGTTTCTATGAGAACTCTACCCAAAGCATACCCAGAAGTCTAACCTCCTTGGAGGGGATATGTAGTGACAATAGCTTAGAACGTGGATCAGCTTTGGGCTAAGGGAGCTGTCTGGCTACAGTAGTGGAAACCATGGCCCTTGCTACAACACCACTGTGTCCAGTGAAGCATTGGCATTGTAAGCAAAAACCTGTTAGTCCCTTCCTGAATGTTCCCTCTGGCTTCAGGTATTAGTTTTGATAACTTGTTTTGGCACCAGGCCAAGGCGGCCATGGCAACCACCAAAACTGTGGTGAAAGTTCTTATTGCCATGGCCATAGCTTTGTGGGCCTTAAGTAATGCTGCATCATGTCCTGTCCAATGTGTCCCCGAGGAACCCTTCACCATCCTCAACCAATCCCAAAGACTGAAAACACTGGCCTGTCACTGGCTGGCACCTGTAACACAGACTCAGCATAATCAGAGAGTATATAAGTTCTCTTAATAAAGGAAGGAAATTGCTTTATCATAAGTTCCAGTCAGCTCTAACCTTACCTTCAGAGGGCTCAGGCATGGGAAAGGTTATTGTTGCTGGGGATTTTGGGGGGGTTTTTTGGATTAAGAAAATAGTTTTTCACGATCCTTTAGGGCCATAATACTGCCTTGTCCCCCTGGCAGGGAATTTCTCAGAATCTGAATGCCTTAATTCCAAATACAGACCAAACTTCCTTTGGGAGTGATGGGGGCAGCCAATTGAATCCTATCCCTCCCTTGTAGCCACTGAGTCAGATGGTTTGGGGGGAAGCAGCATGGCTGATGGTGGGCTTTGTAGATTGGAGTGCTACTTAGCCTCCACCTGTGCCACTGCTGCAAGACGTCCCTGGGTTCTATTGGCCCATTGGGGTTAGAGGGCATCTGATGCTCATCTTCTGATGAAAAGCTGTTGTTCTCCCTGCTTGCCACCATTTTGGCCTGTCCTGGTACCTAAATACAGTACAAAGGTCACATACCATTGATACACTCAAAAACATCACAGCACTTGCCAGGCGTTCCATCTCCATGAGACACTATTTGGGGGATGTAGCCTGCCTCACATTTTGGAATACCACATAAACCAGAGACACACTCGCACCTGAAACAAAAGAAAGGAAACCACCACAAATAAGTAAGACAAACATATGTGGGACAAAAATAGCAAGCAAATTGATTTTCTGCAGTAATACAGTAGACAATAAGATTGCTTTAAACACAAAACAGTAAACATGATATAATATTTACTTTAATGAAAAGTGCTTGAATTTGAACATAAACATCCTACCTTGAGATGTGTGTATGTACAGAAAGACTGAAAGTCTTAGTTCTAATCTGAAGAGATGTCAACACCTAGCCCTCAGCTCAACTATCTCCTTCCACAAGATTGTTAAACTGGAATGTGGCAAGCCAAGGTTTCTTGTGAGAATACCAAAACATTCTTATCCACTATCATCAATATTATATATTTCCAGTAAACCTTAATGGTGAAGGAGATATATTGCCCTGGCTATTTAGCTTTCTTTTGGAATGCATCAGAATGTTCCCTGGGCCATCCCTGAGGATGGCTAGCTGATTTCTACAGGACTGCCCATCCATGATTCTGAAATGATTATGGCACAGGATTCTGTTTTAGTAGTTAACGCTGGGGTCCCAATCTATAATTTTATTCACAGTGTATATGCCACCTTCAACTTCACATGAACTGAATGATAACTGAACTTTGTTGGATGAAATATTCAAATTACTAAAAGCAATTCCCCAAACAGTTCATTCCTCCTAGTGGTGATTTTAAGAAGATCACCAGGGACTGACAAACAAGAAAAGGGACTGACAATGATCATTTAATCCAAAGACTGTATAGTCCTAACAATGAAAATGTCCTTAGACCCTGGTGGTTTTTTTAGTCATCGAAAGATGTAATAAATGCTAGTAGCTTGGGTTCAAATTTAGTAACTTTGAATGGACATCAGAGAATCAATCCAAATGCGAATTATAACTTCTTGAGCTTCGAGGGAGCTAGTGTCATAGATTGTCATTAGAACAAAATTTGAGTCCAGTGGCAGACTTATGATCAACAAAGTTTTATTCAAGGAATAAGCTTTTGTGTGCAAGCATGCTTCTTCAGATACAGTGTTTTTTCTGATCTCATCTCAGGGCCTGCAAAATGGTGCTATTCCGCCAGGCATTTGGCTGAGGTCAATTGAAGCAACAACAATTTCTGGGCCCCTAGAACCCCTCCTCCCACACAAATATACCCATTAAGCAAACAAAAGGGCAATCCTGGATTGACCAACCTATGGGATTTAGTTATTTGTTAATGTTTCAATTAGAAAAATATCATTATCACTGGATTTTATTGTCTTTACTACTGTTTACTACCTTTACTACTGTTGTCATTATCAGACGTTATTAATGAACCATATTGCACCTGTATTATGATTCTGTAAACCATGCTGAGCTGCAAGGAGAGGGCGTATATCTTATCCATTTGGTGCCTCTTAATAATTGTGAAACAGCCATGGAGGACGAATGGTCCGGCCTCTCCAGGGCCAATCAGGGTGCAGCCAGCTGCACCCTGATTGGCCCTGCCCCTACAGCTACCACCCTCCCTCACCAAGCCCTGACACCTTGCCTCACAGATGTGCCTGGCTGTTAGAGCCAGCCATGTCTGTGACTCCACCACTCCACATCCAAGCCCCCAGGAAGCCATCCGGCTGGGGGGGGAGGGAGTACTTCCCAAATGCCTGGAAAGCACACCAGGGCCTCGCCGAGGCCCCAGGTGTACTATCCAGGCTCCCGGGAAGCCATTTGGCTGGGGGGGGGAGGGAGTGCTTCCCAAACGCCTGGAAAGCACACCCGGGGCCTCGCAGTGGTCCCGGGAGTGCTTGCCAGGCCCCCGGGAAGTGCTCCCTCTCCCCCATGCCCCCAACCCCCCCTCGCCCTCAGTGCTTCCCAGCGGCCTGGAAAGCAGACAGGAAGCTCACGGGGGGGGGGACCCTTTCAAAGCCCGTTCTCATGAATGGGCTTTGAAGCTAGTATCAATATAGAATGAATGAATGAATGAATGAATGAATGAATGAATGAATGAATGAATGAATGAATGAATGAATGAATGAATGAATGAATGGCCAAGTTCCTGGGAGTTTCATTATTTTGAGGCAGTGATGATCTCCCTATTGTTTTGTACATGAATATGTCTTATATTAAACTGTGATCAGGCAAGATTGCATATTCCAGAATCAAAACTCTATCTGTAGCATCTGTTGGGATGACAATGATGTTTGCCTGGCCCAACACATCATAGAATCATAGAGTTGGAAGGGGCCATACAGGCCATCTAGTCCAACCCCCTGCTCAACGCAGGATCAGCCCTAAGCATCCTAAAGCATCCAAGAAAAGTGTGTATCCAACCGAGGGGGAGCTCACCACCTCCTTAGGCAGCCTATTCCACTGCTGAACTACTCTGTGAAAAATTTTTCCTGATATCTAGCCTATATGTTGGACTCCCCATAGGTGTTATCTTTATGGAGATCATTGTCCGGGCCTGATGTTGCTAGGAGTTCTGTTCCCTCACTATCTTCTATAGGCAATTGTCCTTCTTCAAAATCTTGAACTGTAAAATTATGTCTGATAGTGTACCTTTTGTGAGGCCTCTGGGCCCCAAGAATCCTGGTACATTGTTTGAGAAACAGTGCAGGCTTATCAAAAGATACAGAACAATAATACCATACTTGTTTTGAGAGAATTCTTGTCTCTTAAGAGGTACTACAGAGATTAAAACATAAGGAGGAGAATTGATTTTCAGCATTTTGGGCAATTATTTATGGGTAATAGAATATATCGCAGAATTCCCTTCTGGATTCATCTGGAAGTCATATTTTAGGTCATATTTTAAAAATGTATTTGCTACTCCATGTAACATGGATACTAGTGGCAGAGCTGACGGCATCAACTCTAAGGAAAAGCTAACTGCTTAGGAGCAGATTTTGATGAATGATCTGAAGTCTTGAGTACTTTCTCCCACATCCTGCCTTGAGTTTTGACACCCTATTACTCTGGAGGTGAGGAATTGGCAGGCCTTACCTGTTGAGACATTGTGCCCTTCAACCAGGCCGAAATAGCATTCATCAGTGTGGATCATCTTTGCTCCAGAGTGGGCACATTTCTTGAAAAGTGCCTTCAGAGCCATGAGCACTTAGAAAACAAGAACAACCCCAGCAAACTGGGGAGCAGTTCCTCGTGTATGAAAAAAAAAAAGAATCTCTTTGGAGACTCTTTGGCGACAGAGGAACTTAGGCGCTGTGGCACAAGAGCATGTGGTCCCTGGGTGGAAACAAGCTCTTGGCTCCAATGCATAGCGCTTCCTGGAGGCTCTTACATGCACAGATCACTTTGATGGTAAGTCTATTCATGCGTAGTCCCCACGTGGGACTGATGAAGAAGAGTTGGTTCTTATATGCAGCTTTTCTCTACCCGAAGGATGTTCAAAGCGACTTACAGTCGCCTTTCCTTTCCTCTCCCCACAACAGACACCCTGTGAGGTGGGTGAGGCTGCGAGAGCCCTGATATCACTGCTCAGTCAGAACAGTTTTATCAGTGCCGTGGCAAGCCCAAGGTCACCCAGCTGGCTGCATGTGGGGGAATACAGAATTGAACCCGGCATGCCAGATTAGAAGTCTACACTCCTAACCACTACACTAAACTGGCTCTCAAGATCAACTGCATCATGCTATGTACTGGCAGCAGAGAGACTCCCAATTTTTGTTTTCTTTTTCCCTAGCCCCATGTTACAGTTCCTTTCCTGAGCTGATTTGAAAGTTACTGACATTTATATAAATACGTTTTGCTGTTTTCACTCCCAATGGAAGTCTATTTACTGCAGTGAAAATAACTTTACAATATCTCTGTCCTGAACATGACAGGAATGTTCTGTCCCCATGCTACATCACTACCAAGTCTACTCAGGTTATCACACAAAATCCTGATCCAAACATGAGGTTAGGAACAAATTTCTTACTTCAGAGGATCTGAGAAGCAGCTAGCTATCAGATTTTGTGACTAGATGTACTGGCCGAGAACATGACTGCTTTTAGAAACAATATTTTGTTTCATTTCTGCCTTTAGTTTTTTTGGTCATTCTCTAATAGTGTTTTAGTTTTTTAAGCTAATCAGATCAGTATTACTTGTGCTGTTTATTCCTGCATATTTTAATTCTGATGTGGATTAATGTGTCAATGATGTTTGGGCTTCAACAATCATCAAAGATTACTCCCTGGTTCCTGGCTGAAGGTGAGATCTCTAATTGCACTCTGTCCAGGCAGGAGAGATGGGCTTCCTGATCTGACCCTTTATGACCCAATCACAGGGCCTCTGTCTTGGAAGGTTGAGTTTCATCAGAAGGAAGAGCTGGGTGTCACCAGCATATTGATAACAACCCAGCCCATAACTCCAGACCAGCTGGGTCAGAAAGGGCAAAAAGATGAGAATCACGCCCTGTGGTCTTCTGCAAAGGAGTTGGTAAGGGCAAGATTGATTCCCCCCGATTTCCACCCTCTGTGACTAGTTTTGGAGAAAAGAGACCAGCCATTTAAGGGCTGTCTCATGAATTCCAGTTCCAGTGAGGCAGTGGGCTAACAACTTGCGGTCGACCATGTCAAACACAGCCAACAGGTCAACACCAGAAGTGCCCATCTACCACTATCCAGTGGCCCCATAAGTCATCCATCAAGATGACCATTGCTGTCTCCATCCCATGGCTGGGACAGAAGCCAAACTGGAAATGGTCAAGTGCTGAAGTTTCCTCCAAGAATGCCAGCAGTTGATCTGTGATGGCCCTTTCAATCACCTTGCTCAGAAACACAAAATGCAAGACTGGGGTGGTAACTGGGTGAGCCCTCCGGATCAAGCGATGGTTTCTTGAACAAGGGACGTACTATGCCACCTGTAGTGCCTCAGGGAACTTCTAAGATGTCACGGAAAGATTTACAATAACCCTGAGGGCCCCCCTATCTGATTGCCTGATTTCAGCAACTAGGATGGACAGGGGTCCAGGAGGCAAGTGGTCACCCTCACTGAGCTCAGCACTTTGGTTAAAGAGAGCTACCTGAAGCCTTTGAATAACCCCGCCCGAGGTGGCCAAGGGGCCTCCAGTTCACTATTTAGAAAGTTATTAATTTTCTCTTGAAAAATGTATTCAATTCCTAATTATTCTCATAAAACATCTTTCAGAACTGGACCCAGTGCTATTTCTTCCATTCCAGTTCATGTAACAAATGATCAATGCAGATGCTAGTAATTCTTCACCACAAACTTAATCAAATAAATCAGTTTTTTCAACAAACTAAACAGATCATACTATATAGGCAAACAAAGCAATAATAAGTAGCTTTGATCACCTGACAAATGCCTATGTCCACAACATAACCAACCTTGTAGGAAGAGTACAACATCCATCAGCTGTCAGTCTGACTTGGGTTTCATGGCTATCCAAGGGACAAACAACTTGCTGGACAGGAGGACATTCTACTGTACTGCAGTCTATACTGAAAACTGTTGAGAAAAAAATCAGGAAAAATATTAAAGACTTTTTTTTGTTTACAAAGCATGACAATGAAGTACCTTCTTATTTTACTAACCAACACAGATTTTTTAAAAAAATGCTTCATGATATAAAGATTATTATTTAGATAAAATCCTATTTTATAATCAACCTCCAGACTGGTTAAAATCGAGTCAGGCATCAATGCCAAATAACATCAAAACCTGTCCTATATATAACATAAAAAACATACAGAAAATAATCTCCTCACCCATACCAAAACAGTTTCAAAAACTGTATGACAGCTTATTCCCAATCTTGTATAAAATAATCTCCTCTCCTCTGCCCCAGGGTGGGTATAGCAACAAGAACATGTCTGCCCCAATCATATTGTATTTTTATGTATGCATGTGCATGTCAATATGCCATATATACCTTAATTTCAATAGTGTAAATAGATATGTATAATTCAAAAGCTACATATTCCTGGCACATATGCAATTAGATTAGTGTAGGTATATTGTATTTATTCATTATGTCTACTATAGGGATAAAACACATACAAAGTTGGAACAGGTCCCAGAGCATAGACATAACCATGATAATAAATTAGTAATAACAATTATATCAATAATGGTAAAGTGGCTGGCCTCTATGCAACTGAACCAGGTTACCCATAAATGAGATAGAAGTCTACATATTTGGGGCACTCTCCAGGTATGCAGCAAAGTTATAACTTTGTAAAATAACTAAAAAGAAAAATCCTCCCCAATTCAAAAAATATTTGATCTGATAAGGACCTCCAGTATTTCAACTAGCATGGAGAGCTGTTCAAAATCAGCTAAAGGGAGCAGGACTGGACTTCCCTCAAACATTGAGAAGTCACAGAACGTTGGATGCGGAGTTCCTTGGGTAAAATAAGGGGAAGTCAGTGTTGTATTTACCTGTAAATGTTGTTCACTGAGTTGTCACTATGCAAGCACTTGTGGGTACTGCACAGGTGCAAGTCAGTCACCAGAAGATTTTTTAGCTAGCATAGTAAGTGAGCAGGAAGAACTCCTACCATCAGGAGATACTGTGATCGTTTCCTATCTAACACTCATGTGCTCATCAAGGGGATCCACACACTCCCTCAGTTTGCCTAAACTGCTGCTCTGAGCTAGACTTGGAATGAATTCTCTTATCGATCCATCTTTTCAAAAATAGCTAACATAGGGATAGGAGGAAGGACAACTCATATAAGAAAAGAAATTTGGGGAATGGAAGGTTGAAATAGTTGCAAAGTATACTTTCATTGAGGAACTGGAAAAGCCGGTTTTAATGACAATAGATACAGTAGGGTACAGGCACAGTCACTGGAGTCACTGAGTGACTGGAGTCACTGAAGCAGTCGGTGTGAGCTTAAATGGACTTCAGGGATGGTAGAGGACAGGAAGGCCTGGAGGAGAATCATCATCATCATCATCATCATCATCACCAGTACAATAAAAACATGGTACCCCATGGAAACCAATGCTTAACAAATTAATTAAGACAAGATCATTGTCCATGGGGTCGCAATGGGTCGGACACGACTTCGCACCTAACACCAACAACAACAACAGGTACAGGACAGGTTTTTGGTTGTTCCAGCTTGGTGTAGTGGTTAAGAGCAGCGGCTCCTAATTTGGCAAACTGGATTCCCCACTCCTCCACATGCAACCAGATGGGTGACCTTGGGCTCATCACAGCCCTGATAGTCCTGTTCTCACAGAGCAGTAATATCAGGGCTCTTTCAGCCTTACCGACCTCACAGGGGGTCTGTTGTGGGGAAAGTAAAGGGAAGGTAACTAAGCCGCTTTGAGACTCCTTCAGGTAGAGAAAAGCAGGGTATAAAAGTAGGGTATAGACAGCAAGGGTGGCCAAAATGTTGTTCTCCAGATGTTCATAGCCTATAATTACCATGAGCAAGCATGTCCAAGTGGCAGGGGCTCATGGGAACTGTAGTCTGTGGACATCTGCAGAGCCAGTTTGGCCAACCCTAGTAGAGGTGTTGCCAAGCATTATCTAGAACCATAATCAAATAATTTGAAGAAGAGGGGATTGATTGATTGATTGATTGATTATATTTATATACCGCCCTCCCCGGGGGCTCAGGGCGGTTTACATAAAAACACAAGAACAATACATGGAACAGTCTTATAAAACATTTGGGTAACTGTGCAATAATAACTGATAATTGTAAACATATAACATTATAATTGTATAACCAATAAACAATACAACGTTGCAACATACAAACAGGTCTAGAGTGTATAGGTGGTGTTCTGAGGGGGGGGCGGGGAGCAGGGGCCCTTTGGTTGTTGTTGGTTATATATATCTGGTCTCAACCAAATGCCTGGCGGAAGAGCTCCCCCTTGCAGGCCCTGCGGAACTGTTTAAACTCTGTCAGGGCCCTGATCTCCTCCGGGAGCTCGTTCAGCAAACATGCAATCAGCAAACATGCAATCAAGCGTGGGTGTTGCATCTTGTTTTCCATGCAATTCAGTCTCAAGGGAATACAAATCTAAATAGCTGTTGTTTTTCTATTTATCTCTGGAATCTGGTAACCATTTTCATTATGCTGTATGTTAATTTACCCTAACACTGGAAGGCACTGGCAAACCACCCCATATTGAGTCTGCCATGAAAACGCTAGAGGGCATCACCCCAAGGGTCAGACATGACCCAGTGCTTGCACAGGGGATACCTTTACCTTTGAATTGATTACTTCCGTTCCATGACACTGTATCTGAGGAAGTGTGTATGCATATGAAAGCTCATTGAACTTTGTTGGTTTTAAGGGTGCCATTGGACTCTAAATTTGTCCTGCCGCTTCAGACCAACATGGCTACCCACTTGAATCCTGACTGTGTTGTCTAGTCATGGATCTCCTTTCTTCCTCTTCCGCAAAACCATAGGGCATAAGTATCAGTTAGGTAGCCCAGTGTACTGGTGTTTGTGGTTAATCTATAGCTTGGGTAATCAGATCTGGTTCTGACAATTCCAACCATCCAGAATGGTAGTCTCAGGGATGACAACATGATTCCTGTTGTCATGGTTCCAAGTGAACCCACTGAAAGTAGACAGACCCATGGTCTCCTGTAGTTGCAGTGAAGGCAGTTCACACACAAAGGGAGAACATGTTGGAGGTAAAACCAGGAAGGCGTGCACAGAGAGGAACACACACTTGGTTCCTTCCCAGGCTTCAAGTCTGGATCCCGTGGAGCCATGTTAAGAAACATGCAACACACAGCAAACATGCAGAAATGAACATGCTCAGCATGCCTGGGGGTGATGTAATAAAGATGTGTGTGTGTGTGTGGGGGGGGTGGACACCCCATAAAAGGTAGAGCCTTAAAGCAACACAGGGTCTTTGTCATCTCGTTAACTCTCTATTACTAGTACCTGGAAACCTCAGGCTCCATATACACTCCAAAAATATACCTAGCTTTTTCTCTATGTTTGTGTTTCTCTGTGGTACACACTGCCCTTGAGAAGGGAGTTGGTCCCTTGCCTCCTTAGGAAACAGAATCAATTTCTATGCTTCAACTGAACTATGAATTTGTCTCTGTGTTTACTGGGCAGAAAGGATCAGTGGGAATCTCTTCAACAGTGCTTGATCCTGCCCTCTCCTGTGAGAGAGAACTGGCCCCATCACCACAACAGAGGCTGATGCGAGTTTCCTTGGGCTGCAGTGTTAACTAGTGAGAGTATCCACTGTTGGCCATCTTGGCAAGGCAGGACTGTTTCAAGGTAACACTCAAACCCAGAATCCCCAATAACATTCTGCTGGAGAAAGCTCTTTCCATATAACATAGGTAATCAATCCCCAAGTACATACAGATTCCCACCTTCTCTGAGAGGGACTTGCTTTCATCTACTTGACATTCAGCCAATGGGCTATTAGATTATATGGAAAGTTGGCCCAAGGTTCAGCATAGACACATCTGACTTTTAAATATGAGAATATTAGTTAAAGGAAGGTTGAAAAAGGCAGTAAAATGTTAGATCTCTTCTGGATATTTGGAAACTATTTAACTATGAAGCTCAGGTAGAATACACACAACAGGTTAGTAAGGTTACCATCTACAAAATGTTTTAAAACTGCTGATTCAATGTCATTGCCCATTGTGGTACCATTTTAATTTGTAAAGTTTTGAAGCTAACTCAAGAGGCTTTTTGATTGACAGCCTGCAGGATTTTTTAAAAACAAATTTAAGTATGGTTTCCACTTTTAAGTTTCTGGCTGTACTATACATAACGTATTTTATTACAAAGTCAAGACTAAATGGTGAGCATATAACTAAAGATACCACAATGAAGTATTTTTATTTGTAAGTTTATCAAGTAACCAAAGATTCTGAAATGTCTTCAGGGGCAGGCCCTGTACAGAGTGAACCTCAGTAATCTAGTCTGGATTTAACTGTTGCATGAATCACTGTGGCAAGGTCAGACCCAGCTAAGTAGAGGAACAATTGGCAGGTTTTGTGGGACTAGTAAAAATAGTCCAAAAAGGCATTCAGCCAGACCCTCAAATATTTAATAGAGTCTATTGAAGGAAATGGGACACCATCCAGAGTAGGTAGGACAACCCCCTCCTCCTCCAGTCCATTTCCCACCCCTGCCACATGACTTCAGTCTTAGTTGGATTCAGCTTTGGCAGTTCAGCCTCAACCATGGCATCTAGGCACTCAGTTCTGATCTGGATAGCCCAGGCAACTCCTATCCCATCAGAAGCTAAGAAGAATCAGCCCTGGCTAGCACTTGGAAGGGTGATAAGACACTCAAGACCAAGAGAGCAGTTTATCCAGCAGGAAGAAGAACTGGGTATCATCTGAGTACTGACGGCACCTGACAGCAAATCTCCTTGATGAGCTAGAGGGTACATATCAATATTAAATAACATTGGAGACAGGATCAATCCCTCTGGAAACCTATTGGCTACCCTTTCTGTGCATTCCTGGAGGAATAAGATGAATCAAGATGAGGCAACACCCCACTCTCCTAGTTAAGCTAGGCAGCTGACCAGGATTGAAGATCAACTGTGTGAATACTGCCAACAGGACTACCAATATCATGGACATCTCATTCTTGGATCCTCATATATGAAAGACTGTGTCTCCCTATGCTCTGCCATAATCCAAACCAACCTGTATATGAGCAAAGTCAAAACCCACCCATATACATGACTTCTTTGTTGTGGCTCCCACCTTGAGGAATGGTTTGCCTGAGGCTAGAAGGGCTTTCTGCAAACTATGCAAAACTGAACTATTCAATAAAAGGTAAAGGTAAAGGTATCCCCTGTGCAAGCACCGAGTCATGTCTGACCCTTGGGGTGACGCCCTCTAGCGTTTTCATGGCAGACTCAATACGGGGTGGTTTGCCAGTGCCTTCCCCAACTATTCAATAGAGCTTTTTTATTAGGGCAACAGGACAGCACTGTACAAAATGATTCACAAAGTTACTTGTACAAATTCTTAGGAACTGTGATCTATAATACTGTGTATAGTTTGCTGTAAATTGAAACCTCCTATGTAATATTGCATCATTTTATGTATCATGCAAACATTTATGCTTTATATTCAGTTCTCTGTTTTTTAGATTTCTTTTGGGTTCTACAACCCAAATCCCATTTCATTGTTTACTGAATGTTCCATTCTGCTGATTGTACTGACTCACTCTGTGTAATCCACTTTAAGTACCAGTGAGAAATGTGGATTATAAATAATGTAAATAAATGAATGAATAAATTTATTGGCGCAAACACTGAGAAAACTGAGATGCGTGTCTGTGTGTGTATTTGTATAAATGGTACACATTACCTGGTTTACATTCATAAAAGTCACAGCATTCTCCTGGTTTGCCTGATGCTTTAGAAACCAAAATATTCAAATAGCCAGGCTGGCAAACTTTCCTCAAACATCCCGTAGGATTGCATACACAGCGGCTTGGAAGAGGGCAGCATTCACCAGGTGGAGCATAGCCTTCAATCAAAATGGAATCTTCTGGACAACGAGGAGAAAACTGTACTTCACAACGGGCCTTGGAACAGTCAGGCTTTTCTTCTGAAAACAAGACAGAAATCAGCTGATGTGAGTGCCTGCAATATGCTGACAGGTAAAACTCCACAGCAGTTTGAACATCTGTCATATATGAAAGATACCTGTCAAGACCATGTTTAATATCTACCAGAGCAAATTACATAAGCTGTTAACCCTGCTTAAAATTTGCAACATAAATCTTGTTACTGATCTTTTTATCAGTATTATACTGTCTGTTAAAGTCAAAGGCCTTAGAAGTTAGTAACACTGTTCAGGATTGTATTGTAAGAGTTTGCTTTATGAGAAGCGTGAAGCACACCAGATACATACATGTGTGCATATTTTTTGTCCTTTATTTATGTGCAAAGCTACACATAGGAAATTGTTCCAGAATTTTGTGGAGCAGAAGTAATGATATTATTAGCAGACATAGAGCAACATTAATATAAGTGGGATCTAGGATTACTCATCCATTCTGGTGACTGCTCAAATGTTGAATATAACAGCATAAATGAGCCACTATATATAAAAAACCCTTTACTTTGATTTGCAGTTCTTATGTAGTCCAAGAGGTCTATAAATCTGTTATAAAAACACCGAGTCACCATAAACTCCCTAAACTCTTATGGAATGAAGAAACCCATTCTTTAAAAACTGCCTGTGCACAGAAGACAAATGGCATTTTCCCACATTGCTCTTTGTTCCTGCAGCACTTCTCTGGAAAAAAAACACTCCAAGAGTCACAGCCATGGGTGTTTGCTAGAATGAGAAGACCCAAGAGGATTAAGTCAACCTCTTTCCTCAGTGGAATTACGCTTGCAAGAAAACAAGGAGCAATTCCACCCCATCATCCTTCTTCAACCCAATCTGAACCTGCATGGGTCCCTGACATTACGAATGATTTTTGTGGGTTTACAAGGGACTGCAGGAACAGTAAGAAATGCAGGAAAATTGTGTACAGGGTTTTCGGATACAAGTTGTTGACATGTTCCACTTGACTGAAGAGTTCTCCTGGTGGTTCCTGGATCAGTTCATATTCATAGACAGCAAAACATTAACTAAAGGGCAGTTCTGAAAGTTACATGCAATGGCATATCAATCAAAATGGAAAATATTTAGGTAGTTGAACTTTTAGCAATATGGCTTATACCAACGGTCCCCAACCTTTTTGAGGTTGAGGACCGCCTCCAGGGGTGGGGAGAGCCAGCAGCCTGGGCGCCGTGCACGTGTGGCAGCTGCGTACAAATGCACACGTGCAGTTGCCACGCATGCGCGTTTGCACAGGCAGTAAGCGTTAACGCACCTTTGTGCCTCTGCCGGCATGCTGGCGGCTGCACCTGCCACTTCCCCCTCCTCTCACAGCGAGAAGCTAGCCGGGCCGCGAGCGAAACGGCCGCTTTGGTTTTTTTCGCTTGCGGCCTGGCGAGCTTCTCGCTGCGGGTAGGGGGGAGGCAGGCGTGGCTACCAGCAGCCCGGTACCGAGGCCTTCACAGCCCGGTACCGGGCCACAGACCGGGGATTGACGACCCCCGGCTTATACTACCAAGTGTGTTTTCCCCAGCTTTTCTCCTATTTTCCCCAAATCTGTTTTTTCTGTGAAGTTTTGGAAAGATTGTAGCAAAGCCTGGAAGGCTGCCATTCAAGTGGGAAAACTTGGATTTTCTCAGTCCTGCAACTATTAATTTCTGCCCCAGGTCAGCCATTCCCCCATCAAACTAAGGGGAGGGTGTTTTGGGGCTTTTTTTTAGGTCAGTAAATTAAAGACATATCAGTGTAACATTATAACAATATGGGTATCATTTTCAGTGAATGCCCAGCTTTTATTTTTAAATGTTCCTAGCCCTTTTCACTGCAGAGCTATAAGTGGAAAGGCCTATCTCTGAAATGAGAGCAACTAGAGGCTTTCTTACAAAAAAAGTGGAAAATTCACAGAAAATGAAACAGATTGTCTTACTTATATTAATATACCAATACTCATAATGAATGCCTAAGTTTATTTATTTATTTATTTAATTTCTATACCACCAACTCCTGGACCAGCAGGCTCATGGCGGCTCACAACAGAATAAAACAGGAGATGGCAAAAATACCATCTCACTAATAAAAATACAATACAATAATTACCAGTTAAAAAATGGCAAGATGGCAAGTACAACAGTCCCTCACTAGACCCATTTTTCCTCATTCACCCATTCCCAGCATTGTCAATCAGATGTAAAGTTGGGGCAATGGTGGGTCCCTGAGGATCCAGATGCCACAAAGGTGGGGGAGGAACCAATTTTATTAGCCTGGTGTTCAGCCCGGCCTCAACCAATGGTGGGGGGCTGGTCAGTGCCAGGAAGATGAGGCAGGAAAACTACAAGAAAAGTTGGTTCTTATATGCTGCTTTTCTCTACCTGAAGGTGGCTCAAAGTGGCTTACAGTCGCCTTCCCTTTCATCTCCCCACAACAGACATCCTGTGAGGTAGGTGAGGCTGAGAGAGCTCTGCTATTACTGCTTGGTCAGAACAGTTTTATCAGTGCTGTGGTGAGCCCAAGGTCACCTAGCTGGCTGCAAGGGGGGGAGCGCAGAATCGAAACCAGCTTGCCAGATTAGAAGACCGTACTCCTAACCACCAAACATGGAATCCCTGGTGCAACCTTAGTGGATCAGCAGCTACAAAAGTAATGGGAAAACAAGATAAGCTTATCCTCGTTTGGAAAACCCATAGGTATCTTTGCCACATTTACATTACCAAGGAGGATTACTATTAAAATAATACATTAGACTCAGAAGCTCAAGAGGTGGACAGATGCAAATAACCTTTCCTTACAACATACAGATGTACTTAAATAACAATTCCTTTTAGAAATATACAACAGCAAACTTTAGCTGTCAATACGCAACTAGATTTTTAGAGCAGTAAGTGCACGGTATATTTTCAGTCAGCACTGATATATATGGAAATACTGCCATGTTGTTGTTAAAAATAATGCAGTGTGCTCTTCAGCATATGGTACATTCATAGAAATGTATGTATCAAATCATACAGTTTTTCTGTCCGTTCCCTTCTCAGCATCTAGGGTCAAGCAAGATATGATGGCAATCAATCCATGAAAACACCTCTCAAAGTTTTATTTTATTTCATAGCAACCATAAGTTGCTATGGATGAGTGGTGTGCATAGTGCTTTAATTCCCAAATCACCATTTTGCCCTTGTTTGCTTTCCTCCCCACAGAACTTTGTTCTGCAGAAAAAAATACGGACACCGTGTGGCTACCTCTATATTTCCTCTACCTGGCCCACATCCTTGGGATGAGGTAGGGGGAAACTGAGGTTGGACAATGACACAGGGAAAGGATGAATCCATCATACCACAGCCCTGATCAAGCTCTCCTTCCTATTTACAGATTTCACATCACCAGTTTGTTCTTCCTTTGCTCTTTCCCAGTTTGCCTTTGCACAGACATCTACCTCTATGATTTCAATTTCTTAGACTTTTTGGACCCCAACTAATAAGTTATCATCTACAAAGTACTTAATTACCATGTACCTACATATCCACAGGGCTACCACTCCTATTATGTTCTGCCATGACAAGTTTTGTTCATCTGAGCAAAGCCTTCTGAAAGCGCCAGCATGGAAATAGGCAAGATCAGCAATTGCCCATTCATGCGCATTCTCTGTGGCAGCTCCCATTTTGTGGGTTGGCCTGCCTACACAGAATGTGCAAAACAGACATGTTTCAGGAGGGCATTTTTATGTAAGGATTAGAACTGTAATCGAATGGAACATTCATTTTAAAATAGGATAGTTGACTATTGCAATGCAGGTATCAACTTGTTTTGCTGCACTTTCTACATACGCACTGCACTATTTCTTGAATATTTTGCATTGCTTTTTAAATCCTGTAATCCTATTGCACTGTTGTTGATTGTCTTTGAGGCATTCTGTACTCCACCTTGAGTCTTGGAGAGAAAGGCAGGCTATAAAATAAACTCGCCTTTGCCTCCACCCTCCGGCTCATATACAATTCTAGCAACTTTCCATGTAGGAATGTTTACTAAAGATTTGCAAACATAACATAGCATTCTGTATTGTATAGGTGTTTGAGGGCAATTATAATGAAAATTAAAGGCAGTAGCATTTTCTTGAAAAATCCTATTTTTAATGAAAATTAAGAGTGTTTCACTTCTATGAATTACCTTGCTGAGTGATCTCTGACCAGCCAAACACTGTCAAGTCTAACCTCAAAGTGTTGTTGTGAGGATAAAATGAGAGAAAAAGAACAATGTAAATTGTTCTGGACCTCTAATGGGAGAAAGGCAACATATATAAATGAAGAACTGAATAAGTAATAAGTATAAGAGACTATAGGTTTTGAACATTTTTGCCACTGAATGGAGCTTGAATTTATCAGCAAGGTAAGTCAATTCTTGCAGCCTATTGTTTAAATAAGTGTTTGTTTCTCGTAGTTGGTGCATCAGATAGTTACTCCCTTGTTATAACCAACTATATCTTCTTTCCAGACCTGGTAGCCACTTTGAACCAACCTGGCTACGGACAAATCTCAAACAAAAGACCTTTTATTAAAACCAGCTAAAATTATACAAAAATAGTGTCTGAAAATTTTAGAGCTATGCTAGAACTCTTTATCTGCACTCTGGGTAGAATACCTGAAAACTAAGGGGGAAAATCTGCTTCAGAAATTTAAGGGGAAAGATACCCTATTACACACTTCTGTGTCTATTAGCACTATTAATCACAAATTAATGGGAATACAACTACAATATCTGAGAGTCTTTCAGAGTGCCTGGATGGCTGAAAGACTAGTAGTGCTGATGGTTCTTTATAACCCAACCTAATATTAGGTCTCAGGATGGGTATGTAATAATGTATTCAAAGATTGGCAGGATCTTACTGAGACTTATTCTGTTCAACAGATTGTTTTATTAGAAGCCACCCACAGAAGCTCCCAAACAGGCTGGGTCTAGCCTAGTGGGTCCTTAGCATCTGGAATTTTTCTAAAGAAAATTCAAATTAATTATTATGGCTGCTGGTCATTGGTGAATTGGCCTAATCCTTTCAAAAGATTTCAGATATATTACATATTGTAGCAGAAACTTAATTATGGATTATCTGAAGTACTGTGGTCCCTACTATTGGTAGTATTAGGTGATCATCCATGGGTGATCATCATTTCTGGTATTAGGTGACAGAAAAATCTATTTCTTTTCATCATTTTCAATATCCATAGCAACCATTCCTTACACAGTTTCATATATATATAAAATATAAACAAAGAACGCATTAGCTTTTCCTCATATGGAAAACATACCATTAATAATTTAAATTAGATCTGTATAAAAATAGAATTTTGATAGATTAACTGTAATGAAAATAGAATCACGTCTATCCTAGTATATTGGTATGAAATGTTCATACTCACCAATATCACTTTCAGTACTTTTTCTAGGATCACTGATCAAAGAAAGCACTTTATTCTTACCGTGGCTAAACCTTCAAATAATATAACAACTTCTTGCTGTTTCAAAATCTTTTTTCTCTACTGTATACCTTGACTATGTTATTTTCCAGGAACAATAACCAATTTACGGATAAAATCAATAAATGTATAGCTGAATTAAGAATTCTACTAACTTGTTGCTTTCCTCAATCCTTACCATTTAACAATCCTTTAGCAATACAACTGAATCCGGTTTCAGGAAGCACATGTGTGTCTTTCTATCATTTTATATCACTAAGAATGCAATAAGGATTAATTCAGTTTTTAATGACTTCCTTGTCTTCATTTATTATTCCTTTGTTATCTTACAATCCTGAATTCTGCTATCTACAACATTTTCTCTAAGAATTCTTATATCTGCCAAGTGTGCAAACACCTCACCCATTTGAAGAACTGGAGTACATTAAAGTGTTTTTAGTGTTTAAGGTACTACAAGACTCCTGTTTTATATTGGCATTTTTTGCTGGTGTTTGCTTGTTTTGTTCCAACAGTTGTGTATCTAGAACAGATTTTCCAGGTTAGATTTCAGCCAAGAAACCAGATATTTGGAATGAAAATTAATCCATACGGTGAAACAAATGAATAGCTGGGGGTTTTCTTACCGCACTTTTTACTACCCAAAGTAGTCTCAAAGCAGTAAAGGAGGCTGAAAGAACTCTGAGAGAACTGTGGCTGACCCAAGGTTACCCCAGCTGGCTGTATGCAGAGGGGTGGGGTTCTCCAGATTACAGGCTACCACTCTTAACCACTACACCATTGGCTCTTAAGGGATCTTGAGACACCTTCTAATTTTGATGGAGTAGGGGGTGAAATAATATTTTCTTAATTATTGTTCTGTAAAGAGAAGCTTGGTGTACCAGACTGTTTCATAAGAGAAGGCCCAGAAACTTGTTCTTGACTGTATTTTGAAGCGTTACCAAGGCTGATATGTTCTGTTCTCAAGGCTGATGCAATTGTTTATATTAACAAGAGAACTTTTGTAACCTTTTCCTGGTGACTTAGCATAATGACAATGGGGTGGTCCTGTGGGATGTACAAGGGGGTAGAGACCACAGGTTATTGGTTTGACCCAAAAAGCATCATCTTTCCCTGCCTTCAATGGAATATTATAAAGTCTCATACAATCCTTTGTTCTGCACACGGGCTCTTTTGGGACCAACCCTCCTGTGTCATTTTGTTCTTCTGCAGTTGAATAAAATTATAAAAGGTTTTCCAGTCTAGTGGTCACTCTATTTGGGTACTGCACACTAGGCAAACAATCTTAAAAGGCCCAGACCAGGCCCTGGGCCATCTATTTCAGAAAATATAACAAAGAGTTTTATGAGGAAAAAGGATCCTTTCATATACGTGTGGGATGATCATTGAGAGGAATGGAGCAGAACTCTGTAAGAGGATACAGAATAAAATGTACCCATTTCATAGCTACAAAGTAAAAATGGGAGTCAGGTTTATAGAATTCAAGCTTTAACTTCAACCCTTATATCACCTTTAGAGAAAGTTTAGGTAGGAGGAGATGCAACAGTATATTTTCACTTTTGCTTAATCTTTACTCTTCTGCTATATATTTTTGTTTGTAATAAGTAGCTTGCATATGTTAAGTAAAAGCTAAGCTCTTTTTATCCCTATCTGGATATAAGCAATAGAGCATTCATGACTGTTAAGAATTTGTCCTATGATCAAAGTCAATTAAATAAAAATGCTGAAACAAATGGCTGGATAGAAAAATGTGTTTTTAAAATAACATCTTAACAAAGCATGAGTCTTCTGGCACCTTTAAGAACAACAAAAGTTTTATTCAAGGTATATAACCCTGAGGTAACCCTCTATCCATGATAAAGGTAAGCTGTTGAAATATATTTACTATATATGGTGCTACCCTCAAAGACAATATGGAAATTTCAGCTAGTGCAAAATGTTGCAGTTTGATTAAATAAAAAAATAACCTTGTGTGCATGCACACTTCTTCAGATAAACAGGTATTTAAAAAATTTTCCACTGGATATTCAACTACATTTAACTCAATTTTACTGCAGTACTTGGGTACAATAGACACGAAACATTGGAATAGTTTACATTAATTCATATACTGTTCAGCGTCAAAGGCTTGACCTCCTGGTGTTTCATTGGTTTTCATATTATCCATAATTTTAATATCTATGCCTAACTACTGAATGAGTTGATAGAACCTCTGACTCTAGTAATATCTTACTTCCCAAAACAACTGTCATTGCTCTAGGGTTGTATGTATCCAATTGTTGTTGTTAGGTGCGAAGTCGTGTCCGACCCATCGCGACCCCATGGACAATGATCCTCCAGGCCTTCCTGTCCTCTACCATTCCCTGGAGTCCATTTAAGTTTGCACCTACTGCTTCAGTGACTCCATCCAGCCACCTCATTCTCTGTCGTCCCCTTCTTCTTTTGCCCTAGATCGCTCCCAGCATTAGGCTCTTCTCCAGAGAGTCCTTCCTTCTCATGAGGTGGCCAAAGTATTTGAGTTTCATCTTCAGGATCTGGCCTTCTAAGGAACAGTCAGGAGCTATATGTATCCAATAGCTGAGGGCAAACAAACTGAATCCAGGCAAGACTGAGGTGCTGTGGATTGGCCCAACTGGTGGACTGAATGACAGTTTGCTCTCTATGCTTGACTGGGTAAGTTCGTCAGTTCTCTTGATACCGGTAAGAATTTTATTGTTTTGTCTGAAAAACAGATGGGCATGGTAACCAAACCTGCTTGTTCGAATACAGGAGAGGTTCATATCATTTACAGATGGCTGACCTATATTCATGAGCAAGGTACTGTAAGTTGTTTGGTGAGCCAGTTTGGTGTAGTGGTTAGGAGTGCGGACTTCTAATCTGGCATGCCGGGTTCGATTCTGCACTCCCCCACATGCAACCAGCTGGGTGACCTTGGGTTCGCCACGGCACTGATAAAACTGTTCTGACCGAGCAGTGATATCAGGGTTCTCTCAGCCTCACCCACCCCACAGGGTGTCTGTTGTGGGGAGAGGAATGGGAAGGCGACTTTGAGCCTCCTTCGGGTAGGGAAAAGCGGCATATAAGAACCAACTCTTCTTCTTCTTCTTGTTGAAATACTTTTTCTACAAAGCACTACCCTCAAAGACAATATGGAGACTTCAGCTAGTGGAAAATGTTACAGCTTGATTAAATACTAAATAATTTGTATATATACCACCCCATCCTTATTGGCTCAGGATTTTTACACTATAGTGTAAAAATAAGAATTGTATAACAATAAAATGACAAATTCATTCCTAGCCACCTCCTATTATTCATCCCCTATGAGAGACTGCCTACCTCCTTATGCCCCCCACAGAGCACTCCGCTCTGCAGGTATGGATTTGCTGAATGTCCCAGAGCCACAGGAGGTGCACCTGGCCTTGACCAGGGGCCAAGGCCTATTTGGTCCTGGCCCCTACCTGGTGTAATGAGCTCCTAGACAAACGGTGGGCCCTGCCGGGACTCTCTGAGTTGTGCAGGGCCTGCAAAATGTAGCTCTTCTGTCAGGCATTCGGTTGATGCTGAGTAAGGCCCCCAGGGTATGTGACCAGGTCTCCACCCCTCCCCCTCTCCTTCTTGCATGGTACTACACTGTGCTGGGGGCTTATACCATACCATTGTGATTGCCAGCCATTTTCAACCATCCATACCAGATTTGGTGTTCTGAGGCGTGGGACAAGATTTATCTTTTTTCAGTCAGCTGGATATTGCCATCCTTTTGTGGATTTGATGTGTTTTTTAAGGGAATTTTACTATATGTTCCATTGGTTATTATGTGACTCTTCTTTTTTTGTAAACTTCTGTGAGCCAGTTCTCTGGGAGCATGTGGTATAGAAGTCTAAACATAAATAAATAAAATAATTAATTTATCTCACTGGGGACAGTGTTTATAGGGGTTTCTGTAAGGGGGTGTTTTCTATAGGTGTTTCCAGTGGGGAGGCCAGCATTTCATGGTGTTAAAGCTGGAACACGCCACAATACACATTAAGACTATTCTAAGAATTTATATTAGATTATTACAGGTTGTTATAGTTTCATGTGATATATATTATTGAAAGTACTTTGATATCTGACCTAATTGTTAATGAATCAAGACACTATTTACCAACAGTGCTGGTGTCATAAGGGACATAACTATTAACAATCCCTCCCTTCTGCTCCTGGGAAGCATTTTGTGGGACATTTTGGGGTGCAACAGGAAGCATGAGAAACATGTGCTCCATGGACAGAAATCCTGTCAGTGGAAATACTCTCTTGCATCTAGGCCACTGAAACACATCTTCACCTAAAAATATTCCCAGTATGTTTTCTTAACTTGTGCAAGATGTGCAAATCTACAAAACAAGCTAGTGGAATTTGATATTGTAACATGACCTTAAGTAAGGTAACATGCACTGTTACTACCCAGCACAAGGCCATGGAACGGGGTACAGGAGAAATTTAATATAGGATAGGCATAAGGTAACTCTTCCTGTTATACTTCAAAGAAAGCTGGCAAATTAGTTGAGTGCCAAGATCAACAGGTACTTACTTATGCAAATCATAGGGGAGTGTTCCTTTGCCAGAAACATTAAGCCTGGCCAGATGAGCTAACTCCTAACATGAATCTGCATAAGTCACCATGAGTAATGATTGTGGCCATATAAACACTGAACTTAGCATTTAAATAATATTCTACACTTGCTTTCAGGATGGGTAAAATTAGATTTTTTAAATAGTTTTTTAAATTAAATTAACCAATAAAATAAGCAGCATACTGTGTACAACTCCATTAAACTATTAGGTTAAATATTTAGGAAACTTGCTAATAAATACTTTGAGGTTGCACAAATTCATCAATCATTTCACTAATGTGTTCACTAACCATTTAAATCATTAAATTAATGTGTTTATGGCTATACAAACAAATGAGTAATCAATCCAGAAAGCATCTAATTAACAACTGGTTTTGGAGATTTTCCATGGCAGAAATCTTCCAGCATACTTAAAACATCCTCTAAAACAGTGGTCCACAACCTATTTATCACCGGGGACCACTCAACGCCTTTTACTGAGGCCTGGTGGGGGGGGGTAGTTCTCTACTCTCTACCACTGCCCTAGCGCTCTCTGATCACTATGGTAATGTTTAAACATCCCTTCAAAATAAGATACAGACACGCCACAACAATGAAGTGTGTTGTAAAGGGCCGGGGGGGGGGAGGTATCCTTCGGGGACCACCTCCAATTAGTCGAAGGACCACATGTGGTCCACGGCCCACAGGTTGGGGATCGCTACTCTAAAAGACAGGCCTTCCCCTTGCTGGATAGGGGGAGGTGTCATTTCTTGGGAAACATGCAGAAAGACCTAGATTCAATGCCTGGTGTTTCCAATTGGACAATGTAGTAACTGTTAAAATTTTTACTCTGACAGGCACTGTTTTTTCAGATCTCACGTAGACATCATTGAACTAGGCGTGAGTTTTCGAGTGCAAGCACTCTTCGTCAGACTAAGAACTGACCATCATAACAGTAGGAATATATAAGCAAAAGTTAATCCTGTTACATTAGTAAACTGTGTCACAGCATAAAGGTGCTAAGGTAAAGGTAAAGGTATCCCCTGTGCAAGCACCGAGTCATGTCTGACCCTTGGGGTGACGCCCTCTAGCGTTTTCATGGCAGACTCAATACGGGGTGGTTTGCCAGTGCCTTCCCCAGTCATGAC
Organism: Paroedura picta; assembly: GCF_049243985.1. Taxonomy (NCBI): domain Eukaryota; kingdom Metazoa; phylum Chordata; class Lepidosauria; order Squamata; family Gekkonidae; genus Paroedura; species Paroedura picta. The sequence goes on from NC_135369.1 coordinate 75,779,233, forward strand.
CGTTTACCCCCCAGCAGAAAGCTGGGTACTCATTTTACCGACCTCGGAAGGATGGAAGGCTGAGTCAACCTTGAGCCGGCTGCTGGGATCGAACTCCCAACCTCATGGGCAAAGCTTTCAGGCAGCTGCCTTACCACTCTGCGCCACAAGAGGCTCTTATAAAGGTGCTACTGGACTCTGATTTGATTGTGCTACTTCAGACCAACACGGCTACTCACTTTAATCTATCATTGAACTAGAAAGCCAGTGCCATAAAGTCACATTTTGACAAGCTGGAAAATTGGGCTAAAATGAATTTCAATTGTGATAAATATAAAGTTCTTCATTTAGGTAGGAAAAATCATACGTATTACTATAGGATCTGGGAGTATTAGTAGACCATACACTGTACATGAGTATCACTCAGTAGCTAAAAAGGCAAACAGGATTTTGAAGTATACTATCCAGATCACATGAGGTGATGTTACCACTTTACTCCACTCTGGTAAAACCTCACTTGGAGTACTGTGTTCAGTTTTGGGCACCACAACTGAAGAAAGATATAGAGAAACTGGAGCATGTCCAGAAGAGGGCTATGAAGATGGTAAGGGGTTTGGAGAACAAGGTGTATGAGGAAAGGTTGCAGGAGCTCAATCTGTTTAGCCTGGAGAGGTGATATGATAACTACAGCAAATACTTGAAGGGCTGTCAAATAGAAGATGGAGCAGAGTTGTTTTCTGTTGCCCCAGAGGATCAGACCAGAACCAAGGGGTTGAAATTAATTCAAAATAATTTTCAGCTAAACATCTGGAAGAAGTTCCTGTTACAGCAGTTCCTCAGTGGAACAGGTCTGATCTGATTGGCTGCACAGACTTTTAAAAACACCACTTTGGCAGCACTGCCACCACAACACAAGAACCTTCATGATATGGCTGAAGATAAGTTGTGTTAGCCATCGTGTGACTACTTTTATGTCATGTGATAGTTGTGCCCACCATGCTATGTCAAATATCCAAAAATCTCACAGGCACAAAAAGATTGAGAACCCTTACACTAACCTACCAGTTCAGGACTGATTCCTTCATAGATCACTTTATTTCATAGATTATTCCCTAATAAATCTAACTTTCATTATCACAGAACTGGGTATTTCTTCCCTTTTCTAATGAAAGTACTTATAATCTAAGTGATGACTGATGATTTGAAGTCATTCCTCCTCAGTCTTGAAGACTGACCAACAATTAAAAGCTGTACTGTATGCAGGGCAGAACTTTAAACTGTTCTGTTCAAATGAGCACATGATTTGTTTACAGCACTGTTTTACTATATAATTTGTCTTACTCAGATATGCTAAGGTACAAACCAAACTATGGCATAGTATTATTTGCTGCTGTCAGTGTGCTGAAAATAGTTTTGCTTTTAAGTTTTATATCCGTTGTTAAACCCACATTCAAATACAAAACACCTTTCTTCCACTTGGCAGTCTTTTACAGCTGTCATTGAAAAGATGGCAAACAATAGGTGTACTGTACAGTTACACATGGGCAGGAAGGAAATATTAAAAGGATTAGGGATAAACAAGAAAAATGATTACCCAGCTGAAGCAGTCAGGCAGGCAGGGATCCATACAGGAATGCAAAATACCCGAAAGGATTTTCAGGATATCAAAAGGATAGTTAATTAGATTTAAAAAGATTATCTTGGACAGACAAATGTATAGTACTTCACATGGATGAACTGGTTAAAATAAAAAGGAATTATTCTGAACTTTTACTTTATCTTCAAATCATATCTAGATGTATTCACAACAGGTTCTCCCTGAGTTTTTAAAGAACAGAGGATAACATTCCACAACAATATATTTAAACTTGCAGTAGCAGTTTCAGTATCAAGTAGTTTATTTGGCATGAACCTTGAGTGATGGCAGGTTGGCAACATATTAATATACATATTTCTTGAAAGATACTTTTGAAGCATGTTGAACATCACTATACTTACAAGGAATTCTTGAACTCCACTAAGTACAAGAGTGATCTTGGGCCAGTCACACATTCTCAGTCTAACTTTATAAGCCACTATGGATCCCCAATGAGGAATACCAGTAGGGTACAAAGAAAGTAAACAAACCAGCAGCTATTTGTGCTTTCCATACAAAGACAAATGGGCTGGACTTGACTGAGTTCAGGTATGATATGGGAGCAAAACCAGAATCAAATGTATACTGAAATCCATTTTCAGGTGTTTTTCAGGTGGTAAGGAAGTCAGTAGTAAATACATTTGCTGAAGTATACTAGACTCTACAAACATTTTCACTTATTCTCTGCAAAATACACTGTTTTCTGACATGGCTCAGAATTAGGGCTGAAGTGGATTTTATGAGGTTTAAACTACGTAGTTTTGTTTAGGTATCTTAGAAAAGCTAAAGATACTAAGAATTCTAGAATAGTACTTAGAATCATAGAGTTGGAAGGGGCCATACAGGCCATCTAGTCCAACCCCCTGCTCAATGCAGGATCAGCCCTAAGCATCCTAAAGCATCCAAGAAAAGTGTGTATCCAACCTTTGCTTGAAGACTGCCAGTGAGGGGGAGCTCACCACCTCCTTAGGCAGCCTATTCCACTGCTGAACTACTCTGACTGTGAAAAATTTTTCCCTGATATCTAGCCTATATCGTTGTACTTGTAGTTTAAACCCATTACTACGTGTCCTTTCCTCTGCAGCCAATGGGAACAGCATCCTGCCCTCCCTCAAATGACCACCTTTCAAATACTTAAAGATGGCTATCATGTCCCCTCTCAACCTCCTTTTCTCCAGGCTGAACATTGCCAGGTTCCTCACCCTATCATCATAGGGCTTGGTCCCTTGGCCCCAGATCATCTTTGTCGCTCTCCTCTGTACCCTTTCAATTTTATCTATGTCCTTCTTGAAGTGAGGCCTCCAGAACTGCACACAGTACTCCAGCTGTGGTCTGACCAGTGCCGTATACAATGGGACTATGACATCTTGTGATTTTGATGTGATGCCCCTGTTGATACAGCCAAAATGGCATTCGCCATTTTTACTGCTGCATCACACTGCCTGCTCATGTTTAGTTTACAATCCACAAGTACCCCAAGGTCTCGTTCACACACAGTGTTACCTAGAAGCGTATCCCCCATCCAGTAGGCATGCTTTTCATTTTTCTGACCCAGATGCAGAACTTTACACTTATCTTTATTAAATTGCATCTTGTTCTCATTTGCCCATTTTTCCATTGTGTTCAGATCTCGATGAACTCTGTCTCTATCTTCCGGAGTATTTGCCAGTCCTCCCAATCTGGTGTCATCTGCAAACTTGATGAGTAGTCCCTCCACCCCCTCATCTAGATCAGTGGTCCCCAACCTGCGGGCCGCGGCCCGGCGCCGGGCCGCAAAGGCCATGGCGCCGGGCCGCGGCTCCCTCTCCCCGCCCCCCCCCACCCCCGCAGTAAAAAACTTCCCAGGCCGCAAGCCTGCGGCCCGGGAAGCGACTTACTGCGGGAGGGCGGGGAGAAGGAATCAGGGCCGGGCCGCGCCCGTGCAGGCCGCGCCCTCTCGGCCCGATCCACGGGCGCGGCCCGCGGGTGTGGCCCGATCCGCGGCCGCGGCCGGGCGCGGCTCGCGGGTGCGGCCGGCGGGCGCGGCCGGGCGCGGCTCGCGGGTGCGGCCGGCGGGCGCGGCCGGGCGCGGCCCGATCCACGGGCGTGGCCGCGGGCGCGGCCCGAAGCATGGGCGTGGCCCGCGCGGGCGCGGTCCCTGCGGGCGCGGCCCAATGCCCTGCCGGTCCCCAGCCTAAAAAAGGTTGGGGACCACTGATCTAGATCATTAATAAATATGTTAAAAAGTACCGGACCGAGTACCGAGCCCTGAGGTACCCCGCTACTCACCTCCCTCCAGTCTGATGAAACACCATTGACAACAACTCTTTGAGTGCGGTTCTCTAACCCAGTGGTCCCCAACCCCCAGGCTGCGGCTCCTCCTCGTCCTTCTCCCCGGCTGCTGCCTCGGGGGCTGCCCTGCCACTCTGCCGCCAGCTCACCTTTGGTCCTCAGGGTACAAAAATCCAGCTCTTCTTCTAAGAGGCAACAGTGAAAGAAGCATGTGGGCACATAACATTTATTAACCAAAAAAAAAAGAAGAAGAAGAGAGAGAGAGGCAGAAGGAGCAAGACTGAAAGCAGAATGGGGAGGAATGGGCTGCCATGTAATCTCCCCTTAAGAAGAACCTCCAGTCTGATTTTACCTTCAAATATCTGAAGACATGGCTCTTAAAAGCTTATCTGTAACCATGAGTAAGCCCTTACGGACTGGGCAACCCTTCCCACCACCAAGCTCTAGAGACCGTTGTATTCCTTGATAGTATAGAAATAAATAGGAAGTTTAGTGAACATATCAATAGTAGGTGGACTCATCCACCAGAACAGAATACTAATAATTGATTGGGTTGCAGTTTTCGAGCTACTAGCCTAGGTCTTAGTGCCTGCTTCAGTATACGTGCCCTGCTGTTTTCCTTTGGTTGCTCTTTCTGTCCCATCTGCCACCTGCTTAGTTGTATTAATTGTGCTAACTTTACAGATATTATTTATATTGTGTTGTGAACCACTTTGTACATATTGCCAGGAGAGGTAGTATATTATACCAAATAAATTCAGGCCTTCCAAGTTGTTTGCTATGTTGGGTTAAGTTAATTCCTTTCCTTGGTTCATGCTTTGTTGAATGGTGAGCTATATAATTATCATACCAACTTATCAAAAGCTGACCAGGATTCTGTTTCCTCTTTGTCATTTGTAATATCTTCAACTTCTTTGCTTCCTTTCTCTTATAACTGTGTATATGCTGGGCATTCAAATGAAATCAAAAGGCTCTGACTGCATTGGTTTTTAATATGAACAGTATCCTCCATTTGACAGTCTACAGAGCTGTGTTAGTTTTGGGTCCTTCAAAAAATGGAAATGAGTACTCTTGGAATTTTGTTACCTTGGGACTTGACATATCCCTCGTGGCAGTTCATTATGCTGACTTTGTAGCACCAAGTACTTTCTGCTGTGATTTTATTGTTGTCTCTTTCAGTAATCCACAGTGGAAATACAAAGCTTAATTATTTCATATCGCAGTGTTTTCTTGCGTGACTTAAATGCCTAAGTATGAAGTTGTCATTGCTTATTAATGAGTTACTACCATTTTCTTACTACTAGTAGAAAAATATTAATGAAAATTAGATGAATATGTAAGGCAACAGAAACAGACAATAACCTGATGTTTTACAACTGAGAATGAACATTTATTGTTAATGTTTTACTGAAACCTGTTATCAAAGTAACTCACTGTTTGAATAGTGCAGTTCAAATTCCCTTCCATTTTAGTCTAAAATTCAATCCTGAATTGGTTCTTTTATGCCCGCTAGCGCCCGCTGTATATCTTATACAGCGGGCTTGATTTCTAGTGTATATATATTTGCATGTGTGTATATGTGCATGTGTTTAGGTATATATGTATATATGTATGTGTAAAAAATAGACATACACAAAAGAAAACCTATATAGCAAATTGTGAAACATCATTATATAATAGAGTAAAATATTTCAGATTCTTAACACAAATTGCCCCATCTCCCTCTCATCTGAATTTTAATATTTAACTTTTAACCATTTATTGCTATCTTTAACCACTCCTGCGGAGCGGATAAAATAAAAGAGTAAGGGCCCTGAGGGCGGGCCCAGTCCAGGATGAGGAAGGGTACCCATTGGCCCCTTCCCCTGGACTGACAAGCAGAGGGCCCAATCGGGAGGCGCCGGCTCGCAGAGCCGCCAATAGCCCTCCCCAGGGGCTGGGGAGGCTTATTCCCTCGGGGGGGGGGGAGGGAAAGCCCTCCACGGCACCTGGGAACCCTTTTCCCCCGGGGGGAGGTGCGGGGGGGGCAGCCCTTCCCACCCGCCCGGGCAGCGCTGCCAGAGCGGGTGGAAACAGCTAGCGCCCGCTGTATTTTTTTTTACAGCGGGCTTAATTACTAGTATATATATATATTATTGCTATGCCAATACTTACATTATTTTTGCTTATACCAAATATATTTTATAATCTCTAGAAATCAAATATCAATAGGGAAACAATGAATAAATTGTTGTGATATAACAGCAAACAACTGAAAGATCACAACCTTCTGATCAAAGCAAAACCTATATTATCTTTCATGTACTTATTTGGTACAAAGCCTGTTCAATCATTATGCATTAAGCCTGGAATGAATTTTCTTAGTCTTTCAGCCATTATTGAAGCAAAAATTTTATAGTCTACATTCAATACCGATATATTGGTTTATATGAATTTGACGATGTTGCTTCGATGCCTTCTTTATATACTGGTGGCCACATAGCAGGTATTATCTTCCCTTCTGCAGGGCCTGTAAGATGGAGCTGTTCTGCCAGGCTGAGAACTAGAATACATTAAGATCAATATTCTAGCTGGCTTTCCTGCCTAAATCCATCTAAATCCATCTGGGTAATTCCCACCAGAGAAATCAACTCTATCATACAGCCATCTCCTCCCTTTTACAGTAAGGAAGTATCATCCATTGCAGAAGTTTTTATAATTTTAGATAAATTGGTTCAATGTAAATATTTTTGTATTTTACTGTTTTTGTAGACTCTTACAAAAGTGCGTCTAGTCAAGTCTATGGTTTTTCCAGTTGCAAGGTATGGCTGTGAAAGTTGGACCATAAGGAAGGTCGAGCATCAGAAGCTCTTGAACTCTGGTGCTGGAGAAGACTCTTGCGAGTCCCTTGGACTGCAAGGCGAACAAACTGGTCAGTCCTAGAGATCTGACTGCTCTTTAGAAGGCCAGATCCTGAAGATGAATCTCATATATTTTGGCCACCTCATGAGAAGGAAGGACTCCCTGGAGAAGAGCCTAATGCTCGGAGCGATTGAGGGCAAAAGAAGAAGGGGACAACAGAGAATGAGGTGGCTGGCTGGAGTCACTGAAGCAGTCGGTGTGAGCTTAAATGGACTCCAGTGAATGGTAGAGGACAGGAGGGCCTGGAGGATCCATGGGGTCCCGATGGGTCAGACACAACTTTGCAACTAACAACAACAGACTCTTAAAATGTCTGTATGTCAGTTGTACTGCACTCTCAGAGCTGGTACGAGAGAGTGCTGATCCAATGAGGTCATTCAACACACTCCCGGAGACGCCTGGAGACCTGGCCTTGGATCTGCCAGTGGATGAGCAGCCTGCGCCCAACCAGGTTGAAACATAATCCTTTGTATGTGAAACCTTGGGACAAAACCCTTCCAAGCTCTGGGAAGCAGCATCACCAGCATCAGACCAAGACCCTTGCAAGCCCTGGGCATTTTCTGGAGCAGCAGGTTCTTCATGGAGACAGCCCTTGTTCCAGTTCGCTATGGTGAAACCTTTATTCCTGTGACTCCTGGCTCCTCAACCTTGCTTGTCTTTCCAACCATGCTCTGTCTCTTCAACCCTTGGTTCATCTTCCAACCACGCTCCAGCTCCCCAAAATTCGGCTTGACTCCTAACTCTACCCCTGAATCCAGTCTGTGTTTTGACTTTCTCCCTGACTTATGACCCTGGCTTGCCTTGACTCTGGTCCCCTCCCCATTTGCTGTGAACTCTGTTCCCTTTGGCTCCCGACCTCCCAGGCTGGACTCTACTACACTACCACTTGGCCAAGTAGGTGCAGCATGGCAGCCCACTGCATTTTGGTATGCTGTCACCTGTCCTGAGCCTTTTATGGAAAGGTGGGATATAAATACAATATTAAATTAAATGGTAATTTCATACAAATCCCATTTGTGAAAGAGAACATGTGAGATAAGGCTGGAGGGGTAAGACTGGTCTAGCATCTTGAAACCTGTATTAGATGAGTAAACCCCAGCTCCCCAACATATATACCATAGATTCATTCTCCATCTACCCTCAAATATCCAGAGCAGAGCTTACATATTCATCTCCCCCACTCAAAAATTTCACTTTTGGGGTGAAATCGTTGGATCCAGGCCCATAATGTTCATCAACCATTCACTGCTTCTCTTGTGCAAACCAACTGCAGACTAGGAGGCTGCAATGGTATACTTAGGCTATGGTGACTGGTGCCCTGGGTGCCATACTTGACGGACCAATAATCTTTAGACCAGTAATCTTGTTCAGTATAAAGGCAGTTTCATACATTCAAGGGGCTTACTTCTGTATATTTTGTTAAACGAACATCATAAGCTTTCAGCAGAAATCAGGAAACCAATATGATTTTGGTTTTAAAAAATATCTAGTAAACAGAAAAAAGCATTGGCAAAACGCAAGGGATAGGTGGTTTGGCGGGGGGGGGGGGAGCTACATAGTGATATATGCATTCTCCATCACTCCTTTCTTCTGGCTAAGGAGATACTGGCAGGGAAATGTAAGCATCAGATATTCATGGCTACTGTTATCAGTACTGTCCAACTAAAGCACATCATCAGATTCTTTGGGTAAAAGGCAGCTTCAATGCCAATTATAGTTTAATTAAATTGTTATTACTGGAAAATTTTCCCGTTTTCCTTTCTCCAATAGAGCTACAGTCATCTTAGCAGTTTAAATATTTATTTATTTATTTAGGGATAACATGTTGGAGCGCACTGACTGATTTACCTCACCCTCAAATCTGTGCAGGGACTCAAGGCCATACGCTGGACTAAAAGTGATAAGGAGTAATGGCTTGGAATATTTCTGTAGAGGTATGTAATAGAGGTAACTCAGGTACTGGCTCCTCCAAGAGAGATCTCAAAGGCAGAAACAGCAGGCAAAATAGATCTGGGCCTTCTCTGCAAGGAAGCTCTGACCTACCATGAACCCTCATGGATGGCTGCTTGTATGCAACTACTCTGGGGTTTAATGGATTGGTATCCACCTCTCATGGGACTCTTCTGCCATGTGGCTTAGTACAAACATATGAGGCCGGCCATGGAAGACACTATAACTGGAATAGAGGTCACAGGACCTTGGTTCGGCTAAGCCAAACTTTTTCTTGTGCCCTAGGGTAACGATCCCCAACCTGTGGGCCGCGGACCACCAGTGGTCCTTCGACTAATTGGAGGTGGGCCCCGAAGGACACCTTCTCTCCCCCCCACCCTGGCCCTTGTCATTGTCATGAGTTAAAATTTCCATGAAAATAAAATGTCCCTTATGTTCATTGTTGTGGCGTGTCTTTATCTTATTTTGAAGGGATGTTTAAACATTACCATAGCGATCAGAGAGCGTTAGGGCAGTGGTTGAGAGTAGAGGAGTAAACTACCCCCCCCCACCGGGCCTCAGTAAAAGGCGGTGAGTGGTCCCCAGCGATAAAAAGGTTGGGGACCACTGCCCTAGGGTACATCTGGAATTCTTATACTGTGTGGTGGATACAGCGACAAAATGGCTGCCCATAGGAGGTGGAACAAGTCACAAAATTGCTTCCACGGCTTATCTTCGGTAACACAATGAAAATCCTTGTGCTATGATGGCAGCTGCAACCAAAGTAACAGTTAAAAAAATCTGCAGTCAATCAGAAAAAAGCCTTGCTGAACTTTTACCTGGCCCTACCCACTTTCTAAAAGCACTCAGCAGACATCAGGTAATATTTTGATGGACACTATGACATAAACATGTTGAGAGGCTCCAAGATAAGGTGTTGCTACAGTGACTGCAACTGCAACATCCTGGCTGTCTAGAGTCAGAAGCCTTGGTCCCATTGGAAGAAGCTATAACTGGGATTTTGTGATTGCAATAGTGATGTCAGTATCTCTGTTCAGCTAAGAGATATTGGGGAAAGGTGGGGAATTACAGATATCAAGGCTGTGGTCTTGGAGGCACTAACCAGGATGAAAAACAACCACTGTGAACAAGTGCTTTTGTGGAATACTGGCTTTAATACTACAAGAAGCTGAAGAGATACAAAGATAACTATGGGCTATGCTATCAAAGGTTTTTCATCATAGTGTTCCTGTCACATTCAAAAACCTGAAACTGTTCTGCTTTCATCTTTGGATTGTTTAAATACACAGTATTACAAAAACTGGCTAGACTACGTATATATTACAAGTAAAAGCCTGAATTGTAGGTATTTGGATTTTCTTCCTTTCTGATATTAGCCTCATTCTACCTGCTTTAAAAGTGTTCAGCCTATTAGGAGGGGATCGCTCTTCTCTAAATTTTGTTCCATCTTTAGTATCCCTTCACTGTGTGTTGCCACATTTTGGAATGTTTTATTGTTATTCACAAGAATAGAAATTTAATCCCATTCAATACACTATTTCTCAATGTTTACTTACATTCAAATGTTTCAACACAGTACAATATTATTAATTTATTTTAAATTAAATAACATTGCTAGACTAAAAGATATTATTAAAAAGATGAATTTTCTTCCTTCTATTTTATTTGAGCTTTGATATCAATGTAAGTTTGCCAAATGTTTCTCACTATTCAGAACGGACAAAGGAAAAGGGCTGTATTTTGAAAGCAGACAGATACACAAAACCAGATAACGGGCCAGTAAACAGGTAGCTTAACTACTAAAATCAACACTGGAATACGAAGGCATAAAAACAAAACTGAAATAAGAGGCACAAAAACAGCACATCTTAAGATAATAGGCCTGTCTTCAAGTGGCTTTGCATTTCAGCAGAAGGGAATTAGAACGATTATCCCAAAGATGACTTCCACTAAGGAACCGTTTGGGTTTATAGTTCAGGGTCAACATGAAAGTGGAGCCCAAATAGCAACCCTCCAAAAGGCTTCTAAGAAACTCCTTCCACTCATATTTCTTTGTCACCAAGAATGGAGCAGGCCATGGGGAAGATATTATTCAAACCACTTCTATCCCACCTTACCTCCTCAAACTCAACACTACTAACAGTGTAGCAAACAAGTTCCAAGGACACAAACTCTAACAAATTCAGATTAACAAAATTAAAACATAAAATTAAGATATACAAATTACTAAAGTACCTAAAACATAAAAGTACCAACACACATTGGTTTAACATTGGTTTAACAAGCAGACAGGATTAGAATGAGCACAGCTAAACTCCACCAAATGCTCTGGAATAAGGCTTTCTTAATGCAGTAAATAAAAGCACCCTCCTCATCCACTTTAGTAGGCCACATCCAGGACATGGAAAAAGCCTGGGATCTTGCCGTATCCAAATGCAAGCAACTCAAGGAGAAGGCTGTATGCACAGGGATAGGCAGTTCAAAAAATTTGAGTGCCTTAGGCTGTGAAGGACTTTTAAAGCAATAACCAACATTTTGAATTAGGCTCAGAAGTAAATAGGTAGCCAGTGCAGTTGACACAGCAATGAAGGTATGTGTTCCAAGTGGCTAACACCAGACAGAAGACTTGCTGACACATTTTGTACCAGTCAGAGCTTCTCAGTCTTCTTCTACATAGCCCCAAGTACTGTGTGTTACAGTAGTTCAATATGGAATATATAGTTGCATGGAACAGCATGGTTAAGGTAGTATAGATATGGAGAGTCAGCCTCTGACATCTTCCTACCCTTTGCAGACCAGTCAGAGACTGAAACAAGAGATACAGATCTGTATTGTCCTCAACCTGACAGCCAGCTCACCTGATGTCACTAGGGGATTTGTAGCTGAAATAAGACCCTGAAATTACTATCTACAAAGTAATTTTACTAATTACTTGCCTACTTGCCTATGCATATCAATGCAGGTAATCTATGGCACAGCAATGCAGATATAATGCACTGGACCGAAAATAGCACTCTTTTTTTTAAAGCCCTTTCAAATCCTGAAGTTGTGGAAGCAGCAGAAGACAGTTCACATATATAAGCAAACAGAGCACAGAGTATTGAAGTTGCTGAGGGGAAAGTCTTTTCTGCTTACCCAAGAAAAGAAGTCATAATCCACTAGAAGTTAAGATAAAAAAACCCTCAAAACTAGAAAAGTGTGGGTGTACAATACATATCTATTTCTGCGTACGGACACAGAAAAAATGAGTTTACAGTATCAGGATTACACAGGGAGAATGTAAAGACACGGCCAAACACATTTAGGCTGCCTAGTAAGTGATAATTTGTAAGCAACAGTTTGCTCACAACTATTGTATAACTTGGGAGAGCAAAAGAGGAATGTGCAATATTGCTTTAGGATGGTTAGGGCTGATCCTGCGTTGAGCAGGGGGTTGGACTAGATGGCCTGTATGGCCCCTTCCAACTCTATGATTCTATGATTCTATATAATTTATACCACAATAATATGAGAGAGAATAGGCAAGACCACTAAACCACAGAGGGAGAAGATAAAATATAAAACCTAATTCACATAGAAATACTATACACCATTTAAAAAAGACAGAAAATGTGGAATGAATACATGAACATGGAAACTCCTCAAGTCCCCATTTTTTCTATCAAATTTAGAAAATCTTCCTCATTGCCAGAAGCATGTAGGTAAGCAACAATTGATAAGGTTAATGAAATAGTTGGCCTTTCAAAAAGTTTAGTAGGGCTCCTAGTAGAACTTAGTAGACATGGAATATAAAAACATCTGGATCTTCTTAAAATGTTCTAGCTGAATATATTTAACAGAAGAGGCAGGGGAGAAATAAACCATATGGCTCAAGCGAAACAGGACATTTTATTGAAAATCTTTATCCCTCAAACTATTACCCCTCCAAATTCATTGATCTGAATTTGTGATAAAAGATTTAATCACTCGTGTTGCCCACATGATCTCTGATTGACTGGATCACTTAATGTAGCAGTACTCACCCATTTAAGTAAAAACCTGACGTTACAGATTATGGAATTCATATTTTAAGAGCACTGGGTAATTGGTGCACAAAAACTTAATGAGTTCTATGAATATATGGGGGGGGGGGAATTAGCAAAGCCCTTTGAGGTTTTATTTTTACAATTGAATTAATGAGTAGAATGGTTCCTCCAAAGATCTTTGATGAAATTAGATGATTTATAAGTAGATCCAAAGTTTGGAATAACACAAAGTTAGACGACTTGCTGATGACAAATTTCATTCATAATTTTGAAAACACAACTGACTGGAAAGTTTTAAACACATCTCTCTGAATTTAAAAATAGGCCAGAACAAAGGCCTGCCCCTTGTCCAGTACTTCTTTCACAAGTAAACAGTTGTATTTTAAAATTCTGCTTAAAGGTTCACAATATCCAAAATTCCAGGATAAAGTAAAGAGCAGGTTAAAATCCTAAATACTAGTCACATACAAATATTGGGGGACAGATTTTAAACACAATAGATTCATAACTAATTTTGTTTCCTAACTGATAAGGTTTTGTAGTATCATAGCTCTTGATTAAATTTCTATTAAATTAATACTTCCAATATATTATTATTATATTAAATGAATTGTCTGCCACTTCCAGGTTAGCCGGTTCATGACGGGTTACAGAATAAATAAAACCCCACAATAAAACACATGAATCCCATCCCCTAACAACCCCTTTTTTTGGGGGAAAACATTCTGATTCCCTGCCCCCTCCCTTTCTCTCCTGATCATCAAGCCCCACGGCCTGAGAATTGAATGGGGTATAGCTTGATGTCCCAGTTATCCCAAGGAACCCCCCTGATCTTGAATGCCCTAGCCTCAACCAAATACCTGCGATTCTGAATAAATATCCTAACAGAAAAAGACAGAACCTGTCTCAGGCTATCAAATCAGTTAACAATATCTTTTATACAATTTCTATTTTAATTATAAATTAAACAACCAGAATGGACTCTAGATTTTGTTCCTTTTTCAAAGTAGACTTTTCATAAGTGGTTGTTTCCTCCTATGATTTTCAAACTTATCCTAGAAGTTTTCAATATTTCAACTAAGTCAAAATTTAATCAAAATTCTCTGCATATAATGCCGGCCTTCAGCTCGCGGGTATGGAAGAGCTTTGTCCAGATCTCTCTTTCTAGGATAAGTCTCAAAATCACAGGAGGAAACAACCACCGATGAAAGGTCTACTTTGAAAACGGAACAAAATCTAGAGTCTGTTCTGGTTGTTTCATTTATCATTAAAATAGAGATTGTATAAAAGATATTGTTAACTGATGTGATAGCCTGGGACAGGTTCTCTCTTTTTCTCTCAACCAAATACCTGGCAGAAGAGTTCCATCTTGCAGGCCCTGTGGAAGTTCTGGCAGGGCCCTCAGCTCTTCTGGGAGCTCATTCCACCTGGTCAATGCCAGACACACTTCCCATGGGCCAAGAACCACCAACAGATTTGCTCCTGCAGAGAAAAGAGCCCTGCGAGGGGCATAAGGCAATAGGCTATCCCTCAAATATGTGGAACCCAGATTGCATATTTGGTACTTTAATTAGATTTGGGACACAACTGGCATCTATTGCAGCTGCCTCAGCACTGGCTGGATATGGGCCATCCAAGCTGTTCCGGTGAGGACCCTAGCAACTGCATTCTGTACCAGCTGCAATATCCGGGTCAAGGATAATGGAAGAACCATGTAGAGTGAGTCACAGAAGCCAAGTTTAGAGGTGACTGCAACATGGATCACTGTGTTATGGGTGTTTCAAGGACAGGTAGGACACTAGTAGATGGAAAACACCATCTGTGCTAGTCATTATCTGCTCCCCATCCAAGCTGGGAAAACATACTTTCTGCTCTTTCCCTTTCCTACTTAACCCAGGACCTCCGTCTTACAGGGGCTGAGTTTCGGGCAACTCTGCTCAAGCCCTCCAGCTATGGCTTCCAAACATCTGGCAAATGTTTCTGGGCGGGGGAGTCTGGGTGGCCATCCATCTGTGTTTGATTCTGAAGAAAGGAGATCAGCCACTGAAGGGCTGTCCCACATATTCCAGCTTCAGCGATGTGGTGGGCTAACATAGTTGACCACATCAAATGTGGCTGACAGATCTTGCAGAACGAGGATAGAAGAATAGTTGGCTCTTATATGCTGTTTTACTCGAAGGAATCTCAAAGCGGCTTACAGTCACCTTTCCCTTTCCTCTCCCCACAACAGATACCTGAGGTAGGTGGGGCTGAGAGAGCCCTGATATTATTGCTCGGTCAGATCAGCTTTATCAGTGCTGTGGCGAGTTCAAGGTCACACAACTGGTTGCATGTGGGGGAGCGTGGAATCAAACCCAGCTTGCCAGATTAGAAGTCTGTGCTCCTAACCACTCTACCAAGCTGAACCACCCCTATCCATCTGGCACCTTGGATCATACTTAGCTTCCTTCCCTCCCAATCTGCCTCTCTTTTTCTCTTTACCCCTTCTTAGTCTGCCTTTCTTTTTCAGTATTTCACAATTATTTGAAAACTACCAGAATGTTCTTTCAGAGGTTCTGCTTCTTCCATCTATCACCTTTTTTATCTTTGCCCATGATTTAGGATGAACTATTATATATTAAACAGTTCTAGGTTTGAGTTTTCTCCTGCATTCTCTTCATTTACAGAGCATGTAGTAAAGTGTACATAAAGTAATTTCAAACCCTGAAATTATCACAACAAAGATATGAGTACAGGTGCAGAAGCAAATTTTTGGGCGACAGCCAATGTTAATGTAACTTGTATTTCTGATCTTAGTCTCTACAGTTTCCTCATTCACTGTATCAAGCTGGGTCCATCCACTGGTGGAAGCTGCTCAGGGCTTGAAGTGGCTCCCAGACACTGCTACCACTTGGTTCAAATATAGGGGAACAGGAGGGGGGAGATAAACTGAAGTAAGAGGAGGGAAATTGTCTAGGAAGAGAGAAATACTGCAAAGAGAAAAAGAAACTAAGATTGAGAAGGGGTAGAGATAAAAAGAAGGAAAACACTATCTGAGAAGGGCTGGGGGGATTGTTAGAGGGGTTGGAAAGAAAGCAGGGAAAACTGACATAAAAGGGGTAAGGGAAGATTGATAAAGGGCAGGACAAAAGGAGAGGGAAGGAAGCAAAGGCAGAAGAATACCCCCTCCCTGCAAGTTTCTGCAAGTCTCCAATTGTATATTTCAATCGTGAAGTTGGCCAAGTCTAAGAATAATTAAATCCTATGATTGGAGCAGTGAACAGGCAAGACAGATAATTCTACAAATGTCTCACATTTACAGGGAAATCAAAAATCTAAAAAAGGGAATTGAAAAACCCCAAAATGAAAAAGGAGGACCTGTACTTTTAAGAATCAGATTCCCTCAGTAGTCATTGTTAGCTATGCATTGCAGGCTTTGTTTCTCTGAGCAAAAGGAAGTGGGAGGATCAGGGCCATTTGACTTTTGAGAGAGGACTCATTAGAACCAGAACTAGCAGCATCTACTGAGTGACTTGATCCCACCAAATTTGAATGACTCAACTAGATCTGGCTATTTGCTTTTGTTCAATAGCAGGCATCCAACAAAAGTCATTAGAGTGCAGCAGTTACAGCTTCAGAACAATGTCTGGAGGACCCAGGTTCAAATCCCCATCTGGCTGTGAAAGTTCACAGGATAATTTTGGGCATGGGACATACTTTCAGCCTAACCAGTGTTCAGCTTTGAGCACCACAATTGAAGAAGGATGTAGACAAACTGGAGCATATCCAGAGGAGGGCAATGGAAATGGTGAGGGGTTTGGAGACCAAGAAGTATGAGGAAAAAGTTGAGGGAGCTTGGTCTGCTTGGCCTGGAGAGAAGATGACTAAAAGGTGTACTTGACTGTCTAGAAGACGGAGCAGAGTTGTTTTCTGTTGTCCCAAAGAATTTTTGACTGAACAAGAAGTTCCTGACAGTTAAGAGTGGTTCCCCAGTGGAACTGGCTTTCTTGGGAGCTGGTGAGTTCTCCTTCTTTGGAAGTTTTTAAGCAGAGCCTAGATAGCCTTCAGACAGAAATGTTGATTGATGAATTTTGGCAGAAGGGATTGTTTCTGTGCTTGGCTCTTGTGGCCCTATCTTGCATGCCCAAGGGAAATGCTGATCGCCAGTTTGGGGTTGGAAGGTGAATTTCCTCCAAGACAGACAGGCCAGGGATTTTGGCTGCTTTTTTGGGGTGGGGGGGAAGGTATCATTTGAGCATGGAATTGGGGTCACTGTTGGAAGGCAAATAGTTGGTGAATTCCTGCATTCTTCAGGGGATTGGACAAGATGACACTGGAGGTTCCTACCAACTCAATGTTTCTGTGATTCCATATGATTGCTATAATGGTGCTTTGGTCTCCACTGTGGAGAAAGGTAAGATAAGAAATAATAAATATAAGTGAAGATGGGTGGCATATAAAAGGTAGGTTGGTGAATGGCTGATAGCGAAAGAATGAGGCAGGGAAAGAGGAGAGGATATGGAAGCTGCTAGAAGGATGGAGAAAAGAAATAATGGATGGAGGGGGATACAGGGGAAATGAGGTAGTCCCCACAAATCCTTAAGGCAGTGGTTCTCAACCTTCCTAATGCCACGCCCCCTTAATACAGTTTCTCATGTTGGGGTGACCACTAACCATAAAATCATTTTCGTTGCTACTTCATAACTGTATTTTTGCTACTATTATGAATCATAACAATATGCACGGTGTATTTTCATTGTTACAAATTGAACATAATTAAAGCATAGTGATTAATCACTAAAACAATATGTAATTGTTTCCTGTTTGGTAATGCAGAACTAGTTAAAGAAAATATGGGATAAAAGTGTAAGAATTTGGGTCTCTGACTCTGCTATTATTTTATGTCCCATATATGCAAGATGTAGGCACCATGTTTGAGGGGCCACAAAAGTCAGCTCCACACAAACTGACTTTTGTTCCAGGCATCAGCATAATAGCCTTCCTTATAGTAGGCAGACCACTGCTAATCTGTAAATGAAATGTCCATTGGTTAACTTACCATGAGATGGTCCTTCTTCTTCAGGCCAGGAGGACGTCTCGGTGAGTGTTTTCCCGCCACTTTAACAGGGAGGCAGGACTTAAATTTCATTTCCTGTCCTGTGCCTTGGAAGACACCCTGCTTCAGTCTGATAACAAGCCTCTTAAACTCCAAAAAATACAACAATAATGCAAAAAACAACAGAGTGATAAACTTCCCTAAAAAATACTGACTACTGAACCTCCCTGATAATCCAATTGAAAGGTAATTATATTAATACAGACAAAACTTGTCAAGCATATTGAGAAACGTGGTTCAAGATGCTTGAGGTGGGACAAGATGTCCTCCTGGCCTCAAGAAGGACCATCTCACAGTCAGTTAACCAATGGTCATTCTCCCTTGAGATCCAGGAGGACGTCTCGGTGGGACATGAAAGAGCTGTCCCTAAAAACCACACAGGGTGTGAGCATCTAAGTATCCTGAACCACGTGCTGCAGCACACTGTGCCCAAAGGCAGTCTCATTGGAACTCAGTGTGGACAATTTGTAATGCCTCACAAAGGTGGATATATTAGTCCACGTAGCAGCCTTGCAAATCAGCTCCGGAGAGATTCTCCTAGCAAAAGCTGCGTTTGTAGCTGAACTCCTAATAGAATGTGCAGTAATGCCAGGAGGAATAGGAACCCCTTGAGCCTTATAAGCCTCAATAATACAAGCCTTAAGTGTCCTACTGATGGCGGTGTTAGACATACACTGACCCAATTTTGGCAGAGCTATGTTGATGAACAATGCCTCTGAGACCCGGATATCTTGTGATCTAATCAGAAAAGCCTTAAGAGCTCTCCTGACATCCACATTGTGCCATACCCGCTCTTTAGGATCCTTAGGACTTGGACAGAAATCTGGCAATACTAACTCCTGACTCAGGTGGAACGGCATCGAAACCTTGGGCATAAAGGTAGGGTCAGTTCTCAAAATCAACGTATCATTGAAGAACTTGCAATATTCTTTTTTGACTGATAAGGCACCCAGTTCCGACACCCTCCTTGCTGACGTGATGGCCACCAAAAATAAAGTTTTCATTCGTAGAAACTTTAAATCGATCTGAGCCAATGGCTCAAACGGAGCCTTTGTCAGAGCATTCAAAACCAAGTTTAGTTTCCACATGGGAAACCTATGAACTACAGGAGGATCCTTGTGTGAAGCACCCTTCAAAAAACGCACAATATGAGGACGCCTTGACAGCGGAACCCCTTTCACTGATGGAAGAACGGATGCCAGGGCTGCCACCTGTCTGCGCAAGGTATTGGCCCTTAGACCTTGTTTTCTTCCCTCCTGCAAAAATTCCAAAGAACTTACTATTGGGCACTGTGAGTAATTTACCTTTTTTCTCCGTGCCCAACGCACGAACGCTTTCCAGGAACTAGAGTATATTCTATTGGTGGATGGTCTACGGGATGCCAAAATAGTATCTGAGATGTCCTCAGAATAACCTAATTCTCTAAGCTGAGACCTCTCAACCTCCAGGCGGTCAAAGACCACCAACCTGGATTGGGATGAGTTATGGGACCCTGTTTCAGGAGATCTTTGCGAACTGGGAGTGTCAAGGGTGGTAAAATTGACAGTCTGACCAAATTTGCGAACCAAAGCTGTCTTGGCCTGTTTGGGGCCACTAGGATGACTTTGGCATTTGACAACTCTATCATGCGCAGAACTTTTGTCAATACTGGTAAGGGAAGGCATATAGAAGACCCTGTGGCCATTTTGCTGTCAGAGCGTCGGTGAATTCTGCCCTTGGATGAAAGAAACGGGAGCAGAACCGTGGTACCAGCACCGGTGTACCGAAGTGTTGGGTTATCATAAGAAATACCTCCTCGTTGAGACTCCACTCTGCCTCGACCACCATCTGCCTGCTCAAGAAGTCCGCCTGAGTGTTTATGTGTTCGGCTCTTAGGGACTTCAAGTGTTTCTCTGCCCACAGAAATAGTCTGTTTGCTTCTGCCTGGAGGCTGGCAAATCTGGACCCCCCTTGGTGATTGAGATACGCCTTGGTGGCAATGTTGTCTTGTCCTGATCAAGACGTGATGATTCTGAATCTCTGGGAGAAAATGTTTGGGAGCTAACTGAGCAGCTCGCAACAAATTTATGGGACACTTGGACTCCTCTATTGACCATTTGTCTTGGATGGAGAGGGATTCCAGAACTGCCCCCCATCCCAATAAACTCGAATCTGCTCTTCCTCCTCAATAAAAAAGGTTTTGCCTTGAGAATGCTTGGTGGTCACAGGAACCTTGACTGGTATATCTAACTTCTTTGAGATTCTGAATTGATAAGGACGCAATAGATGTTGAAGCGTCCTGGCATGAAATCTGCCC
Source organism: Paroedura picta (assembly GCF_049243985.1). Lineage (NCBI taxonomy): Eukaryota > Metazoa > Chordata > Lepidosauria > Squamata > Gekkonidae > Paroedura > Paroedura picta. Next base: position 75,799,386 of record NC_135369.1, read on the forward strand.
CACTGTATGGCCTCTATATTTGAGATGAGCAAACCCATGAGACTTGCTAAATGTAGGAGATTGGAATTTCTCGCCTTGATGACCGAGAGGGCCAGATTCTTCGTCTTTTCTATTTTCTGAGCTGTCATGAACAGTTTGTTTTTCTGAGTGTCCAGAATTACTCCAAGATGCTCTAACCTTTGACAAGGGATGAAAGAACTCTTCACAAAATTTACCAAGAAGCCAAAGTGCTGGAGTAACTTGATGGTCCGCTCTGTGTGTCTCACCGCTAGCTCACTGGAGCAAGAGATTATCTAAATAAGGATGAATTCTAATCCCTTCCAGTCTTAGTTGTAAAAGAGCATTGACTAAAATCTTTGTAAAAACCCTCGGAGCCGAGGAGAGACCAAAGGGTAGAGCCCTGTATTGGAAATAAACCCCCTGAACAAAAAAACAAAGGAATCTTCTGTGAGGGGGGAAAATGGGAATGTGGAGGTAAGCCTCCTACAGATCCAGGGAAGTTAAATAATCTCCTGGTTGAAGGACCTCCGCTATCGACTTTAATGTCTCCATTCTGAAATGACGAAGGAGAAGATAATGGTATAAAAATTTTAAATCTAGTATGGCTCTCCAATCCCCGTTGCACTTTGGGACGGTGAATAAATTCCCCTGCCTTGGTCTTGTAAGGGAACTGGCTCTATGGCCTGTATGGCCAACAAATGATCTAGGGCTGCCTGAGTTCTCAATCTTTTTACTGGATCTTTTAACTTGGCAGGAGAAATAAAACGATTTGGAGGTTCTTTTTTGAACTCTAATTTGTAACCTTCTAAGACAGTGTCTTTTGCCCAGGCATCTATGTGGGGGAGATTCCAATCTTTCACAAACTGCTGGAGCCTTCCCCACACCGGAATGATTGCACCGTCATGCCTTGGGAGATTTGGAGTCCCTGTTGGACCTATCAGTTTTGTTTGGGTAGCTACCACGTCTGCCTCCTCTGTGCCCTGAGAAGCGAAAATTACTCTGATTGTACCATGATCCCCTTTTAAAATTGGATTTGAATCTAGGTGTGTGTTGGGACCTAAAGGAAGATCTTTCCCTTCTTACCTGTCTTGGCATAGCCTTTCTCTTATCCCTAGTTTCAACTAAAATATTCTCCAGATGATCCCCGAACAACCTATCACCTACAAAAGGGTAAGCAGTAACAATTGCCTTGAATTGATGATCTGCCGGCCACGCTTAAACCAGAGGAGCTCAGACAACGGCATTAGACGCTAAGGCCCTGGCTGCGAACACAAGCGAATCTAAGGTAGCATCAGCCGTAAAAGAAAATGCTTTCAAAACACGAGTGACACCTTCAACCACCCTCTTATCCTTTTTAGGGACCAACATTAACAACTTCCTACACCAAGCTATGCCAGCCCTACTCATGATAGAGGCGGCAGAGGAAGCCTTGATGACCATAGCCACTGTCTCATGACTGCGGCAGAGTGCTGTCTCAGGCTTTTTTTCCATGGCATCACGGAGAAAACCTTCACCATCCTCCGATACCAAACAGCCAGAATGTAGAGCTGCGACAGGCGCATCAATCAAAGGAACCTGCAGGAGAGACTCCCCATAAAAAGGTAATGAATAAAGTGTTTTAATAAAAGAAGGAATTTGTTTGTTCACTAACGGTCTCTTCCATTCTGCCCTGAGTTTGGTTTCAAAAATTTCTGGCATGGGAAAAATTCCCTGATTTGGGCCAAGCTTTGGGAAATATTCCCCTTTTCCTCTGGGACCCTTTGGTCTCTGCTTAACATCAGATTGGTCCTCCTTTGGAACAGATTCATTTAGGGCTAGGGCCCCTAAGTCCTTGTTTAACATGAAATGCAAATCCTCCCCTTTAAAGAAACGTTCAGACTGACCTGAAACATTTATAGGTTCTACCTCCTCCTCATCAGTCAAAAAGGCAATATCGTCTTTAGATCTAAGGGACTCTAAGTCATGCTCATCGGAGGAGTGAGACCTGTCTAAACTGAGTCTGGGCCTTTTTTCGTGCCGCCTTTGTGGGCCAAGAAGGAGCCCCATCCGTTTGCCCTCTGGAATCAGATTGATCCCTGTAATTTTCTATTGTGCTTTCTTTATGATAATTTTCAATTTCTTCCCTCATGGCTGCTTTGAGCAAGCTAAAAAATTCTGGGGGCAAAGAAGCAGTATTGGCATTTCCAATCCCCTCCTGGAACCTACACCCTCGGACTGCATCAGCACTTATCTGGCGCATCGCAATAGACATGCGGTCATCAAAATGGCTGCCAGCCGCCTTTTCCAAAGGTGCCTCCTTCCTCACAGAAGAAGAAGAAGAAGAAGAGAAGAAGAGTTGGTTCTTATATGCCGCTTTTCCCTACCCGAAGGAGGCTCAAAGCGGCTTACAGTCGCCTTCCCATTCCTCTACCCACAACAGACACCCTGTGGGGTGGGTGAGGCTGAGAGAGCCCTGATATCACTGCTCGGTCAGAACAATTTTATCAGTGCCGTGGCGAGCCCAAGGTCACCCAGCTGGTTGCATGTGGGGGAGTGCAGAATCGAACCTGGCATGCCAGATTAGAAGTCCGCACTCCTAACCACTACACCAAACTGGCTCTCTTGGCAGCCTTGGCAGCACCACGTGGCTTTCTAGCGGGCAGCATGTTACTGTGCTCGATGCCACTCGTTGCCCTGCGACATCGGCAGACCAAAGCGGACCGCTGTCGGTCGCGCCCGCAGTCACATCAGGAATAAAAGGGGCTGCAGGGTCGTCATCAGAGGAAAAACCCTCTGATTGCACCTCGCGTGACACCATTGCCACCGAAACGAACAAAAACAGAATGGTGCAAAAGAAGGCAAACAACTAAGAACAAGAACAATGTTAACAATTTTAACTCCCAGAACAATAACTATAACTTCTAACTATGAGGGCAATAACTATCTATGAGGGGAAATCAACAGTTGTTTTTAAACAGTATACTATATAACCTGACTAACCAGCTATCAAAAAAGGAAAAATACTTAAATTTAGACGGAGAGGTTTGTCAGCCCTGTCACTCCCTGAGAGGCAGGAAGAAGACTGAAGCAGGGTGTCTTCCAAGGCACAGGACAGGAAGTTAAATTTAAGTCCTGCCTCCCTGTTAAAGTGGCGGGAAAACACCCACCAAGACATCCTACTGGATCTGAAGGGAGAATTTATGGTGACCCAACAACTATTCTGTTCCAAACCTCTTTAAACCCAAGTTCTTTATTTGTATTTTTCCCCATTGACCAGGATGAGGGCAGTAAGTTTGATTAAGTAAATAAATGAGGCTTGCCTGATCTCATCAGAACTCAGAAGCCCAGCAGGATTGGTCCACAGCTAGGGAGGGAATGGCAAACCACCTCTGAACATTTCTTGCCCTGAAAATTCTACCATGAGTCTGCTATGACAGCGGGGGGGGGGGGGAGATGGGGAATACTCTCCATGAAAGCACTTTCCACACATAACATACCTTCAATTTAAGCCAATGTATTCTAATCTTGAGCAAACTATTTGTGGTTCGCACCCCACCTCAGCGAGTCATAAAACACTTTTTACTACTGTAAAGAAGTTGCTAACACCACAACGCATTTACAAATTCCAAAACCTTTGGACTCCAGTCTGGTGGGATATGAGGCCAACATCTAACTCTGGCCCTGTTTTTGTGTTGGGATGTGTGCATCAGCTCTGCTTGGCCACCTCCGAACTCACAAAGCCGCAGAGATCTCCAAGGCGGTGTGGAGAAGGACAGCAGCGCAGCGAGTGGGGGCAGCAGTGGCGCGCATATGCGCATGTGCTGCTGTCACTCTTGCTTGCTGCATCATGGCACTGGCCGCCTCCACGCTGCCTTGGAGATCTCTGCGGCTTCGTAAGCTCCGAGGCAGCCGAACAGAGCCAAGGCACAAAATGTGCCTTTGCTGGCTCAAAATGTGGACCAGGGCAAAGAGTCAGCTCTGAGGATGGCTTTTGCATGTATGGAGAAAGGGATTCATTGTGTGGCAGACAGCCGGGCAGGGCGACCCCTGAGAAAGGGTCGGGTGACCACTAAAAGGATCACAACCCCCAGGATGAGAACCGCTGCCTTAAGGGTTCCCTACTGTGTAAGTGGGCCTGGACCAGTACCTGTCATTGCCCAACTGGGTCACAGTTTTCCAAGGCACAAAGTGGGTAGGTAGGAAGGAAAGAAGCAGAAGGGAAGAGTTTATAGTGGCTTTCAGTAAAGGGAAAGAGGAAAAAGTGAGTGAGGGGGAAATTCCCACTAGGGAATTCACACTTATTCATTCATTGTACTATTTCTCTAAAGCTTCCTCATGCCAGTCCGACGAAACTAGGAATGAAAGAATAAGGAAAACATAGCTGCTTACATCTTCTGTACAGATACATGACGGGTCTGTGCAAATGCAGTCCCAAAGTGGGGCTGCACTAGAAGACTAAAGATGAAACTGAATTACTTCAGTAGTCATGAAGATGTATATTTTTCATCATGAAATTAAGCTATCTGCTAAGGTCCCTATCCATCTCCCTCCTTAATTTCTTCCTCCCCTATCAAAATAGCTACACTGGGTTTTTGTCTACATACTTCATTTCTTTATAAACAATGGATGCTATTTTTCCAATATAATTCTTTATACCAATTTTACTTTTATTTATTATATTTCTATGCCACCCTATGTATAGAATATACATAGAATCATCATACCAATAATAACAATAACAGTCACAACAGTGGGTTCCAAGTTGAACAGCAGGGATTCTAACAATTTATAATGTGATAACTTTCAATGATGGCTAATATAAACCTACGGGAGGTCGGCTTAGGTTCAGATCATGTGTGAGGGGGATGTCTGGAGGGGTAGTGGATGTTATTAGGTCAGACTGCCTTTACCAAATGCCTGGCGGAGCTCCCTTTTACAGGTCCTGAGGAACTGTGGGAGTTCATGCAGGGGCCTGATCTCTTCAGGGAGCTCCTTTCACAAAGTGGGGGCCAGGACTGAGAAAGCTCTGGCCCTGGTTGAGGAGCAACATGCTTCCTTGGGGCCAGGGATCACGAGCCAGCTAGAGTTGGTGGAGCATAAGCCTCTCTTGGGGATATAGGCAGGGAGGCAGTCTCTCAGATACACTGGGCCCAGACCACATATGGCCTTAAAGGTGATTACCAAAACCTTAAGCCTGATCCTGAATTCAACTGGGAGGTAGTGGAGTTGTTGGGGTGCTGGCCAGATATGTGCCCTCCATGGTGTGTTTGTGAGGATCCCGGCGACGGCATTCTGGACCAGTTGCAGTTTCTGGATGAAGGTTAAGGGCAGGCTTGCACAGAGTGAGATGCAGAAGTCTAGTCTAGAGGTGACCGTCACATTGATCACTGTTGCTAGATGTTCTGGGGCCAAGTAAGGCGCTAGTAACTTGGCTAGTAGCTTGGTCATAGCAAACACTCTTTTCCAACAACCCAAGAGATGACTCTACACATGGACATCACTGGATTTTCAGATAGATAGGTGGATAGAAATCAGATTGACTATGTGCTCTGCAGCCAAAGGTGGAGAAGTTCTATCCAGTCAATAAAAACAAGACCAGGAGCTGATTGTGGTTCAGATCAATAGCTTCTTGTTGCAAAATTTAGGCTTAAATTGAAGAAAGTACAGAAAAATACTAGGCCATTCAGGTATGAACTAAATCATATCCCTGATGAATATACTGTAGAGGTGACAAATAGATTTAAGGAATTAGATCTGATAGACCGAGTGCTTGAAGAACTATGGACGGAGGTTCACAACATTGTACAAGAGGTAGCAACTAAAACCATTTCAAAGAAAAATAAATGCAAGAAAGCAAAATAGCTGTCTAAGGAAGCTTTACAAATAGCTGAGGAGAGAAGGGAAGTGAAAGGCAAGAATCATAGAATCATATAGTTGGAAGGGGCCATACAGGCCATCTAGTCCAACCCCCTGCTCAACGCAGAATCAGCCCAACGCATCCTAAAGCATTCAAGAAAAGTATGCATCCAACCTCTGCTTGAAGACTGCCAGTGAGGGGGAGCTCACCATCTCCTTAGGCAGCCTATTCCACTGCTGAACTACTCTGACTGTGAAAATTGTTTTCCTGATATCTAGCCTATATCGTTGTATTTGTAGTTTAAACCGATTACTGCGTGTCCTTTCCTCTACAGCCAACGGGAACAGCATCCTGCCCTCCTCAAAATGACAACCTTTCAAATACTTAAAGAGGGCTATCATGTCCCCTCTCAACCTCCTTTTTTCCAGGCTGGACATTCCCAAGTCCCTCAACCTATCTTCATAGGGCTTGGTCCCTCGGTCCCAGATCATCCTCGTCGCTCTACTCTGTACCCTTTCAATTTTATCTACGTCCTTGTTGAAGTGAGGCCTCCAGAACTACACACAGTACTCCAGCTGTGGTCTGACCAGTGCCGTATACAATGGGACTATGACATCTTGTGATTTTGATGTGATGCCCCTGCATTCACCTTTTTTACCGCTGCATCACACTGCCTGATCATGTTTAGTTTACAATCCACAAGTACCCCAAAGTCTCATTCACACACAGTGTTACCTAGAAGCGTATCCCCCATCCAGTAGGCATGCTTCTTGATGTTGAGTTTCAAGCCAACTTTTGCACTCTCCTTCTTCACCTGTATCAACAGGCTCTTTAGTTCACCTTCACTTTCTGCCATTAGAGTGGTATCATCTGCATATCTGAGGTTGTTGATATTTCTCCCTGCAATCTTGATTCCAATTTGTGACTCATCTAACCCCGCCTTTCTCATGATGTGCTCCGCATACAATTTAAATAGGTAAGGCAACAGTATACAGCCTTCTCGAACTCCTTTCTCAATTTTGAACCAATCAGTGATTCCATGCCCAGTTCTCACTGTTGCTTCTTGACCTGCATATAGATGTCTCAAGATACAAATAAGACGATCTGGTATTCCCATCTCTTTAAGAACTTGCCACAATTTGTTGTGCTCCACACAATCAAAGGCTTTAGCATAGACAATGAAGCAGAAGTAGATGGTTTTCTGGAACTCCCTAGCTTTCTCCATGAGCCTACCTGATTGACCTTCTGCCCAACAAATGGCCAATCAGGCAGGCAGTCCTGCCCCTGTCCACATCCCCCTCCAACTTCTTCCAAGTGGAACAACTGTCAACCTGCTGTAAGCCAGGCAGCAAGTGGGAGCTGGGAAGGAGGTTGGAGAGCCTGGGACTGCAGGACTGGGGGTGAGGCAGCCCCCACCAGTGCTGCCCCCACCCTGAATACCCATGGCAGTGCTGCCTGGTTTGGGAGGAGGAACCCATACCCACCAGTGCTTTCCCACCAGTGCCAAGCAACCCCGGCCACAGCCTCACCAGGCCTCGCCAGGTCAGGGGGAGAGAGGGAGCCAGCCCTGCCAGCACTACCCCTGCCCCTAGCAGCCCCGGCTTTGCCAGGCCTTGGGCAGGGCTGCTCCGGTGAAAAGAAGGAGAAGAGTTGATTCTTATATGCCACTTTTCTCTACCCGAAGGAGGCTCAAAGCACCTTCCCTTTCCTTTCCCCACAACAGACACCTTGTGAGGTGGGTGAGGCTGAGAGAGCCCTGATATCACTGCTCAGTCAGAACTGTTTTATCAGTGCTGTGTCGAGCCCAAGGTCACCCAGATGGCTGCATGTGGGGGACTACAGAATCGAACCCAGCATGCCAGATTAGAAGTTTGCACTCCTAACCACTACAGCAAACTAGCTCCAACCAGCCTGTGCCCCCACTCCAAACAGCCCTATCATAGCCTCGCCAGGCCTTGGTGGGCCTGCCCAGATCCAGGGCGGGAGGGGGAGGCTAGCACCCATTGTATTTTGGCACTAGCTTTTCTGCTACTCATTTAAATAAACATGTTGTCTTCACAACTTTTTTCATATGCACTAAAAGTATAAAGGTAAAGGTAAAGGTAAAGGTATCCCCTGTGCAAGCACCGAGTCATGTCTGACCCTTGGGGTGACGCCCTCTAGCGTTTTCATGGCAGACTCAATACGGGGTGGTTTGCCAGTGCCTTCCCCAGTCATGACCGTTTACCCCCCAGCAAGCTGGGTACTCATTTTACCGACCTCAGAAGGATGGAAGGCTGAGTCAACCTTGAGCCAGCTGCTGGGATTGAACTCCCAGCCTCATGAGCAAAGCTTTCAGACAGCTGCCTTACCACTCTGCGCCACAAGAGGCTCTTACTAAAAGTATAGTTGCAGTCTAAAATTGTTAAATTTACAAGTTTCCTGAAAACATGGAACATGGCCTATTCTATAAGACACTGAATGTTTACCTAATTATAAGAATGGAATTAAAGAGCCTGTTGATGCGGGTGAAGAAGGAGAGTGCAAAAGTTGGCTTGAAACTCAACATCAAGAAAACAAAGATCATGGCATCCGGCCCTCTCAATTCCTGGCAAATAGATGGGGAAGAAATGGAGATAGTGACAGATTTTATTTTCCTGGGCTCCAAGATCACTGCAGATGGGGACTGTAGTAAAGAAATTAAAAGACGCTTGCTCCTGGGGAGGAAAGCTATGGCAAATCTAGACAGCATCCTAAAAAGCAGAGACATCACCCTGCCAACAAAAGTGCGTTTAGTCTAGGCTATGGTATTCCCAGTTGCAATATATGGCTGTGAAAGTTGGACCATAAGGAAGGCCGAGCGTCAAAGAATTGAGGCTGTTGAACTCTGGTGCTGGAGAAGACTCTTGCGAGTCCCTTGGACCAGTGGTCCCCAACCTGCAGGCTGCGGCCCGGTGCCGGGCGGCGAAGGCCATGGTGCCGGCCCGCGGCTCCCTCTCCCCGCAGTAAAAAACTTCCCAGGCCGCAAGCTTGCAGCCCGGGAAGCTTCTTACTGCGGGAGGGCGGGGAGAGGGAATCAGGGCCGGGCCGCGCATTGCGCGGCCGTGGTCCGCGCGGGCGCGGCCCGATGCCCTGCCGGTCCCCAGCCTCAGAAGGTTGGGGACCACTGCCTTGGACTAAAAGGCGAACAAACCGGCCAGTCCTAGAGATCAGCCCTGACTGCTCCTTAGAAGGCCAGATCCTGAAGATGAAACTCAAATTCTTTGACCACCTCATCAGAAAGAAGGACTCCCTGGAGAACGACCACTGGTCTACATACCGAAAGGGGTCCTTCTCCTCAGGGGTCAGGAGGACAGCTGGACGGGTGTTTCCCATCTCTCCTTGAGGGAGGCAGATCATTTGAATATTTTGTCTTCCTGTGGGAAACGCCCCTCCGAAACCAGTCGAAAAACTTCCGGAGCGTCGAGCTTGCCACCACCTTCTTGGCTCTACAAAGCAATCTGCATTAACTTGCACAAACAACATGGAAGACAACATGACCCATAACCACGTTTACATCCCGGCTGTATCTAAACTGGAATATGCAAGGATTCAGAGAAATGCTACTGTGATGGACCACCCTATGGGCGGGACCAGCTGTCCTCCTGACCCCTGAGGAGAAGGACCCCTTTCGGTATGTAGACCAGTGGTCGTTCTCCCTCCGGGTCAGGAGGACAGCTGGACGGGACTTACAAGAGCAGTCCCTAACCCAGGGAGGGTCCAACTGTGTCCATCACATGCGACAGAACTCTCCGGCCAAAAGCCGCCTGCTCTGTCTCCCTATCCTGAATCTTATAGTGTCTGACGAAAGTTGAAGGAGTAACCCAGGTTGCAGCCCTGCAAACCTCTTCCACTGAAGCATTCCTGGCAAACGCCGCTGAAGCCGCCGCGCTCCTCAGCGAATGCGCCGTGATGCCCCGTGGAACCTCCTTCCCAGCAGCCCTATAAGCCTCCACGATGCAGGATCTAACCTGCTTACTGATGGCTGCCTTGGTCATCGCACCTCCCACCTTTGCCCCGGACGGACAGACAAACAGCGAGTCTGATTTTCTGACCTCTGCCGTCCTCTTAATGTACACCTTGAGGACACGCCTGACATCTAGCATGTGCCACTGTCTCTCCTGCTCCGTAACTGGATTGGGAAAAAAGGTGGGCAAATTAATTTCCTGGGACAAGTGAAACCGGGAGTCGACCTTGGGTCGGAATGAGGGGTTCAGCCTAAGAACAACCCTGGTCTTCCTGAACCTGCACAAATCCCTATCCACTGATAAGGCCGCCAGCTCGGAGACCCTCCTAGCGGAAGTGATTGCCACTAGGAAAATGGCTTTCCTGCTCAACCACTGCAACCCCACTGTCTTGATGGGCTCGAAGGGCTCCTTTGCCAATGCCGATAGCACCAACCCCAAACGCCAGGACGGGAACAAGTGCCTGGGAGGTGACTCTAAACTAGATGCCCCTTTTAGAAACCGCACCACATGAGGATGCTTGGATAACGGGATCCCCCCTTGCAGCCCCAGCACTGTGGAGAGTGCCGCCACCTGTCTGCGCAGGGTACCCGATCGGAGGCCCGCTGCCCTGCCATCCTGCAGAAATTGCAAAATGCTACTGATTTTGGGCGTGGACGGAGAAACCGCCCTCCTCCTACACCATCTCACAAACGCCTTCCAGGAACAGTTATAGATTCTCGTGGTAGAGTCTCGTCTGGAGGCTAATATGGTGTCCATGACTGCAGCACTATAACCTTTCACTCTCAACGCCGACCGCTCAGCCTCCACGCGGTCAAGCTCCACCATCCTGGCCGAGGATGGAGACAAGGTCCCTGTGACAACAGGTCCGGAGACACTGGGATTGTGAAATGCGGTAGAACGGCTAACTGCACTATCGTCGAGAACCACCACCTTCTGGGCCACCACGGTGCGACGAGGATGACCTCCGCCTTCAACTCCTGCACCCTTCGCAGGAACCTTGGAATGACGGGAAGGGGTGGAAAGGCGTACAGAAGACCTGGAGGCCACACAGCTGTCAACGCGTCCGTCAGCTCCGCTAGCGGATGCCAGAACCGGCTGCAGAACCTGTCCACCTGGCGGTTGTGTACTGTCGCGAACAGGTCCATGACCGGCCGGCCCCACTGAACTGAAATGAGATGAAAAGCGTGTCTGCTGAGCGACCACTCCGCTTCCTGAATCTCCTGACGGCTCAGCCAATCTGCCTGAGTGTTCGCCAGGCCTTGAATGTGCTCCGCTCGTATCGACGCTAAGTGGACCTCCGCCCAGCGCATCAGTCGATCGGCCTCTGTCTGCAATCTCCCGGACCTTGATCCGCCCTGGTGGTTGACGTATGCCTTTGCGGCCACGTTGTCCGTACGTACCAGAACATGCTTGCCTTCGATCAGACTGCAGAAAGCCAACAGCGCCAGTCGAATCGCCCTCAACTCCAGCAGATTGATCTGTTCTGATGATTCTGTCTGCGACCACGTTCCCTGGGCCGGCGTTCCGTTGTACATCGCCCCCCATCCGGAAAGACTTGCATCGGTGAACACCTGGTGAACGTGATCGTGCAAAAACCTCTTGCCTGTGCTCAGGTTGCTTCTTACAGTCCACCAGCACAGATCCTTCTTGACCTGATGATCGAGGGACACCGACACGTCTCTCTTCCGTGAGATCCGTTCTTGAAACGGCCTCAGTGTCCTTTGCAGAGGCCGGGCTCGAGCTCTGGCCCACTGGATGACCTCCGTGCAAGACACCAACACACCTAGAATCTTCGCCAGCTGCAACAACGAAGACCGTCTTGCACGGATCACCTGGCCCATCAGCTGAACCGTTTTCTGTATTTTCTTCTGTGGGAGGAAAAGCGCACACTGAACCGTATCTATCACTACCCCTAGGTGTTCTATTCTCTGTGCCGGAACTAACGAACTCTTTTCCCTGTTGACTATGAAACCAAACATTTCGAAAATTGAAATTGCCCTGCATGTAAACTGGCTCGCTAACTCGAGCGACGGAGCTCTGATCAACAGGTCGTCGAGATACAGGTGTATGTGGATGCCCTCCTGTCTTAAAATGGCTACCATATTGACCACCAACTTCGTGAAGACCCGGGGAGCGGTGGAGAGCCCGAACGGGAGAGCCCTGTATTGGTAATGCTGCCCCTTCACGCAAAAACGCAAGAAGCACCTGTGCTCTGTTGCTATGGGGACATGTAGATAGGCCTCCTTGAGATCTAGGGAAGTCAAAAACTCCCCTCTTTGTAGTGCCTCCGCAATGGACTTTAGAGTTTCCATCCGGAACTTTTTTAGAGGAATAAACTTGTTTACAAACTTTAAGTTGAGAATTGCTCTCCAATCCCCCGTCTTTTTGGGCACAGTGAAGAGAAGGGAGTAAACCCCTTGTCCCCTCTCCTCTAAAGGGACCGGCTCTATCGCTCTTATCTGTATTAAGTGTTCTATGGCCTTTAACATGCGATCTCTCTTTTCTGGATCCTTGGATATTGGAGAAGGAAAAAACTTGTCCGGGGGCACTTGCGCAAACTCTATGCGATATCCTGTCTTTATGAGGCTTTGAGACCATGCATCTATCCTGGGATCCATCCACTGCTGATGGAACTGCGCAAGCCGTCCCCCGACCGGCAGGGACCTCGAGTCATGCTTGATTTCCTTTATCGCCATCTGTGCGGTCCGACCTCTGCTGTCGGAATCTATTGCCTCGAGCGTTGAATGACCCTCTACGAAACGACTGCCTTGACTGGCCCCAGGAACCTCTCCTGCCTTCCGGTCTAAATCTGGGACCAGAGCCTTGATTCCGGAAGGCAGGCGGAAAGGGCTTCCCATCCCTGCGTATTCGCCGTGGAAAAGCCTTCTTTTTGTCCCTGGTTTCTATCAAAACCCGGTCCAAAGCGTCGCCAATCAGTTTATCGCCCTGAAAGGGGTAAGCCACGACTGTGGTTTTTGAATGAGCGTCAGCCGGCCAAGCCTTCAACCATAAGAGTCTCCTGGCCACTGCAGTAGATGCCATGGCTCTTGCTGCGAACACCACTATGTCTAAGGAGGCATCGGCACTGAAGGCTGAGGCCTTGAGAATTCTATTTGTGCCCTCCTGCAGTCTGCCTTCTGACTCAGGAATCAAAGTAAGCAACTTCTTGCACCAAGCCATGGATGCCCTGGCCACCACAGATGCCGTGGTAGCCGCCCTGATAGCCATCGCCATGGCCTCATGTGCTTTGCGCAAGGCTGTCTCTGACTTGCGGTCCATCACGTCCTTCAGATGTCCCTCGCCATCCTCAGAGACCAAACCCGATGACTGGAGTGCCGCCACCGGACCATCTATAACAGGCACCTGCAGAAAAGACTCAGCATATTCAGGCAGTGCATACATTCTCCGAATAAATGAAGGAAATTGCTTGGACACCAAGGGCTTTTCCCACTCCGCTCGAATCTTCCTTTCGAAGGACTCTGGCATGGGAAAATTCTTCAGGGTTGTCTCTGGTTTAGGGAAAAATTCACCACTGCCCCACGGTCCATAATATTTCCTAGCCTGCTTGCTGGGCGGCTCCTCAGAGCCTGTCTGCTTAAGTTCCAAAATAGAAATGGATTTGTTAAGCAAAAATTGAAAGTCCTCCGAATTAAAGAACCGTTCAGTTTGCTGAGGCACCTGAATCGGTTCCACCTCCTCTTCATCAGTGATAAATTCACCTTCGTCCCTCTCTCTAGCTTCCAAATCCTCCTCAGATGAAGGAGATTGCTGTGGGGAGCAATGGTGTCTTTTCTGCGCTGCCTTGGTAGGCCAGCGAGCCCTGACCCGAGGCCTCCTAGGAGATCTCCTCTGTGAACCGCTCCTCCTGGAAGCTCTAGACTCAGGGGAGGATGACCTAGATCTTGAACATGAAGGTCTAGCACTGGGAGGTAACAATTGCTGGCACACCTTAGCTATTTCAGACTGCACAGCATTTTGAACCAGGGAAAGTAATTCTGGAGGTAAAGTAAACTGGCCGGGGTTGGCCTCAACGTTACCAGACTCCTGTCTGCCGGTCTGCGTTGAAGAAGTAGAAGCCTCCGCCTCTGGTTGCCCTCCGGCCGCAGTGGAGACGCCCTGGTCCGGCCCTGCACTCGCAGCCGCTGATCCAGCCGGCTTGGAAGGGCCTCTTGCACGTTTAGCGGGCCTGGCAGACTTGGAGCGCTGTCCTTGCTCCCCTGCCCCCTTCTGCGTCGATTCATGCCCGGTCGTGCCAGCCACCACTCCACTGGGAGCCAGGGAGCTTTCCATGTGGCTGCCATCGTCCTCCGAGGAGAACGCGCCCTCGCGGCGCTCAGCCGCCATTTCGGCGCGCTTCCCCAAAATGGCCGCCGACCACGAGCCGAACACGCAGTCGCCGCTGCGGAGCTCAACCTCGCTGCCCGATCCGGCGCAGCCTGGAGGGAGCTCTGCTCGCCGATACCGGCCCGAAAAACTACCGCCGCCGTGTTCCGCAGCCCCGATCGGGCCCGTCCTCGGCTCCGAGCCGAACACGCGGCCGCCGCCGCGGAGCTCGACCTCGCTGCCCGATCCGGCGCAGTTTCGAGGGAGCTCAGCTCGTCGATGCCTTCCCAAGCCGCGGCTATGTAGCTCTCGAAAATTGTTCCCTTGTCTCAAGGGCCCAACAATCCTTGCCTGCTTGCATGAAAACAGCACGGGACTCTAAGTCGCGTCTGCTCCCTCGCGAGGCAGGAAGAAGACTGGTTTCGGAGGGGCGTTTCCCACAGGAAGACAAAATATTCAAATGATCTGCCTCCCTCAAGGAGAGATGGGAAACACCCGTCCAGCTGTCCTCCTGACCCGGAGGGAGAAGAGCCTAATGTTGGGAGTGATTGAGGGCAAAAGAAGGGGACGACAGAAAATGAGGTGGCTGGATGGAATCACTGAAGCAGTCGGTGCAAATTTAAATGGACTCCAGGAAATGGGAGAGGACAGGAAGGCCTAGAGGATCATTGTCCATGGGGTCGCAATGGGTTGGACACGACTTCGCACCTAACATCAACAACAACAAAGAATAGAATTCGACTGAAGATGGCGCCGTAACAGCTGGGCTTCTGTCCGGCTCTTAAGCCATGCTGAGGGTCAGGAGCAACCGCACCTGGCAGACCTGAACAGATACGCAAATCTGCTCGCCGGTCGCCCCAGGAACCGGGAAAGGCATCCTGAGGGTCCTACAGATCTGTGGAGAGAGAGGGAGACTAAGCTCTCCGGATCACCACGGCATGTGCTCAAGGTCATGATGGCACCCTTGTCATAAATAACTTTCTAAGCCTGAAACGACCAGCTGACCCTACATTCTTCCCAGAGCCGAAGTCTACAACAGTAAAGACTGTAAGTTTTCTGGCTTTTCCTTTTCTTTCCCCACAAGCTCTTCCCCCCCCCCCTCAACCAATTTACAAGTGAATTCTTTCGTCGAGTGAGAGACTCCCAGCTAATTATACCTACTAACCAAACAAAGAGAGAGTTTAAGAAAAGAGAGACTTTAAAGTTTTGCTGGAGAGAGTTCAGTGGGGGAAGCTGACTTGATACGGAGATCAACAAACTGATAATTCTGGATCGCTCGTGCTCCCGCGAGACACCACGAGACTTTCTGTTTATAGTTTGTGACTGCCTAGAACTATGGAAAAATTAACTAAGGCACAGCTTTTCCATTTGTTATGCGAAGGGAACTCAAAGATACTGAAAGCAGTCAATAAGGTGGAAAAGGAAATCCGAAAGACTAAGAAAGAGCTTTTAGACAGAATCGACGGTCTGGAAAAAATAGCTGATGAAAACACAATTCAGCCAACAATACTTCAAACGAGAATTCAATGTCTGGAAGTTAATCAACAGGAGGGGGAGAGCTAGGGACGTAAAAATCCAAAGCACCTTGGAAGAACTTGGGAAAACAGATTTAAGGAAGGAAAGCACCGAAAACCTGGAAGTCTATTTATAGCAGGAAGTGATTTGGATCAACAAAATAAAAAGAGTCTATTCAAAGGCGACAGCACGCAGGAAGCTATCAGGAGATATCTCTGTGCAACCAGAGGAAGAGATCCAGATTGATAAAGTATACAGAGCCTACTTAAAGGCGACTGCAAGCAAGAATCAAGCTAGAGACTTCTTTGGCCCTGACAGAAGGACAACTAGAAATACTCTACTATGGAAAAAAACACAATTTCATTTTCTGGACCACCTGAAGGATGTGATGAACAGTGGAGCATTCTCCTGGTTTCCTGTGGGGAAGACAGCAGCAGTAACTTTTAGGACAGGACCAATATATGAAGGGAACTGACTTTATATCATCTAAGACAATAATAGAATATATTCTTATAATAGATTATACTCTCATATGTATCAACAATTACTCTGCTAAGAAAGATGGTAATAACTTCTAGATCAGGATCAATATGTGATGGGAACTGAATATGTATGCTAAATATGTATGCCAATATGTATGCTAAAAGAGGATGGCAAACCATATCAGCTGGTCGCTTTTTTCTCTTTACTTTTCTGTAAATGCTTCATATAATAATAAATAATAAAATTATATATATAAAAAACAACAACAACAAAGAATAGATAAAGGATCTTAAGTACTATTAACAGTACATTGCATTCCCCCGTATTCTCCTTTTTGTCACGTGTGCCACTATTGTTTAGTATTTTTTTCTGTTCCACAAGCGGTCACTTCAATAGTACATTGCTGTATCTGCAGCATATTTCTTTGAAGTGCAGAGATGTAATACTTAAACAACCACTAGAAGGTGCAAATGTGGAAATGGAAAAACAAAAAATAAAGCAATAGGAGTACACAAATGATGAAAATGAGGGTGTGAATGGTTGTATACCACAACATTATTTTTAATACAATTTTGTTTCTTTTAATTTATATACTTGCTTTTGACTCAGGTAGTCTGATACCATATTTGTTACAAATGAATATGAAACCATCAATACAGCTGTCAATAAAAAATATTCATACACATAGTTCACTAACTTAATATAACCAAATGACCATTGAATCACTTACCGTGAATGGTCCTTCTCCTTGAAGTCAGGAGGACGCCTCGGTGGGTGTTTCCCACAGGGAGGGAGGCAGGACTAATTTTCAACTTCCTGTCCTGCGTGGTGGGAGGCACCCTGCTCCAGTCTGGATGACAAGCCTCTCCAAATAAACAATTCTTTAAACATGTCAAAACTATTAAAAAAAAAACTATACTGACTTCTTTTGGTCTCTCCCCTAATATGAGTCAATTAATGTGAATACATAGGAAAATATTTTTATTTATTTATTTATTATTTTAATAAATTTGAGAATCATGTGGTTCAGGTAGAAGCAAGCGGAGGGACGAGGCGTCCTCCTGACTTCAAGGAGAAGGACCATTCATGGTAAGTGATTCAATGGTCGTTCTCCCTTGACATTCAGGAGGATGCCTCCGTGGGACTTAACAAGCAGTCCCCAGTAAACAGGGTGGGTGCTTCTAAGAACCTAAGGAACCACATGTTGGAGCACACTTTTGCCAAAAGCTGTCTCCACTGCATCTAAGGTATGAAAACTTGTAGTGCCTTATAAAGGTGGATATATATTTGACCAGGTTGCTGCCCTGCAGATTTGACCAGATGAGACTCCCCTGGACATTGCTGCATTTGTAGCACAGCTTCTGAGTACACAGTTATGCCCTCAGGAATAGGAAATCCCTGGGTTCTGTAAGCCTCTATGATGCATGTTTTTAGCGTTCTACCGATTGATGCCTTAGACCTAGTCTAGGTGGTGCAATATTGATAAATAAAGAATCAGATACCCTGAACTTTTCAATGCTAATAAGATAAGCCTTCAGGGCGTGTCTAACATCTAAATTGAATTTTAAGTCAATTGACTGAACTGGTTCAAATGGGACCTTGGTTAGGGCTGTTAGAAACAAATTTAGCCTCCATGAAGGAAAACGATGAACCACTGGGGTTCTTTGTTCCTTTTAGGAATCTAACAATGTGTGTGTGTTTTGAGAGTATAGTACCTTCAATGGATGGTACGACCAAGACTAGTTCTGCCACCAGGCGTCTGAGGGTGGTTGATCTAAGGCC
This sequence comes from Paroedura picta, assembly GCF_049243985.1. Taxonomy (NCBI): domain Eukaryota; kingdom Metazoa; phylum Chordata; class Lepidosauria; order Squamata; family Gekkonidae; genus Paroedura; species Paroedura picta. The sequence goes on from NC_135369.1 coordinate 75,817,311, forward strand.
TCGGATTTTGCCCTCCTGTAGGAAATATAGAATACTGGCCACGGAAGGCTTGAGAAAATTCCTTTTCTTCCTCTTCGCCCACCTCACGAAGGACTTCCATGAACAAGAGTAAATTCTATTAATCGAACTCCTCCTGGAGTCCAGGATTGTTTCTGTGACTCCTGAAGAATAACCTAAGTAGGTGAGCTGTTTCCTCTCAACTTCCATGTGGTCAAAGACTACCACTCCAGTTTCGGATGGAAGGTTGGACCTTGCTGGAGATGATCTCTGAAAATTGGGAGAGTAAAGGGGGGAGACACTGCCATCTTCACTATTTCTGAGAACCATGGGCGTCTTGCCCGATCGAGGGCTATTAGAATGATCTCGTTTTTTTGAGGATTCTATTTTTCTTAGGAGGCATGGTAGAAGTGGGGGTGGAGGGAAGGCATAAAGCCAACCCTCCGGTCACTGGGATGTTAGGCCATCTGAGAATTCCGCCCTTGGGTGGTGAAATTTGGTGCAAAACCTGATGATCTGTGCATTGGTGCTGGATGCAAAAAAGTCCAATATTGGCTTGCTTAGTCTCTTGGTTACTAGTTGAAATACCTCTCTTTTCAGCATTCATTCTGTGTCTGATACTATCTGACGGCTTAGGAAGTCTGCCTGTATGTTTAATACACCTCTCACGTGTTCTGCTCTGAGAGAGGCTAGGTGACTTTCTGCCCATGTGACTATTCTTTGAGCTTCCCCTGAAGTCTGGGTGATTTGGAACCTCCCTGATGATTTCGGTAGGCCTTTGTTACCACGTTGTCTGTCCTTATCAGAATGTGGCACTGATGGATCTGATCTGCAAAGTGTCCTAGTGCCAATCGAACTGCTCTCAGTTCTAACCAATTGATTGGCTGTCTGCACTCCTCTATGGAGCACTGACCCTGTATATTTTGGTTGTTCCAAATTGCTCCCCGGCCTAAAAGACTGGCAACTGTAAAATTTTTGTTCCTCCCTCCAGATTAAATATGTTCGACCCTGGCTCAGATTTTTGGGGCATCACCATCAATGTAAGACCATTTTGGAGTCTAGAGGAACCTTCACTGACATGTCCACTTTTTGGATATCCTGAATTGGTAGGGTCTGAGAAGCATCTGTAGGGCCCTGGCATGGAACCTCCCCCATTGCACTGCTTCCATATAGGAAATGAGCAGACCCATCGGACTTGCCAACTGAAGTAGGTTGGTGTGTCTTGCCTGAATGACTGTGCTGGTGATCTGTTTTGTCTTGGTCATTTTTAGACCTGTTAGGGCATTTACTAGGATTTTTGTGAAGACCCTGGGTGCAGATGAGAGCCAGATAGGGAGAATCTTGTACTGATAGTGTACTCCCTGCACACAGAATCTGAGGAATCTTCCATGGGGTAGAAATATTGGTATGTGTAGGTAGGCCTCCTGAAGGTCCAGCGAAGTTAGGAACTTGTTGCAAGGCTTCCGCTATGGACCTCAGGGTCTCCATGCGGAAATGACAGAGTTTTATGAATTTGTTTAAGAACTTGAGGTCCAAGATGGCCCTCCAGTCTCCTGTGCGTTTTGGAACTGTAAAAAATATTGAGTAGATTCTGTGTCCCTGCTCCGAGTGTGAAACCGGTTCTATGGCTCGAATGGCTAAAAGGTGTTTTATTGCCGTTAGAGTCCTCCGTCTCTTGGCTGGGTCTTTTAACCTGGAGGAAGGCAAAAATCTTTCTGGAGGAATATGGTACAGTTCCAATTTGTACCTGTTTGTGACTGTACCTTTTGCCCATGTGTCTATGGGAGGAAGTTGCCAAGCCTGGGCAAATTCTTGCAACCTCCCCCCTACTGGAATGGACTCTGAGTCATGCTTTAGGTGGTTTTTGGTCATTCTGTGACCTGTCATTCCTGTTAGAAGGCTTGTTTGATCTAAAGCCACTCTGCGCCCTGAGGGACAAAAATTGTTGATATTGTTATTACTCCAGTTTCCCCTCCTATAATTTGATCAGTAACTGGGAATGGTGTGTTGGAATCTAAAGAAGGAATTTTCCTTACGTACTCTTTGGGCATAGCTTTTTTTCTTCTTATCCTTAGTTTCAATAAGACTATTGTCAAGATGATCCCCAAACAATTTTTCACCTACAAAGGGGTATGCTGTTACGCATGCCCTTGATTGGTAGTCTGCTGACCATGCTTTTAGCCAAGGCAAACATCTAGCCACTGTGTTGGAGGCTAAGGACCTTACTGCAAAAAACGCCATTGCGTCCAAGGTAGCATCTGCAGAAAAAGACACTGCTTTTAGAACTCTACACACACCTTTCACTACTCTCTTATCCTTTTCAAGAATTAGCTCCAATAGGTTTCTACACCAGGCAATCCCTTCCCTGTTCATGATAGATGTGGCTGAAGAAGCCTTGATTGCCATGGCCACGGCCTCGTGAGTGCGTCACAGGGCAGTTTCTGCCTTTTTGTCCATAGCATCTCTAAGGAAACCCTCTCCATCCTCAGAGATGAGGGCACCAGATTGAAGAGCTGCGATGGGAGCATCTATCAGGGGAATTTGTAGGATGGATTCTCCACAGTAAGGCATAGCATAGAGCTGCTTTATAAATGAAGGTACTTGTTTATTTACTAAGGGGCCTTTGCCCTTTGGCTCTGATCTTTTTTTTTTTTTTTCTAAAAAAACTCTGGAAGAGGGAAAATTATCTTGAGAGGGACCCAATTTGGGAAAGTATTCTCCCTTGCCCTTTGGCCCATGATACCTCTTTTTTGTGTCCAACTGCTTATCCTCGGGTATGGCATCATACCCCCAAGGACCTTTGCCAGCATATAGTGGGTGTCCTCACTCTTGACCAATCTTTCTGATTGAGCTGACACATTAATAGGTTCAATCTCTTTCTCATCTGAGAGAAAAGCTGTCATCCTTGGACCTGAGAGTTTCTAAATCCTCCTGAGAAGAAGAGTCATATCTGTTTGGGCTGACCCTCACTCTCTTTTGAGCAGCCTTAGAGGGCCAGTTTTGGCTACCCTCCCTATGGTGCCTGAGGAGACTTCTGGAACTTCTCTTTCTCTCATACTTCTCAATTTGCTCCCTCATAGCAGCCTTTAACATGTTAAAAAATTCTGGAGGAAGGGAACCTAGAGAACTCCCTGCTGCATGATCTGGGGAGGGTAGGGAAGCGTTACTTATCTGCTTCGATGAAGAAGACTGCCCCTCAAAATGGCTGCCGACAGGAACAGTTGGGGAAGATGGCTGCTCCTGGGCTGCTGTAATAGCCGGGTTCGCACCACGCGGCTTTTTGGCGGGCAGCGCCTTAGAGCGCTCATTATCACTCACGGCCTTGGCGGCAACGGCAGCCCGAAACAGACCGCTGCCGGCCACGCCCGCAGAGGAGGATGTCATCTCGGGGGCCGGAGGATCGTCGTCTGAGGAGAGGCCCTCAGAATGAGCTTGCTTCACAGCCATAGGATTGCTGCGATCCAAACGTTTTCAATGTAAAAAACGGAGGCTTCTTTAAGCAACCGCCCAAAAAGTGTGTACTAAAAACTTCCAACAGGAAAAAACAACTTTTTAAAGGCTTTAAACCCTAAGAGCTATGGCTCTGTTAAGGGGGGCGCCTTAAGGGCATGAGCCCAATTGTAAAAGAATTTAAACTGTAACTGTTTTAATCTTAAGAAAAAACAATTCTAACACTCTAAACACTTTAGTACTAAGAACTACTGACTTATGAACTACAATTTAATTTGAATTATCAATTTTAACACTACACATTAATAATTTGGGAGAGACCAGTCAGAACTGCTACTCCCAGGATAGGCAGGAAGACGACTGGAGCAGGGTGCCTCCCACCACGCAGGACAGGAAGTTGAAAATTAGTCCTGCCTCCCAGTTAAAGTGGCAGGAAACACCCACCGAGGCGTCCTCCTGAATGTCAAGGGAGAATGGCTATTCTAGTGCACTCCTCACTCACAACAATGCAGCATCTAACACTGGTACCAGAGCCTGCAACAAACCCAGATGCCAACTTTGCTGCCACATACACTCCAATGAAACAATTACTGGACATCACCTACATCAGTGTTCCCCAACCCCCCGGCCACAGCCCGGTACTGGGCCGCTTCGGGGGGGGGGAGGCACAGGTGCGCCTCCCTCCCCCCCACGGCGTGGTGCTCACTGCGCCGGGAGCGATCGGCCGCTTTGGTGGCTGAATCGCTGAAGCCTAGGGGAGAGGGAGGTCCATGGGTGGGTGGGAGAGGGAGAGTGGTGCTCGCCAGCAGGCGCAAACATGCAGGTGTGGAGCTGCTGTGCCTGCGCATTTGCACCTGTGCCTCTCCCCTACAGTGCGGCACTCACAGCTCTCCCTCTTCCCCTCCAGTCCCTAGGCCTCCCTCTCCCCGGCCTGAAAAGGGTTGGGGACCACTGGTCTACACCATCATAGGCTTATTCACTTGCTCATCTTCTAACCTTGTATATGCCATAAAATGCTAACAATGCCCCTCTGTTCTCTACATAGGGCAAACAGGTCAAACACTCCGCCAAAGAATTAGTGGACTCAAATCTGACATCAAAAACCCCAGGACTGAAAAACCTGTAGGGGAACACTTCAACCTTCCAGGATATTCAATAAGGGACCTCAAAGTAGCTGTTTTACTGCAAAGGAACTCCAAAAATGGGAGATTGCAGAAATGCAGGATATTGCAACACTCAAAATAATAGCATACCTTGGACTCAACAAGGACATCGGCTTTTTATCTCACTATGCATGCTAACCTCGTTCAACTCTTATATCCACATTCCTCACAATCCTCTCCTTTATTTTATTTGGGATAATGTGACGGTAATGTGATGCTAAAGGTAAAGGTATCCCCTGTGCAAGCACCAAATCATTTCTCCAATGTTTTTGTAAGCTACAATTGAACTCAAGGGGACTGATTGGCTGTTTTAGCAAAGAATTATCATATGGCATCATATGGCTGAATTTGTATGTTGTGACAGATTATTAATTTACCATAATTAACTTTTGCCTTATATTTCCACTGTTATGATGGTTGTTCATTAGTCTGAGGAAGAGTGCATGCACTCAAAGGTTCATGCCTTGAATAAATCTTTGTTGTTCTTAAAGGTGCTATTGGACTCTGATTTTATTTTTTCTAGTACACTTCTGTTGAAGTCAAAACTAAATACATTACAGAGAGTTTATCACATTTTAAAAGCTTTCCAAATCAATCTTTATTTGAAACACTACTTCAACTGAGTACTGAAAGACATGTTTGAAATATACCAACAGATTAGCGCTGAACTGCTGTACAAACAGTAGAACTATACTATCATCAACATTTTTTATGTCTTCAGAATGACAAAGAAGCTTTTAAGTAGGTTGATTTTTAGCCAGAACATGCTACATCTCCTTGGTATAGTGAGCATTTGACAGTAGAATAGTAAATACTGGCTACAAAAGTAGTTGTACAATTATTCTCCTGAAAGTAATTTGAATACATGAATTTCTCCCCCAATCTGGACAGAATCCTCATATCACCATACTTACTGTTTTTACAACTCTTACATTAAACACCAAATAATGTTAATAGGAAATGAAAGCAGAAAAGGAACTTTGGAAGAGATTATCTTAAACCACATAAAGAGTGCAGCACTCTTTATGAGAACAAATGTTAAAAATTATTAATTAAATGATTACAAAAACTGATAAACCTCAAATACTAAAGTCTAACTAATGCTTAAAGTGAAAGGTCGTATCAAAGTAACTGAGCAATGCCAAACGGAATTTTTTTTCCACAAAATGAACTTTGGTAGCTAAACTGCCTGAGGAATGCATTATTTGAAAGCATTTATAGCATGCAAAGGAATGCCTGAGAGTGCATTGTGTCAATATACAACTTTAGCTTATCTGGTTACAACTGGTACTCAGATTCAGAAGCTTGGTTTATACCTTTGCTAGCTGTGCACATGGGCAGTTTTTGTTTAAATACAGTTTGCAGTAACACTTATCTGACAGACAGTGTGAGTACTACATTCAAAAAAACTGATGAACAAGGAAAGAACCTTTTATTGAAATATCAAACTGCACAGGTAAGCACACTTTGTACCTCCCATATCTCATAAATCAGATCTATGCTGTCTGCCTTCTATAAGACCAGTACCCTTCAGAAAGAACTATACAGAGTGCCACACAGAGTGCTCTGCTATATTTCTGGAGTTTGCATGCAGATATACATGGTTCAGCAATGTGCAGTGTATCCTCTGCCTGCCAATTTGCCTTATATTGCTATTTCAAGACAAACTGTAAGCCAAATGAAGCAACCATTTATTTAAATCTTATTTACAAGCTTATAGAAATACTATACCATACATTGTGAAACTACTGATTTCAAAATATTGCTGAAGTGCGTTTCAGAAAACAGCTGCTAATTACACGTACAAATGTCACTGCTTACATTTCATAATACTAAAAGTTTTATTATAGGATATATGAAATAAAATGATAGGGTATTTATTTTATTTATAATTAAGATTTGTACCCCACTGCTCCCAGACAAGCTGGCTTATGGTGGCTCACAACATAGTAAAAGCATAAACCCCCCTATAAAATACAATCTAAAACAGATAAAACAGCAAAAACAAGAAAGATGGCGATCACATAATCCCTCATTAGGCCCCCTGATGGTTCCTGGAAAACTCCCCTCAAAGACTTAAAGACCATGGGAAAGGGCCATGCCCCTTCCCTGCCTTTTATTGAAATCAAGGTTTGATGGCTGGTGATCGTGATATGATCACTTAGCAATAGCTACTGAGGGCATTAGTTTCTCATAGCTATGCACATTGTCTCAATTATTTGGGGTATTTTAACCCCAATTTTATTTTTAGATTTCATATTTTTCTAAAAACCTGGGGGTTTTCCTCAGGTTTATAGAAAGATCTGTCTGGCCTGTTCATGGCCACAATCTTTGGATTTAAGTATACAAAGTAAGCTGCCCAGAGCTGCAAAGAAATGGGCGGTATAGAAATCTAAATAAATAAATAAAGATGAAGCTATGCTGGGAATTAGATCGATATTATGCATGCACAAGTAAAAAGTTACGAGTGGCAACATATCTGGCCTGTGCATATTCAAGAATGTTCAAAGACTGACACCAGACTTTTTTCAATGCCAGAAAGCATTGCAACATTCACTGTGGGGCTGGACTTGTGTTGGAAAAATAGATGAATATAATTATAACTTTTTCCCATGTGTTTAATAACCATAGAAATCTTAACTCGTATGCGAAGTTACTCCAGCCTAAGCCCATTGATTTCAATAGGCTTACATTGGAGTAACTGTATAACATTGCACTGTAAATCTATTGGTGGTGTCTGCCTACTGACTTTTTCAATTCTAGCGAAGCATAGATGGTGCAAATATAAATGAATTATAGTCTGATTGTGACACATTAATACAGGTTTAGCAGTGTTAGAGAAAAATGATTTATGACAATTAAAAACCATTTTTGCAACTTGAATGAAAAGTCTCTTTAGATACATTAGCTATATAAGCAAGTATCCTCATCCTCATCAAGAAACCTTATAAAATCCAAACTGACCACTCCCCCACTACCTGATTGGCCCTCATCCAGGAATAGCTCGCCCAGGTAGTTTAGACCCAATCAAGAGACAGTAGGGCTTAATAAGATGTAAGCTCTCCACCTCCAACTTCCTGCCAGTTTCAGAGGTTTGCTGGATGAAAGAGAAACCAGCCTCAGAAAAAGCCCTGCTGCCAGTAAGTTGCCCTGGCCTCTTTCAACTTGGAGGACATGGGCGGAGCTTTAGCAGCCTCTGTGTGCTTTCTGGATGTGGGGGGCTGCAGGAGACCCAGAAACAGCCCCCACTGCTGGTCCTCTGGGACCCAGGGTGCCCAAGAAAATCATCTGCCCTGTGAATGTTTACTCATGAGTAAGTCATGTGAGAAGGGAGGAATGCTTTGGGGGTAGCTATCACAGGAAATTGCAGCAGGGAGAATAATGTGAGTGGGATTGGGAAGTTGTAGACTTTCGTTTCCATACAGATACCACCATGGGTATGCTGCAGTCTTTCCAAGACCATCACAACAAAGCAAATTTGAGACCAATGGCATGGAAGATGGGGTAACTGTAAAGGGGGCAAAGAAGCACCATGAGCCCATGGGGACATGTGGAGAGGGGAGACACTGTTTCCCAGTAGCACCTTCCCAGTAGAAGAAGAGTTGGTTTTTATACCCTCATTTTCACTGCCCAAAGTGGCTTATAACACCATCTTTCCCTCTCCCCAAAACAGACACCCTGTGAGGTAGGTGTGGCTGAAGGAGCTGTGAGAACAGTTTCTAACAGGACTGTGACTAGCCCAAGGTCACCCCCAAGTAGAGGAGCAGGGAATCAAATCCAGCTGCTCTTAACCACTACACCAAGCAGTACAAATCACCATTGCCTTAAAGAGATATACTTAGAGCACAGACAGAAGAAGCTGTTGCAGGAGGATGGTGTAAAGCTTTTTTGACTTGCTCACTGACTGTTATGGAATTCTTTTAATTCAAATATGGGCCTTCTGGCCAAAGGCTTCTCAGAGCTATCCAAGGAGGGAGATACTCCAGTATCTCCTACATGGAGATGTGATTGTGTGGTTTGCAATTTCAGAATTTCAGGTTTGCAATTTCAGAAGGAATATTTTGTCTTTGTGTTCTGTGTGTGTGGGGGGGGGGGCACAACACAGCCCCTGTCCCAAGCAGTCCTTTCCTCCAGAGGAACTGATTTCTGCAATCTGGAGAGGAGCTTTCATTCTGGAGGTTCTCCAGGTTCCACCTGAAGGCTGGCATTCCTGAACAGTTGCAGGGATGCCAGCCTCCATCTGGGACCTGGAAATCCAACTTCTGAGGTTTCATGAAGCCTGAAAAGCATGTAAGGGGTTTCATAATGGTAAAAAAGTTTAAAAAGCTGACAGAGGCAGTAATTGAGAAACCAACTGTAATTTCTTTGCCATTCAATGGTTTCAGTGCCACAGGCACCCCTCTACACAAGCAGCCCTTTCCTACAGGGGAGCTCATCTCTGCAGTCTAGAAAAGAGCTTTCATTCTGGTGGTTTTCCAGGTCCCATCTGGGGGCTGGCATCCCTGAACAGTGCTAAAGATGCCAGCCTCCAGCTGGGACCCAGAGATTCCACTTCTGGGGTTTCTTGAAACCTGAAGATTGTTTCAAAGCTTTTTCAATAGTAAAAAAAGTTGAGGAAAGCTGACATAGAGGCAATAATTGAGAAACCCTTTGCAAGTTCTTTGCCAACCAATGTTTGTTTGCAACATAAAAAAACAGTTGTATTTACTTTGATATTGAACTGAACTGAAGGACGTACAGACTGAAATGTTTTCAGTTCAAGCAAATTTTACTATTAAATATTTTCATTGAAGGAAATAACTGACAACTTTATGAATTATTTGATGCTTGTTATTAGCAATTACTGCCACATAGCATTTTTCTTTTTTCCCATCTGGAGCCTGGTATCCCTGCACCTCCATGGGATCCAAAGTCAGAGAGTCTTCCCTTCCACGTAGTCCTTTTCTCCAGGGGGACTGGTCTCTGCAACCTAAAAATGACCTGCAATTTCGGCAAATGCCCGGGTCCAACTGGAGATTCGCAACTCACAACCTCTCTGGGACACAGTGTCACAGAGTTCCCCCCTCCCAAGCAGCAGTTCATATCCAGGAGCCTGGAGATTAGTTGTCACTGAAGAGTCACCCCTCCCAAACAGCCATTTTTCCCTGGGGAGTTGATCCCTATAGTCTGCAGATGACCTCCAATTTTTCAATTCACCCTTGAGGTTGGAGACCTTGAAGTTAGAAATGTTTCTTAAGGTTTGGAGGTGGGCCCTCATGGGTCTGGGGAGTAAAGGCTGCCTGCCAGCCCCAAGGGACCCAGCTTGGCCTCTGCATTCTGCCTTCCTTCTCCCTCCCATGATTTACACTTTTACCACATAGCTAGCCCCCAGAAAGGCCAGGTGTGCTTATTGTTTCCCTGGGTGCAACAGGCTTTTTCTCTAGTAGTGTACATGTACTGGGTATATTACTGTATGAATATAACATTTACCTAGTTTTAAGATTTTAGAAATAAAACATTGTATTAGCTATAGAATGATAATTTTAAAAATATCTCAGATTAATAATTGCAAGAATTTTACTTTTTTGCAGTAGTAACACATTTTGACCAGTTTGAGTTATTTTAACCCCCCTAATAAAACCTTTCCTGCTGAGACAAGTCTGAAATATTATGGGCTTTGCTTACACAGGTCAAGTATAAGGCATGTCCTCACATACCAGTACTGACATAACAGGTTACATTCTTCCACATGTACACACCCATCTGTGCTAACTATCAACCAGCACTAATTTAACAGAAGCTAAACAAAAATGGCAAATATCCCAAGTTATCTGGCAGAAGCTCAAAGTTCAATGCCTACAGTAAGTTATTTATTTGGTATGTGAAAATGACTTTCCCCCACCAGTTCCCACTGCTAGCAAGTACATTAGAATTTTAGTCTAATTTTGTGCATTCCATTATATATTCTTTGTTCTGTTAAAAGTAACTGATATAGTTATTTTTATGCATGATGAAGATATATGTGAAGCTCAAGAGTGGCACATAGTTACCTAAGAGCAGGGTGGTAGATTTTATTTTAAAATATCTGGTTCTGTAAAGACAAATACCTACAGTAAAGCTACAAGTCAGTAAATACTCAAGAAAAAAAGCCACATTGCACTGAATAGTTACTGTATGAACAAAGAATCTTGTACTACTTGTCAGCTTTGAATTTAACACTACACAAAAATGTATGCAACAAGTAATTTTTGTACTCCACTTTTTACTACCCAAAGGTGTCTCAAAGTGGCTTACAATCACCTACTCTCCCTCTTCCACAACAGACATCCTGTGAAATAGGTGAGGCTGAGAGAGCTCTGAGAACTGTGACTGGCCCAAGTTTACCCAGCTGGCTGTACATGGAAAAGGAGGGAATCAAACCTGGTTCTCCAGATTAGAGTCTGCTGCCCTTAACTACTAGACCAAGCTGTCTATTTATATAAGCTGTAATGATTTCATATACAAAGTTGATGAACATGTCAAATGACCAAAACAAGACCATATGTGTTTCAGTCTCAAAGTCCTCCCTCACTGGTCAGTGTTACAAACTTTTTCAAAGAGACCCACATTCAGAAATTATACATTAATCCTGATCAGGTGTTGCTATCTGGAAATATAAAAGTAAAGAGTGAAAGCCTCAAATTGTTATAATTGAGATAAGCATTACTATTGCTGCATTGAAAATATATTGTGTGGTATGATGTAGCTTGACTCCTATTAGTAGTTTCAGCATATTTGAGGTTGAGTTTGTTTTTCCCGTTTCCTTCATTAGTTTTGGCATTCTTTGTGCTATCATATGACTGTACTGTACAATTCACAACAGAAGGGATCAAAGAAGTCTACAACCAGAACCAGATTACCTGTTACCAGGCTTCATGATCCACATAGTTTTCATGCCTACTCAGGACATCATGTCTCACTGTTAATTTGTCAGAAATGAAATTGGAAGGTACCTAACTGTTTTGAACTGGTGCTAGTATTTAATTACATCTATATCCACAGAAGTAATAGCAGTAAAATAAGATTTCCAGGCAATACCCTACAAAAGCCTTTACCTATATAAATTCAGCCTTGTTTGCCGCTTCATATGCCTTCAGAAGAGCCTCTTGTGGCGCAGAGTAGTAAGGCAGCAGACATGCAGTCTGAAAGTTCTGCCCCTGAGGCTGGGAATTCAATCCCAGCAGCTGGCTCAAGGTTGATTCAGCCTTCCATCCTTCCGAGATTGGTAAAATGAGTACCCAGCTTGGGGGGGGGGGTAAACTGTAATGACTGGGGAAGGCACTGGCAAACCACCACCCCCCGTATTAAGTCTGCCATGAAAATGCTAGAGGGCGTCACCCCAAGGGTCAGACATGACCCAGTGCTTGCACAGGGGATACCTCTACCTTTACCTATGCCTTCAGAACATACCCTAAGATCAATTTTACATCAAGTCTTTTTCCATACAGCAACTAACCACTTGCCAATGAGCATCCAACAATTTAATTACTCAAAGTGTAAAGTGTACATCCTTTTGTCTTTCTTAAATGTATTTCTCATCAACTTCACTGGGTGTCCCAAGGTACAACAATATGAATAGATTTTCCCACCTGAACTGTTATTGCAGGGGGGGAATACGGCTAGTGCAAACACAATGCTTGTGTTGATTGAATGATGATCAGCACAGATGCATTTTTTTCAGTGGGTAAGACCACCAAGGAAGACTCTGCAGAGAAAGGCAGTGTAGGATTTTTTTCTTCAGGTGAGCATCATTTTACACTTACCAAAACTTAACTTCATTTGCCATGTTATTGCCCACTCACAAACTTAAGAGTGTTCTGTACACAATCCATCTTGGTTTTCACCATCTTTAATAATTTGATATTTTCTACAAATTTGGCTGCCACATTGTTTATAACCAATTCATAATAATTTATGCTTCCTGATATTTAATTACTTTAATCCATATCCAGTGGTTAAAGAGTGATAGACTCTAATCTGGAGAACCAGGTTTGATTTCCCACTCCTCCAGATGCAGCCAGCTGAGTGATGTTGGGCTAGTCAGTTCTCTTAGAGCTCTCTCAGCCCCAACTACCTTAAAGAGTGTCTGTTGAGGGGAGAGGATGGATAAGGTTTATCGTGTAGGGAAAAGCCGAGCATAAAAAAACCAGTTGTTCTCTTCTCCTCTAACACACCTAGGTAAGAATAAGACCTATTCCACTGATCTACTGGCTGTCAAAAATATTCACATCATTCTAATTCTAGGAATGACTGAAAAAGCATCCAAGTAATGATAGCAGTGAAAATACTGTGAAAAATGGTTTGTATACAATCTCAATTTGATCTCAACTATTATTCTAGAATAACACTACAGTGAACCACTCAAAGAGTCAAACAGCTTATACCACTAGATTATAACTCATCATTCCTTTCTCATGCAGCTCTTTCAGAATAAAGTACTAATTTTTTTTTATTGGACCAAACTTTATTTCTGGGTCTGGTTTCTTTACCAAATATAACTAACTAGTCAGCATTCAGATGAGGCAAGGTCTCTCAGATGCACAGACTGTGGGACAAGATAGGATTTTGAATGAACCACTGGAGATGACATTATCTTCTTGAGTAAGCAAAAAACTAATTGCATTTATGCCGCTTTTCTTATAGCACTGCAGCCTTCCCTTAGTCAAACAAGTGTAGACTTAGTTATATGATCACAATTGGAAATAATATTAAAACTACCTGGGGACTGCTCTATCTTCAGTTGTGATTATTTTTCAGAGCAAGTACTTCACCTGATATTTTGGAACTGCAAATTTATTCGACAGTAGTATTTTGAGTATGATTTTTATAGAACTTTGGAATTTCTCCTGTTGCCTGATAACACTTCAGACAAAATTGCACTTTCCTCTCAATTGACAAAAGAATCTTCAGTAACTACCTAAGATCTACATTCAGAAACTATATGAAGCATTAAGTGAGGACTCAAATAAGTTGATGGAAGAAGGGGACAAAAATGCCAAATACCAATGTTTTCTCCATGCAGAATATTTTTCATCACCAGTAAGAATGTGTTGCCTGTAAATTGTGGCAGTATTTTATTTTGCCCTAAGTACATAGATTGGAAAGACACTGCCTGTACAAATGTTCCACTTTTCTTGGAAAGAGGAAGAGAGGCACTACCTTCCAGGGCCAAGACCTGGCAGCCTCTACTCACCCTCAGAACTGCTGATGCTGCTCCTCCCCATAACGGATCCTGCTAAGACGTCACCAGCAAAGTGGGAAAGGTCCCACTCTACAGCCAAGTTGTTGGGGAGGGGCGAAAACCTAAACAGAAAAGAGAGACACAGAATGAAAGTTTAAAATTTATAAAGAGGTTGATCTAAGCTCACTGCCCAAAGGGTCGATAGATGAAATGACAGCTGAACTGTCATATCAGATTATGCATTGCCAATTTGATCAAGATTGAATAATAACTACTGGCCACTTCTATAACTGCATGCATTTTCAAACGTGAGAACTGGCACAACTACCCAATGACAGATCTGCTGCCATTCTGTTAGCTTTAATGCTATTTTAATTTCATGCATTCAAGTGCTGTAACAATAAGCTGGGCGTGATGTCCCAGGGTAAAAGCCAATGAATAGAATTATTCAGAGAATCACTCATATATGCAGTGGATCAAATATTGTTAAAAGTTGTAATTCAGTACATTTTATGGGTAATATTATTTTTTGCAGATAATACATAATTAACCTGTCATTGTTTTATGCTTTATGGATGCTTGTCTAATAAATATGCATTATCTAAAATGATGTATCTATTTATGGCTAGCAGCTTGTTGAATAGGTTTTAAAAATATATTGGACATGAGCTTTCCAACCTTTGGAAGATACAAATGCTAAAAAAAAGAGGCCAATTAGGCAGGATTTGATGAAGCCTCAATGCTTCAGTTTCAAATTCTTAAAGATAATCAAATATAATTTACTTCAATTATCTATGACATAAAATAGCATTAAGAATACAGTATAGCAAAAAAGTTAGATTTTGTTTTTTGGGATGGTGGTAAAGAAATACCAAAAATAAGATTTTTGAATTTTCACATGTGTTTATTTATTCCTAAAACTGCATGGATATACAGACTTTTCTAGGTTATTACGCCAATATTTTACAAATTAATTCTGTTCATAACAGATGGAAGTACAACTAAAAGTCTGGTTTCTAAATGCTAGCCTCTGTATTCTAAAAGTTTAATGGCGATTTTAATTTGCCATTGTTTTAATGTATTTATTAGATTAGATAGAGGGTTTGAATGCAAAGATGTGAAAAACATTTAAATACATCATTATTTCAAAGAGTGGTAATTTTCATACTCCATGTATCATGAAAACATCAGTTCAGCAAAAACTTGGCAAATGGCTAATACAAGCTAAACTGTTTTCATTCTTGCAATTTTCCTTAATGTATGTACTATATTGGAACCTGTGTGCACTTTTATCCACATAAATGACAGATACCCAGTTGTTCACAATGGAGCTGAACCACCTGTGCATAAGAGGGCAAACTTTGAAACCAGAAAGTTCTTTTAAAATTATACTGTGACCTTACAGTTGGGAAACCTTTGTGCACTTACTGTCTCTCTCACACGCATGAGCAATTGATGTACCTAATTATCACTTTGTGTAGCTGTAGGAACCAAAATTAAAAATTCCCTTGTGCAACCCTTTAATAGGTCACAGAGTTCTAAATCCTTGATACTGCAAACACATCACATCCTTATAAGATTTAAGCTCTCCCACTCAAGGTATCATACCCAATAAAATGTGCAGAATGCTTCCAACAATGTGCTGGCCATCTGATTGGACTTCATGGGGAAGGCCCTCCCCCTCCAGGGTCACTCAGAGGAGCTTGCATGGTGTCAGAAATCACTGGTGGTCCCTCATTGGCCAGAACTGGGAGGGCCCTCCCCCACTGAAGGTCAATCAGAGGTGATTCCCTGCCTCCACTGGGCAAGAAGCGCCGCCAGCCTCCGCTGCAGCTGGCCACTGTGCAGCGGGAGGAGTGCTGCCAGCCTCCACCGCCAAACCTGCTTTTCACCAATGTCTGCTTACAGCTCTAAGCATTCCAACAGCTATCATTTCTCCCAGTTCTATAGCAGGAAACTCAACATACACCACTGATCTCATCACCAACAATAAAGAAAACAGTTTGACTATATCTACACAGCATATTTTATTCGAAGCAGCACTATGGTAAAGAAGCCTGTACCAGAGATTTACAAAGCCATTTCATAGGCTTTCAAGAAGTTGGATGTAAACAAATTCCATTTTTGTGTTAAATGGTTATTGTTTCATTCACTCCTGCTTAAAAATAGCAATGAGGAACAGACTAAGATTTAGAATGATATACTCGGGCAAGGCAATGTCAAGCCCCTTAAACATTACACAATGCTTAAATTAGCATTGTATTACTGAGTGCCTGACTGCTGTGTTCTAACTGGTTGTGTAATAATTTTCTAGTTGGTGATGGAAGGGGCTATCAAGTGTCAGTTCCCTCACCTGGATGGGCCAGGCTATCCCAATCTCATCAGATTTCAGAATCTATGCAGGGTCAGCCTTGGTTAGCACTTGGATAGGAGTCTACCAAGGAAGTTCAGGGATGCTATGCCGAGG
Organism: Paroedura picta; assembly: GCF_049243985.1. Lineage (NCBI taxonomy): Eukaryota > Metazoa > Chordata > Lepidosauria > Squamata > Gekkonidae > Paroedura > Paroedura picta. The sequence continues at coordinate 75,833,587 of NC_135369.1, forward strand.
CAAGATATAGCCAATCATCTCAATTCAGTTCTTGCTTTTAAAACACTAGTGGGTCATCACATGTTGGCTAGCCAACACTGAGCCAACTGTTAGCCCCCATTCCATTACCAACCACACTCAAGTGAAAATATTTTATAAAAAATTGTTCAGCTAATGGCAAATCACCGAGGAGAAGAGCTCCATAGTTGGGCAACAACTAAAGCACTTGTAAAAAGTCAACCCTAAGTAGTCATGATACATGGACAGAATTATTAAGAAATCTTCAAGATAACAGCCTAAGAGCTGACTCAACAAGTTAAAAAGTCCAAGTAGGTAGCAAGCTTGCAATTGCTTTTTAAAAAATGCACCACAATTATGGAAGCAGTAATCAGTGCCCATATACCCAATGCTCATAGTACTCACTGCTTCTATATCTCAATACCCAGGTGTATGTACGAACAGAATAATGCCCTACAAAACTTCCTATCTTTCTTCCCAGCTGGCACACGGAAAAGAGGTATTAAAAGACTGAGGGGAGAGAAGAATATGCAATTTTGGAAGTGGAATGTTGCTCTGACCGCACTCTGTACTAGCTATAGAGTATCTATATGGCCACTCTACTCAGAGCCATGCTGCAGTTTTTCTTGTCAGCAAGTTCAAAGGAGGTTTTCCTTTGATTCAGATGAAAGCCCCAGGAGACCCACAAGTTATGCTCACAAAGAGCACAATGTCATATGGAAACTCCCATTAAATTCAAGTACTTCGCTTATTCACATAGAAAGAAATCTCCACTGTCTGGTTCAAACTCAGCCATAGGTCCTTAAGCAAGCCATTCTGTAGTTTTGGTCTTGCATCTACAATTTGAGATTATTAAAACTTGTTCGATCAAAACTAAAAGTAAGGTCAATGCAAACAGATTATTCCCACCACCCTCCAGCAACTCTTCCCCCAGTCACAGGCGAGGGTTAATGATCCCTCCTGAACTTTGTGCAATAGAATATGGGAATGTACCAGACTTTCAACTTTTTTACCATTGAGAAACCCCTGAAACATTCTACAGGCTTTGAGAAACAACATATCATGCAGAATATGGTTGTGATCATGCAGAATATGGTTGGGAAGCATAGCTGTGTGCATGCCCACCCAGGGCCCCTCCCCTTCCCATCCCATCCAGGCCCATCACTGGCCATTTTGGGAGGAGTGAATTGGTTGACATGACCATGTATGGTCATATTGCCTGATAAATATTTAACATATACAAAAATAAAATAATTAATTCCCACCTATTCAGGAAAGCCTTCCAGGGCTATCAAGAAAGGCCAGGGTTTCAGAAAACCCTGGTTGAAAAAATGTGGAGTACACCAAGCCAGTGGAACAGTTTAGCCAGCTTATCCCTTGTTGCTACATTCTCCAAAGCCTCATGGAATAGCATTAAAGAATGTTTGCCCAACCCTTAGTAAAACTTTTACAAGGAGTGCAAGGAGTTACTGAGGCAAGAATAAGGAAAGCAAGATTTGCAAACTACTTCCTTCAAGGAAATCTGTATTGTTTGAAAAGTGGTTCAGCAGATTACTGAGATAAAGAGAAGCAATCTGAATATCCCAAAGCTCTATATAAATGCCATTACTGTAAATCTAAACACCAGCATGTTAAATCATGATCAGAACAAAGCGATCCAAGCCCAGATGCTACATCAATATAATAAATTCCAAGAAAATAATAAATTCCAAGGACAGGCAGCTGTTTTATGCACCCAGCTGAAATTACAAAAATTGTTATTTTATTTATTTATTTATTTATTGGACTTACAGCCCGCCACTATCATGACTGGCTTTTGATGGATTACAATTTGTCTGTGTTATAAGCCCCATTAAAACCCCACTAAAACCATTCCAGACAATCATCCATATACAAACAGACTCCTAAAACATTTTAAAAACCATGGCAGACTACAACCCACTAACCACCCAAGAATCTAGTACAGGAGTTAAAGGTTCTGATAACAATGTATTCTAGTGTGAATATGTTTTATCTTACGCTGATTACCAGAAGTGTGCATCGAAACATGCATGCTAGACTAAAATAAAAACTAGTTATAAGAAAGGAAGAGTATAAAGGTCTACTGGGCCAATATTAAACAAAACAAAACAAAAATAATTCTGTCTGATGGCCATCTTGAAATTCTTGGAAACTGAGCTTTCTTATAATGCTGTGTTCTTACAGCATTGAAAAAAACTCTCTGCTGTAGTCTTGTTTAATCTTAAATTTAGCATATTGAAATGCTTAGTAAAACAAATGTTTTCATGGACAGAAGGACTTTCCATTTTCTGCAGCATCCTGAAATCTTACAGCAATGCTGGGAGCGATTGATGGCAAAAGAAGAAGGGGAAGACGGAGAATGAGGTGGCTGGATGGAGTCACTGAAGCAGTAGGTGCAAATCTAAATGGACTCCGGGGAATGGTAGAGGATAGGAAGGCCTGGAGAATAATTGTCCATGGGGTTGCAATGGGTCGGACACGACTTCAACTAACAACAACAAAGGGTTCCTGACCTTGTCCTCAAGGAAATACTACACTGGATCCAACCCATTAACCAAAGTAAGCTAATATTAGAACTCAAAGAAAAGGCAGAATCCAGCCCAGTCAAATGTCAAAGAACAAAGTGATCATTTCTGATTATACAATCAAGTACTAGATATACAAATGCTTCTTGCAGTTTGTCTTAAATTCAAGTGCTAGAGTATTGAAAAACATACACAGAAGATGCAGGAGTGAAACAGTGGATATACAACAGACAGCAACGTAACCACTCTCACTGAGTTCACAATGAGGAAAGTAAAATACTTGAGGGCGTAGGTTTAAAAAAAAAATTATTTCAATCTCATCAGCCAGCTAACCACTGACACCTTAGATATTACTAAATGGAAAACAGGACTACTATCACATCCTAAATTTGAAGAAATGGTGAAGTGATAAATGAGACCAATAGCTAATATATTCCCATCCAGCTATTTTATAAATGGCATGTGGATTTCAAAAAACCATTCATCTGATTCATATTGGTTCTGCTTCACTAGAGATGTGAAGGACTACAGAAAAATAGATTTTGTTCTGTTCTCTCCCTCAGAATGCTTTACTGAGGAGCGAGACATTTTTAGAGACCACAGGGGAAAAAATCCTGCAAATATTCTTTTTGAAATAAGTGAAAAGCTTCTTAGATATACTTTTACTCATTTTTATCTAAACAATAATGGTGACTCCTGTGTATACTGTACAGACATTAAAGTATGTGTTTGTTAAAATGAAAACACGTTTGTTCACAATAATGCTGTAACAGTTATAGTATGCTAGGGAAATGTTCACTGTTTTCAGTATTAAGGTATCTGATATTCATATCTGCTAGACATCCAATTAAACTGATGGGCAGTAGGTGCTGACAAAAAGAAATACTATTTTACACAAAGTGATTAAAATTTGGAATTTGCTGCTAGAGGATGTAGTGATGATCACAGGTGCTTTCAAAGGGGATTAGATAGATTTATGGAAGATAAATCTATCACAGTGAACTGTGAGCTTGTAAACCACCCTAAGCTACAAGGGTGGTTTTATCTACTCAAAGGAGCCTCAAAGCGGTTTACAGTCGCCTTCCCTTTCCTCTCCCCACAACAGACACGCTGTTAGGTGGGTGAGGCTGAGAGAGCTCTGATATCACTACTTGGTCAGAACAGTTTTATCAGTGCCGTGGCGAGCCCAAGGTCACCCAGCTGGTTGCATGTGGGGGAGTGCGGAATTGAACCCGGCATGCCAAATTAGAAGTCTGCACTCCTAACTACCACACCAAACTGAAATCCATACAATAATTAATAGATGACTGACTAACTTACAATGTGAAAAGGCATTCTGCAAGAAATCTTCAGATGATTCCAAAAGGCTTCCATACTAGAATCAATGCAAAGTGCAAGGATGAACAAAAAAACGATGTTTTTTTTTGGGGGGGGGGGAGCTGCTGCCTAGAATCCCATCAGAAAGTTTTCATTGAGAGTACTCTGACAATATCTTCCCTGGAAATGATGCATCAGGTACCATGTACCCAAGAGGTATTAGAGTCTTAAGGGTTAGTACCAGCACTTTGAACTGGACCTGGAACTACACTAGCAAAGAACAGGAGTAATGTTATTGCTATGGCCAGCCCTGATAGTCCTGACTTCTTCATTCAGAACCATGGAAGCATCTCAATCAACTTCAAAGTCAACTCCATTTACTGTATGGTATAGTGGTCCAATCTGGATAATATGAAGCCTGTGGGACCATGACAAGATCTGTTTTTTTAGAGGTTGTAGCAAGTGAACTAGACTACAATGGGAAAAATACACTACATCTTGCCAATGTAGTTCTTGCCAATGTACCTGACTTTGAAACTGCTGCTTAAGGAGGTTAGAAACTTGCGCAGTCCAAGTTCTTGTTATTGATCAGATTATCTTCCAACCCACAGCAATGGTTATATGGACTTAACTACAATCTGTTCACCCCATCTCCAAGCAGACCCTTCCAGCATCCAGACACTGATTAAGCTCATCTACTATCTCCCTGGGTCTTGATAGAAAGAGTTGAATATTATCTGCACATTAATGACAATCCACCCTATATCCTTGGATGATCACTCCCCAGGGGATTCATGTAGATGTAAAGCATGGGCTGCAGATCCATGAAGCAAATGACCAAGGGAATGAGCTGAAACCAGTCTAGCAGACAGGCAGTTCAGAAAGATACCAACACCATTACATAATTACTATGTATGCTATATAAAATTCTCAAACAATCTTGCCTACTTTAGACTCTTCTATCTTCTACAACATCTGAAAGAAACTGGTCCATATTTAGAAATCTGTATACTATATCAAGAAATAAGCTAACATATGAAAATGTAGGGAAGATCCATACAAATCACCGAGATTAAACAGAATGTCAGTCCGGCATTCAAGTTATAAACTAATTCCAATTCAAGAAAAACTTGAGATGGTAGTATTTGTTTAGGCATATCTTTAAATAATGATACAAGTTTCATATGACTAAGAGAATACTGAAAGTGATGGGCACAGGGTCACCAGGTCTCCTGCTATAATCGGAGACTTCCCACAGGCAGCCCCCAAGCACACTACAAAAGTAGCCATCTCATCAATGGAATGGTAATTTGTGGAGTGAACCCAGAAGTGATGTCATGCTGCTCTAGCATTCAACAGAACCATGGTAAAACCATATGAATTTCTACGGAATCTTACAGCAGCATGATAACACTTGGAGTTTTTAATGAATCCTAGAGTGGCACGACATAATTTCCAGGTTTGTTCATGTCTTCCCAGTCCTTGTTTACTCTAACCACTACTAGACCACATTAGCTCCTATTATCAGTCCACAGCAAAAATAGGAAGTTATAGGTCTTGATTAGTTAAAAGACAAAGATTAGTTTATAGCCACCACAGAATAACGTGCATTGTATAATGCATTACGTTTTTGATTATATAATGCATAATTCTTAAATCATATTTTTAAAATGTTTCTTGTATATGGTGCTTTACCTATCACATATGAAGTATATATTATACGATATTCTTAGTTTCATTTGCCTTCTCAATGAGCCAGAGCATGAAAAAAATCATTTTAATATGCCAGAATTAGATTCATTAAAATGAATTATGTTTTATGTGACTTTGATCCAAAGTTGTTAAATAGATAACTTTGCATTGCTGACAAAAACATCTTTTACTTTTGTGAATTCATTAACTGTTAAACGTATAAAGGTAAAGGTATCCCCTGTGCAAGCACCAAGTCATGTCTGATCCTTGGGGTGACACTCTCCAGCGTTTTCATGGCAGCCTCAATACAGGGTGGCCTTGCCAGTGCCTTCCCCAGTCATTACCGTTTTATCCTCCAGCAGCAAGCTGGGTACTCATTTTACCGACCTCGGAAGGATGGAAGGCTGAGTCAACCTTGAGCCGGCTGCTGGAATCGAACTCCCAGGCTTATGGACAGAGCTTTCAGACAGCATTTCGGCTGCTTACCACTCTGCACCACGAGAGGCTCTTGTTAAATGTATATGTGCTTTTATTTACCAAAATGGTAAATTACCATAATTTCATGAATCTTATTCTACAAAGGGCAATAAATAGAAGTAATAGCTTTTTTACAATACTCATTGTAACACAGAAGATGGTACATGCTGTGACCTCGAAGAAGAAAAAGAAGGGGGGAGAAGAGAAGGAGGAGGAGGAGGTGAAGGAGGAACAGGAGGTGAAGGAGAAGAAGGAGAAGAAGGAGAGTTGGTTCTTATATGAAGCTTTTCTCTACCCGAAGGAGGCTCAAAGTGGCTTAAAGTTGCCTTCCCTTCCCTCTCCCCACAATAGACACCCTGTGAGGTGGGTGAAGCTGAGAGAGCCCTGATATCACTGATCGGTCAAAACAGTTTTATCAATGCCGTGGCGAGCCCAAGGTCACCCAGCTGGCTGCATGTGGGGGAGTGCAGAATCAAACCCGGCATGCCACATTAGAAGTCTGCACTCCTAACCACTACACCAAACTGGCTCTCATGGAAACAGTCTTCCAAGCTCTTGCCATTTATAGTAAAATCTCCAAAAGAACTAATTAAGATATTGGACCAACTTAAGAGTATTTCAGACATCCATCTTTAAGTGAGTGAAACTGCTCTCCGAAACACTGCAATTCCAACTAATATTTTGGATATAATCCCTTCCATCTTGGCCTGGGACTAAATTGACCAATTAGAGAACATATTCAGCGGCAAGACAACATCACATGGAATCAGTGGAACTGCCACTCAGCCAAAGATCACTGAACTCCATTTGCCGAAATCAGTGAATCATGTGGCGAAAACTAACAAAGATGCATTTCTAGCAAGTTATTTATGCTACAAGTGTACAATGGAGGCAAAAGGGGGCTTTGCCAAACTTTATCATGTAGAGATAAATATAATGACATTGTTCTGCCATACTTTGTTGAAGAACCCATATAGCATTTGGCATACATGTCAAACCATGAAAGCCAATCCACATGAAAGTAGACAGGCTTTAACATACTTGTCTGTGATATTACTGTTGGCTTGTTATTGTTGTTGTTGTTATGTGCGAAGTCGTGTCCGACCCATCGCAACCCCATGGACAATGATCCTCCAGGCCTTCCTGTCCTCTACCATTCCCCGGAGTCCATTTAAGTTTGCACCTACTGCTTCAGTAACTCCATCCATCCACCTCATTCTCTGTCGTCCCCTTCTTCTTTTGCCCTCGATCTCTCCCAGCATTAGGCTCTTCTCCAGGGAGTCCTTCCTTCTCATGAGGTGGCCAAAATATTTGAGTTTCATCTTCAGGATCTGGCCTTCTAAAGAGCAGTCAGGGCTGATCTCCTCTAGGACTGACTGGTTTGTTCGCCTTGCAGTCCAAGGGACTCGCAAGAGTCTTCTCCAGCACCAGAGTTCAAAAGCCTCAATTCTTTGACGCTCGGCCTTCCTTATGGTCCAACTTTCGCAGCCATACATTGCAACTGGGAAGACCATAGCCTTGACTAAACGCACTTTTGTTGGCAGGGTGATGTCTCTGCTTTTTAGGATGCTGTCTAGATTTGCCATAGCTTTCCTCCCCAGGAGCAAGCGTCTTTTAATTTCTTTGCTGCAGTCCCCATCTGCAGTGATCTTGGAGCCCAGGAAAATAAAATCTGTCACTATCTCCATTTCTTCCCCTTCTATTTGCCAGGAATTGAGAGGGCCGGATGCCATGATCTTTGTTTTCTTGATGTTGAGTTTCAAGCCAACTTTGGCACTCTCCTCCTTCACCCGCATCAACAGGCTCTTTAGTTCCTCTTCACTTTCTGCCATTAGAGTGGTATCATCTGCATATCTGAGGTTGTTGATATTTCTCCCTGCAATCTTGATCCCAATTTGTGACTCCTCTAATCCCGCATTTCTCATGATGTGCTCTGCATACAAGTTAAATAGGCAAGGCGACAGTATACAGCCTTGCCGAACTCCTTTCTCAATTTTGAACCAGTCAGTGATTCCATGCTCAGTTCTCACTGTTGCTTCTTGACCTGCATATAAATTTCTCAAGAGACAAATAAGATGCTCTGGTATTCCCATCTCTTTAAGAACTTGCCACAATTTGTTGTGCTCCACACAATCAAAGGCTTTAGCATAGTCAATGAAGCAGAAGTAGACGTTCTTCTGGTACTCCCTAGCTTTCTCCATGATCCAGCGTATGTTGGCAATTTGATCTCTAGTTCCTCTGCCTCTTCGAAATCCTGCCTGTACTTCTGGAAGTTCTCGGTCCACATATTGCTGGAGCCTAGCTTGTAGGATTTTGAGCATAACTTTGCTAGCATGAGAAATTAGTGCGATGGTGCGGTAGTTTGAACATTCTTTGGCATTGCCCTTCTTTGGGATTGGAATGTAAACTGACCTTTTCCAATCCTGTGGCCATTGTTGAGTTTTCCAAATTTGCTGGCATATTGAGTGTAGCACTTTTACTGCATCGTCCTTTAAGATTTTGAATAGTTCAACTGGAATGCTGTCACTACCACTAGCTTTATTGTTGCTCAGACTTCCTAAGGCCCATTTGACTTCACATTCCAGGATGTCTGGCTCCAGGTCAGTAACTACCCCATTGTGGTCACTGTTGGCTAGCTACCTAAAATAAAAGCTCCAGCAACTGAAATGCCAGCTCTTTATGCAGCCATGGTGTCACAATGGTGTTACAGGTAGGGAACCCATAAGGAATTCTCCAATAATTGCCTCCCCATATTTTCTCTTTCTAGCAATTCCCATATACTCAATTTGCCCTGCTTCCTTCTCTCCTTTCCACATACTTATCTGCTTCTGCTCAGCTTCAGATATATTTTCCCCATTTTTTCCACAATGGAGACCTGAAAGCAGCTTAGATAATTCTGCTGTTCTTTATGTTATCATCACAAAAACCTTTTAAGATAAGGTTAGGTTGAATGTGACTATCCCAAGGTAACCCAGTAAGTTTCCATGGCGTAATAATGGTTAAAACTTGTGGCTTCCAAATCCTACTTTGCAACTCCCACACTGGCTTGCATTGGGAAGCTACTGTTGAGCAGTAGCAAGCAACAGAACCTGGATTAGTCATGCAAACCACAGGATATTAAGTTTTCCAAAAGAGCCTGCATATCAGCTGATATTGTAGGAAGAACTCTCCATGCAGGCTCAGCTGTTGCTCTGCTAGGAAGCCCTGTTTAAACTGGACTGACCAGCATAGCCTGTAATGCAGTTGATCCTGTGGAGAACTATCCCCACAGGCTCAGTTGAGGCTCACTTCATCAGTTAGGTAGAAAAGCCCAAAAGACTGTTCCTTCCCCACACCCTCAAGATGTTTTGTAGGCTATCTTCTGCAGGTACCTTCATTATGATAGACAAACATCCTTCAACTTTGCTGGTATCTTCTTTAAATCTATCTAATGAAATCAAAATTATAAAAGTGATCAAGCACTAATACAAAAACTAACTTGCACAATTCAAGCATTACTAGCATAGCAAATTACTAGGGTTGGGCACTTCAGCATCTGAACCAGCTGTCCGCGCTCAAAGCAGTGCCACGGGAGTGAGGGGAGGCGCACCGGCACCTCCCATCCGCCCTGCAGCACGGCACTGGCTGCTTTGGGAGTGAACGGCCACTTTACACGCCGAAGCACCTAACCCTACAAATTACATAAAATGAAACAATATTTTCAAGGATCTAGTTGTTTCAACAGGACTATAATTGTCCACAATGACTGTCCTATAATATGTATTGTAACACGTCACAGTCCAGTGTTACATAAGTTTAATTTGATATTCAAATATGCTGCTAATTCTACTATAACAATATGAGACCATTCAAAGTCACACATTCTATTTTGTAAGTATAGTTTTCTGTTTTAAACTTTTTTCGTGCCTCTCAGATGGCAAATATTAAGATACATGAGACAAGTAGCATAGGTTGCAGCAGTTTGCAGCTCTCTAGCATTGAATGTATTAACTGCTTGGCCTGCAGAAAATTACAGCACATATGTTTTTAAATTGTGTAGATATGCAAAACAGGACAATTTTATATGTAGATTGGTATAAATGGTCTTTTTATGTTAAAGTACTAACATCAGTTTAGAGTTGATGATTATTATATATATATACTAGGGGCCAAGCTTGTTGCATTCAGGAATATAATGGGTGCTAGATGAGTGGGGTGGGAGAACTCTGTGGATGGCCTCTCGCTCCCCCCAGGACCTGGAAAGGCTGGAGGCCCCTGTGAAGGGAACTCACCAGCAGGGGCAGCTCTCATGCAGCAGGGATCTGCAGCCCCCAGCCTCAGAGGGAAGTGGAAGGAGGAGGGGATGGTCAGGGCTGGGGGATGGAAGGCGACTGGCTGGCTGCTGGACAGACATGTAAGCTGGTTGGAGGAGGAGGATCACAGGGGCGGGACAGCCACCCTGAGTGAGTGTTAAATGCTAAGTGGCACTAAAGCCATGAGAACAGCTTCTCCTCCAAGGCCTTACCAGAAATATATTATGTAGAACAGATTTCTTCTCCCAACCCCTGGTTTCAGAATTCCTGGAAATGTTAATTCTATACTGAAGAGCAAATTTGCTAAGATTTAAGGGTTGAAGTAGTTAATGAACAATACAATTAATGTAAGTTGGTCTTTCCTAACTGAAATACATCTTCTTAAAGAATAAAATACCAAATTCTTATCTATTTTTTCTGAAAACCTAGATGAATAATAAGGATGATGGGCACTGTGGAAATAAAAGCCAAGGAACAAGAATTTAATAAATGCTCTAATATGTAAGTAGAAAGTACAGACAACAGAAAAGCAAATTCAGAGATGAATTCCTTTGAAACTGAGTTTAAAAGTGACTAATATTTTGGAAACATTTAACTATACATTGGCATGAAGAAATGTTTATAATCCCTGCTACTGGGAACCAAGTTAAGAATCAAATCAAAGTGTGAAAGTTCTAAATTGTAAACTAATGTCCAAGAGAAGATATTCTTAACTCAGAGAATGAATAGCAATGGGATGCTGAATAGTATTTCCAGAAATATTTTCCAATAGTTTAAGGATAGTTGCAGAATGATACAATATAGATGTATATAATTAAAATGACCTAGTAATTATGGGTAAGGGACCTCTTATAACAATTGCTATTACAACAATTGATTATATTCTTTTAAAACAAGAGTACATTACAGAAACAAACATAAGTATTATTTAGAGATTAATTTGGGTTTTCTGACAAAGTCAACAACCCTAATAATTTGTCCATTCATCATGACTTGCTTTCTTCTTGAATTAGTCTACCTTTTTAGTCTCACCCAAGGGAGTCTCTTTGCAGTTGCAACCTGCTAGACACATTGCTATTATCATTGTTTACTCGCTTATTTTTGCCATAAGGTTTTGCTAAATGTACGAAGAACTAATAAGGCCTTCAGCATGATTAGAATACCAGAGAACTCTAGTATTCCAATTTTCGGCCATTGGGAACAACTGAGATTTTCCTTCAAGACTATACAATCTGCTTTAATTCACCACACCACAATTTTACATGTATACGTTTGTATTTTGTATTTATCTGTAAAGCATCCTGCTGGTAATAATGTTTAAGACAACTTACATAATGCACCTTATGAACATAGAATGTAAACTGGATTATCGATCATTCTTAAGCTCTCCATAGTGCAACTTTCTATTTAATTACTTAAGGTTCAAAATGGGGGAGGCATGAATAAAGGGATGATGTTTTTGATTTATACCACAACCCCCACCCCCTTCAAAAAGAGCCTTTGATCTGATTACCTGAATAACATAGGGTGGAAAAAACAGACCTCCCTAACATCACCAAATGTAGAGCTTCTCAATTATCTTCTGCAAATAGCGAATGAAATATAGCAACTAATGTTGCATCTTATGGGAAGACAGAGTTCATTTCAATAAACAGCATAAAATATGATGACACTATGCCTACTGCACAATGTGATTACATTATGTAGTACAAGGGACAAGAATCCCCCTACATCACATGCTCATACGGTCAAAAAAACAAAACAAAACCTGAAGCACTGGATCCTGCCCACTTTTGGAGCAAAGACAAAATGAAAGCACAAACTGTAAATTGCACTAATCAAGTACAAAGAACATGCAACAAAATGCTAAATGAAGTTTTCTGATGCGATAGTAATTGCGACCACATACTTGCAGCATACTTCTGCAAATGTGGGAGATTATTTTGAAAATAATTCACACCTGATGTTTGATTTGAGAGGAATCTCTTTGGACATGTAGAATTTCAACCTTGCAGGGGTGAAATTAATTGAACAAACTGTATTTGGAAATAGGGGGAAAGTCCTTTATTATATGGAAGATAGTAAAAAAAAAAAAACCAGCACTTGAGAAAGGTCAAAAGGGGGGTAAAATGGGTCATTTAGCCAGCACCCCATAGTGCTGCATCTTGGGACTGTTATCATAGAATCCATAGAACAATAGAGTTGGAAGGTGCCACACAGGTCATCTAGTCCAACTATTGTTCAATGCAGGATCAGCCTAAGGCATCCATGGTTAAGTCATATCACAAGTCAAACCAGAAATACACACCACTCTATCTAGGTCGATAGCACAAAAACCCCATACTCATTAGACTGGATGAGACTTTATTCATCTTCTGTCAGTTGTAGGTATCTTTCCACCAAGTACACACTTCTTTACACAGAATTATCCACTATCCACAAATTTTACTATTTAAATTCCTTTGAGAACAGCTTTAATAAAATGGAAGATAAATTATTAACAGAAGAATCAAAGAATCACAGAGTTGGAAGGTACCTCCAGAGTCATCTAGTAGAACCCCATGCACAATGTAGGACCTCACAAGTACCTGTCCACCCTCGGTGACCCCAATTTCATGCCCAAGTGATACGGTGCTTTCTGTAAAAGTAATATGGTGCTTTCTGTAAAACCTTGTATTTCCAGCAACTCTCATATTACCTACCTAGGAAGCACAAATTGCTCTGCTACAGAATGTTTCAGTACACCATCTAGAAGTATGTTTACAGAAGTCAAACCATTTTAGATTTATAATGGTGAATATACATAGCATTCCTAAACCCTTGGTCAGGAGCCTTCAAGCAGACATGCACTGAGTCATCTCTTTCTTATGTTATCTGTACAAAAGGTAGACAGACTTACCAGCAGTTCTTTTAACAGTAGTCTTCTTCTTCCTTCAGCCTACAACTGAGGCCTTATACTAAGCGTAATGGCACCACCTACCAGGAAGCAAAAGAATTGTCAATCAAGAAGATCACAAGGTACCACCTTGCCCTTAAAGTTTTTTTTTCAGGATAAGTATATACCACAAAAGGTGACAGAAAAATATTACTTAAAATTCACTTGGGAGAGTTAAGATTACTAAAGATATGCCAAGAGTTTGGAAAGGAGGGAAAATACTATTTACTGTAGTATTTATACTTTGTTTCCTTTCCAGCTTCCATATAATTGCTGCCTTAACTAAATACAGAAGTTAATCTGTAGGGCACTGGAAAGCACAGTCATTATCCAAGAGCTGTACAAAGAAAATTCATAGGACAACAGTGGCAAAAGGGGACTTTGGCCTTTCCCATCTGAATATGCTGTTTGCCAGCTAAATTACAGACCTCTGCTTTTTGCTGTATGGTGAAAATACAGTTTTGGAAACATCTAGAGCTGTTAATTTATACAGCTATGCCAAGACTTAATATGTCCTACATTTTCAAATGTGCCTCTTCTTAAAAATAGTACTGTAAGTATTGTGCATGTTCAGGACATCACAATATGGTATGTTTTTAAAAGCATAACATCTAGCTTTATTGAATATATATGAAAACATTCTAGTATGAAATTGCTTTAAAAATCTTTACAGCATAGTCTAAAGAGAGAAAATCTCATACCCTCTATCCATGAAGATCAAATTCAATATCTCACTTCAGCCTAGGTCTGGAATTCAAGTTGATCCTATCATGTTCTGAAGCAAAAATGCCTTTGTTACTTTAACAAGGCACACTATGAAGTCTCTATAACTCCTCCCCCATTACCAGTAGTGGGGTAAAGTCTTATTCTAGAGCATTGTAAAATATTCAGTATATACCATACAGAAGAATTTCAGAAATTCTAGATACCATCCACATTGATACTTCTCTAGCCACAAGTCCTGAATTGCTAGTTTAAAAACTATGCAATTCTAGTGGAGGAATATCAGAAGAGCCAACCTTCTCTATTCTCGCAGAAGGCCATTTTATGATGGTATGGACATTGCTGATAATATTAACCACAAGGCGCATGTTTTATTAGTTGTTACAAAAACCAAGGAATTTTAATAATTTAAATGACTTTGAAGCAAATACCTATGGTTAAACAAACCAGATAACTTTGTAAAATGAATACTTTCAGACTATAGCATTCAGGTGCATCAGTTATTCTCTATTTATTGGAACAAATTTAGAGTCTATTGGCACTTTTAAGACAACTGACAATACTGGGCCCTAATTCAGACATATATTTATGCAATATGGTGAGGGAAAGTGCCAACAAGTTGCAGTTCACTTACAGCAACTCTGTAGGGTTTTAAGACAAGAGATATTCAGATAGTATTGCTATATGTTTTTTTTCTGCAGATGTTAACTTTCTACACTCACCTACTGATAACATGATAAAAGCAGATTATCAAGATTTCTTGTCAGTTAACTATATTCCATCCCTCCAAAAACGCAAAATTTATTAATATTAGAAAAATAATGTAAGTAGATCATATACAAACATGGACCATGGGATTTGTCCTCTTAGCACATCTTAACATGACTGATCTGAAGCACAACAGCCTGCCAGACTATTCACAGCAACAAACATTGTGAAAAGTAAATGGAAGCTAACATTTGATGGGTACTGCTTATACAATTCTCAGTCAAGCAATATGAGTTATACATGCAGCGTCCAACTCTCGAAAAGGGGACTTTCCACATATATGTTAATATAATCTGTTTATGATTGATAGGGCTGTTGTGCTACAAATCAATCATGGTAGATGGGGTAAATGTGGGATATGAAGTACCAACAAATGGTAGTCCTTTTACATAGTCTAGTTTTTACATGGCATATTTATCTTCCTTTAAAATGCTAAATAATTTAAATGTAAATTTAATTAGATTTGCTGATTTCAACATATACCCCTCATGGTCTCATCAACTACAAGAACCACCTTCTAGATGAAATAGCCACATAAAGTATTCCTATTCATTAGTGATGCCCAGTAACTGCTGATAAGGAAAAATTTGACGATTGGTAAGAAAAGTAATGTTAAAGACAAACATAGAGGAGATATTAACAAGTATTATTCATTCCCCACTAACATCTATAGAATATTTTTGCCACTTTTTATTGCAAAATCTCAATATTATTTAAATAAACTATTTTTATCAGAATACTGTACATTTTCCTTGAAAAAATAGTTAAAGGGTAGTTTGGGATACAACCAATTTATAGGGAAAGGGTCCAAGAACTCATCCTTTCCAGAACAAAGATACCATCTGAGATGCTGAATGTAAATCATTAACTTTTAACGCCTTTTTATATACTTAAATAAATAGAAATGATGGGGGGCCAGCAATGCTTGGGACCAATTTTGTATATTTATTAGGCAACAATATGGTAAAGGCAAAAGCACAAGGTAAAAGCATGTTGCAGGCCATATTTGTTCCCAACTTTTTATACAATATTTAAACACAAGAAAATTTCAGATAAGCATACATTAGCATCACAGTAACACAGATTCAAGTTTTATATCTAGGATTTCTTTAAAAATAATTTATGAACTATGACCTTACAGAATAAACCATCCAGATAGCTCTTTTTATAAAATACAAACTGATCCCAAACATAGCACTCTTCTATTGATGGGTTGGAAGAATTACATATTATAGTAGTATTTTTGTTTCTGCGCTATCATTCTCATTCTTGAAGTCAACTCTGTGTATGTGTCAAGATTGTGATGGCACTGTTTTGACTGAATTGTAATTATTTCCTATAAAATGTGTATGTTTTACTTTTAACCCTGAGTAGAGCCTTTTGGACAAGGCAGAACCATAAGTTCAGATAAATTATTAAACTATGGAATAAACATTTGTATGTGTGCATATAATTTGCAAGAGAAAATTTGAGAGAAAATGGGAACGTTTTTGTCAAATTTTAGAAATCCTTATTTAAAAATATGAAATGCGTTATGTATAACACAAAGTTAAACTAAATTTTAATTTTTATTATATTCCTCAATGTGTGTATGTTAAGTTACTTACATTTTGTGACAACCCTATAAATAAATGATTTTCAAAATGTCCTAATAGCCTTTCTTAGGTTTTGCAAATTGATGGCCGTGACTTCCTTTATTGAATCAATCCATTTAATGTTGCCTCTTCTTCACTTGCTGCTTTCCCTAGCATTCCTACCTTTTCCAATGTCTTCTCATGACCAAAGTATAGTAATTTTAGCTTCTAGGGAGAGTTCAAACTTTATTTGATCTAGAGCAATACCATAACCCTAAACAAAGCTATGGTAATCTAAGGTGGAATAGCTATGTTAATTTGGTTGTGTTTGGAACTGCTGGAATTAAGCTATTACTACTGTAATAAAAGTGTTTTTTTAATTGGATTTAAAGGGTTGAATCCAATCCTTCATTACTGGATCTAGTTCTCTCACCTTTTCATTATAGTCCTGTGCCTCTGAAAATCTGTTACTGAGAGTTGGGGAACTTCAGAAACAATATATAAAGTATTATGAATTAAGTACGCAGACGTTCTCTTGTTTTAAAGGGACAATGATTATAAGAAATCAAATCCCATACTAGGACTTCTGTGATAAATCCATAGCATCCAGTCTGGTCCCCAATCTTGGTAAATTATACAATGATTGTAATTTGGGGCACAATCAGCTCTGTTGTTGGTTTATGGTTCCCTACACAGACACATGAGCACCCAGCTGCTTGCTGGCGGGTAAACGGTAATGACTGGGTAAGGGAATGGCAAACCACCCTGCATTGAGTCTGGCAAGAAAACACTAGAAGGCATAACCCCAAGGGTCAGACATGACCCCGTGCTTGCACAGGGGATACCTTTACCTTTGACACAGACACACAGAAAGGGTGTGAAACGCATGCACATTAAATCTGTTTCTCTGGCAAGTAGGGGACACTTGATTGAAATCAGCCTTGCCTTGACTGAGATCAGTGCTTTTTGACTGAGATCAGCCGGTAAGATGAAGGTGTCCCCCCAATTCTTTTGAATCCACAGGCCAACAATCAAGGCAGCAAGCAAGTGCCAGAAAACTCACTAGGAAGCCCCATTCTGAAGACTACTGGTGTGCAGCATTCTAGAAGCCTACATTCTAGAAGTCTACATCAGTCACTCAAAAAGAAATATAGTTTCCCTTTGTCTTATTTTTTCCTTTTCCTTTCTCTTATTTAGGGAAGATGAATCAAGTCCACTCCCAAGTAAGAAATTAAATTATCAAATCAGTACACAGAGCATTGTCTAAGAACAACAAACAATTTTGTTCATTAGTTTGGTGTAATGGCTAGGAGTGCAGACTTCTAATCTGGCATGCCGGATTCGATTCTGTACTCCCCCATATGCAGCCAGCTGGGTGACCTTGGCCTTGCAATGGCACTGATAAAGCTGTTCTGACTGAGCAGCAATATCAGGGCTCTCTCAGCCTCACACACCTCACAGGGTGTCTGCTGTGGGGAGAGGAAAGGGAAGGCGACTGTAAGCCACTTTGAGACTCCTTCGGGTAGAGAAAAGCAGCATATAAGAATCAAGTCTTCTTCTGATGTGTGTCATTTTATTTACAACCAACTCTCTGAAGTCAGTAAAATATAACCTCTCCAATCATTATCAGACACATTGCTTCTCACTGGACATGTAATTTGCAATCCTAATACAATCCACATATAAACACATATGAAAATGGGGACAAACAATTTAATGCGGTCTGATGGTGTTTTTATTTCTTTCATTACATATGCCAAGCCTAAGCAAGCTAAAGACCAGTTAAACCAGAAACCCTCACTTAAACCTGTATAGCTTTCTCTCTATCACCTGTAAGTTTTATTACATGCCTTCATTTTTAATGGACATTTCTGAAGTCAGTGCATATAGTCAAGCAGTGGTTGCAAAATCCCATTCACCATAAGCCACATGCTTAAGAGGAATTTAATTTAATGCACTACGCATAAACAGCTACTCCATTATTCATAAAAATGTATAGCCAAGGTGGTTTGATATTTTTTATGTAACTGCTATGCTATTAATTAAACTGAAACAGAAAGCCACAGGATAAACAATCAAGCCAAAATTTCAAATGTCTGGAAAATTTCTTCACCATCTAAGGTGGGGAACATTCTTTGCAGGGCACCACAAAAAAAAAAAGAAATCTGTATTAACTACTGTGGAATAGAGAAAACAAAGAAAAAATAACTGCCAAGTAATATGAAGACTCAAACCCAGATGCTAGAATGTTAAGCATTTCCTTTGCAACTATATCCTTTAGCCAAAGGTCAAAGATAGTATGTAATAGTTAGAACTCTTAAACCCTAGGTGAATATTCTCTTTGCTTTTTCAAATTGTGTGAGTTCATAGTGAGAATTTTTCATGTTGTGTGTTTTACAAATTTTGTTATACAAAAATAGATCATACTTAAAATCTATACTTTAAAATACAAAACAAAATAGTGCTCCAGATCCTTAAACTAAGTCTTAATTTTAACTATGAGCAATAAAATGAATATAAATTTGCCACCACAACTGGATGCAATACTGCTTGTAACAACTTGGAATGCATATATTTTCTGGGTTGACACAGAAAGATTTAATGCAAGAGCCTCCAATATGGTGCCATGGCGCCTGGTCAACACTTTTCTTGGTACCTGCCAAGTGTTTTAAAAAACAGGTAGGGCTCTTACCCAGGGGCTTCTGACTAGCCACTGAAGTTCTGATCAGTTATGCAGATTCAATTATACTGTTTCAGTGGCAGCTGCCACCACTTTTTATTTTATTCTCTCTCCACTTTCATTGTATGTTTTTAATTACTCTTTTCTTCTGTATCGGGCTTTGTTTCCTATGGTAGCCATTCTGTGATTGTGCCCACCACGTTGTGTCAGAATTCCAGAAGTGCCCACAGACTCAAAAATGTTAAAAGACCCCTGATACTATTTACCAACTCCTATTGAAAAGTAGCTGATCATTTCAAACCAGTGATGATTTATATGCAATACTGGCACTAAAGTTATAGCCTTATTTTTACAAGTCTGAAGCTCAGATAATAGTGGTTTAAGGCAGTCATCTGTTCTTATTTCACTCATAGAATTAAATGCTTTATTGCTCAATATCTTACATTCTTAAAAGAAAATAATGCTTTCCCTTTCCAGACTGGGAACTATTCAGTGCTGCAAATATTTGTTCTCTACAACCCACAACATAAACAAAACTTGAACAGCTACAAATGACAAAAAACAGCAGTGCAGACAAAAAGACTAATTGGAACAACACTGCTGTGCAAAGGATGATATTCATGAGGAATTTAAAGTGCTGTTGGTATAAACTACAAATATGAAATTCTCACATTGCAAATTCAATGTTGTACTTGAATGATAAAAGTAGCTGTTCTTTATTAAAATCCAATTAACGGTAATTTATTAAAATCCAATATCTGACAGGAAATAGTCTAAAGATGTAAAAAAATGGAAATTTTTAAGTCAAGCGCTTTGTAAAAAGTGAAAAATTGGGGCAAATTGCATTAGATCCAATACTTATGTATACAATACTTACCATTCTATCAAACCTAAACTGATTTTCTTGCTTTAACATAAAAGGAACCATTTATAATTTATTCAGCATATAAAATTGCATATTTACCAAATTTAAAAGTTAGACTCAATTTTCTACAAGAAAAACTGTAAACTGATATATATCCTATGCTATCATAGTTAACGTATGTTACTATGAGTTGGATGCTCTCTTCTTTCTTTTACAGCTATTCATTAGAGAAACTTCAGCTCCCCATGAACTTTGAGTTTTCCTCAGAGGTTTTGGTGCAGTTTCTACTCAATTGGCTAGAACTGCTGTCTGTCCTGGTGAGGGGCTAATTGGCCCTTCACCCAGACTAGCCACGCCCACTCTCCGCCTACTTACCCCTTAGCAGTTCCTTCTGATCTTTTTTCCAACAACAAAGGAGGGCAATATGCTACTTGTTACACAATCTGTGTGTATATGTCTCAAGTGCTTTGAGAGAGAGGGATGTTTTTCAGCACTCCCCAAATTTCCATGGGAAAAACTGAAAAAAGATTTTTGAAAAAAAGGGGATGAAACAGTTCCTCCCCCCCCCCTCCAGGTTTTTATATCTCTAAAAACAGTGTATCAAATTTTATCACTCTGAAGTTCAGATTACAGGTTATGGTGCAAAAGCATTAAGGGTCTCAGAACACACTCTGACATATATACTGGAGATAAGACCTTCACTGTGCCATTTCCTCATAAAGTTCTACCCCATCAACAGTACCCTAACTATGTGTGGCTCTGCAGCATTATCTCAACACTAGATTCAAAGCTCATTCGTGAGAATGGGCTTTGAAAGGCCCCCCCCTAGCCGTGGCCACCCAGGAGACAGATAGAGGTGGCATTGCCCCCATCCGAGCAATGGCGCGGCCTTCCCCTCGGGCCTAGAAGCACACCCGGGGCCTCAAAGAGGCCTCCTTCTTTACTCATGGTGTCCTGCCACTTCCCCGTCACTTTCTGGCCAGTCCTGGTGAGAGCCTAGAAGCCTTTCTGGCCTGTCCTGGTGAGGGGCCAATTGCCCCCTCACCCGGACTGGCCCTGCCCACTCTCCACCCACTTACCCCTTAGCAAAATATGAAGGTGGAAAGATAATTTTTAAGTGTCTGTTTCCTACTGGGGCAGGGAGAATAAAAAAATCTGTCAGATGTTCCGTTACATATGATCAATTTTTAGTTTACATTTACTTTACAAGATGCATTTAAGTATTCACAAAGTGAAGTCTGGTGTTAATAAAATTAATCTAATGCTAAGCATTACATTGAAATCATAATATTCAGAAATCAGTGGGTAAACAGTTAAATCTTTCAGACATTCAGTAGTACACTTAAAAGGTGACTTATTTTACAAAATAAATTTAAGGAGAGAACCCAATATGAAATTGCTAAAGTCTGACTATTTCTCACCACCCACTCCTCAGATTTTATCAAGACATGGGATTTTTTTACTTCTTTCTTCTTTGTACACCAGACATTGCCTACCCCAACAATTCATCCCATGCTAGATTTTATGCTAACCCAGTAGTCATCATTAGAAATAAATTGATACTGTTTAGATTAACTCTTGTTTCAAACAAGCTTCTTTTTATATTGCATGAAACATATTGGCTGAACAGTATATGCATCTTAATAAGTCAGCTCAGATTCACAAAAGTTTATACTGGAACAAACATTGGTTTTATGGCTACATGTCTAAAATGATCAGCATATTGAGTAGCTACTACATTATGTAGAGTGTACAATTAACAATTTACACTTTTTAAATCCAACTAAAAACAGCATTAAGAGACTTGCAACCCTAATAAACAACTGTCTTAAAACAAAATACCTGACCACCAACATACTAGCTTCATTAACTGTATTATTAATGGAAGGAAATGAAAATCTGAAGAGATATAAAAGTATCTCAAGCTAAAGTAATCCTGTAATTCCTTAATCCTCTCTAATTTAATGCAAGCAACTTTTAAAGTAAATTGCAACTACTAGCCAAACGTAATGATATCTAAAAAGGCTATTTATTTAAATACATCTATTTCCAGTCCTGAACCAAAACCACAATACAACTATCCCAATCAATACTGGAATTTGCTAACTGTTCCCTAAACTAACTTGCTTACCAAATGAATGCCAATAGTTTTCTTCTGTTGAACTTGATCAATGTTACATATATGTACAAAGTATAGAATACACAGTACATTAGCTTAATGTAGTTTGACTGTCAGACCATGATCTAGAAGACCCAGATGCAACTGTTCAATCTACCACAGAAGTTAACTGGGTGAACTTGGGACAGTCACACACACTCCACTCAACCTAGCTCACAATGTTGCTGTGAGGGTACGATGGAGAACAGAGCAATGTAAGTAATTTACAACTGGAGAGAGAGGTGAGGTATAAACATGGTTGCCATCTGTGGGTTGGGATATATCTGATGATTTGGGGGGTGGAAGCTATGGAAGGTGGAGTTTGGAGAGGTGAAGATCCTCAGTAAAATATAATGCCATAAAATCCATATTCCAGGGAAACTGATTTTGGTCATCTGGAGATTAAATGTAATAGCATGAGATCTCCAGGTGCTACTTAGAGGATACAAACAAAAGTAAATCAGTAATACAAATTTTAAAATGTTTAGGGTTCTAGATCATGGAGAAAACCTTCCCAGTGATCTTCATTCCACTTAAAGCTCAGTGTCAAGCAGGAACAGTCCAAAATATTCCTTTAAATTATATTAAAGGCCTGCTGTATAGCTGTTGACTAAAATGCTGCCATGTCAAGTTGGAAATACTTTATGATAACAGCTCCTTGTATTTTCACCATGCCATCTCAAACCAAAGGCAAGCACCTATTTAACGTAAACAATTTGCCAGGCATGAAAAGCAGAAACTATTTGCCAGGCATGAAAAGCAGAGAGAGGTGAACACCAAATTTTCGATGGTCAAAATACTGAAGCTTGGAATACCTGGTCACAAACTCTAAAATTAAACCCAAGGTCCATTTTTAAATGAGGACAGTTTAGTGCCAACTTGAACAACATTAAAATGTTACGAGAACTTTCACATGAAAACATGGAGTTTGTTTATACACAGATTATTAATCCATCAATGTCAATACTGCCTACTATAACTGACATCAGCTCTCCAGGGCTTAAAGATGTTTTTTACATTATGTGCTTTTAACAAGGTACAGAGGACTGAACCCTGGACTTGCTGCATGCAGAGCAAACACATAACAACTGAGATACCACTCCTCTTTCCACTAAAATCTTCTGCACTTTACATTTGATTCCTACAAACTTAGATTAATTTATTTGACAGCAGGACTTCTTGTGGTTAATCAGTCAAAAGGGCTTCTTACTGAGTCAATTCTGACATTATACAAGTCTTTCTCAACTAGGGTTTCCTGAAGCCCTGGGGTTTCTTAACAGTCATGGAAGGGTTTCCTGAATGGGTAAGAGTTAATTTTTTATATATTTTAAAATTTGTTGAACATTTATCAGGTGATAGGACTATATATGGTCATGTCAATCCACCACTCCCAAAATGGAAAATGAAGGGCCTGGAGGGTTGCTTCCCAACCATATTCTGCACGATTGCACCAATTCTGGGGTTTCTCAAAGCCTGAAGAATATTTCATGGGTTTTTCAGTGGTAAAAAAAAGTTGAGAAAGGCTTCATTAGACAAATAGTCTGCCATTAAGATATGTAATTAATTCAGAAGGAAGAAGAAGAAGAGTCGGTTCTTATATGCCGCTTTTCCCTACCCGAAGGAGGCTCGAAGCGGCTTACAGTCGCCTTCCCATTCCTCTCCCCACAACAGACACCCTGTGGGGTGGGTGAGGCTGAGAGAGCACTGATATCACTGCCCGGTCAGAACAGTTTTATCATTGCCGTGGCGAGCCCAAGATCACCCAGCTGGTTGCATGTGGGGATGTGCAGAATCGAACCTGGCATGCCAGATTAGAAGTGCGCACTCCTAACCACTACACCAAACTGGCTCTCCTGGAAAACAAGCAGAGGGTTTTTTATGGATAGCATCAATTAGGTCATATTGCACCAAGCATGAAAATAATTATAATATAAAATTCAGGCAATAACCAGCAACAAACACAGTAGCATTTGAACATAAATACAATCTAGCTATAAACATGAGAAGGCAAGAACAAACAAGATAGCACCTAGTGAACACATGCTATCTCTTCATACTTCTTAAAAACAGCTCTCCTGCCTCAGAAGTAAAGTTTGCTAAAATGATAACAAAAGACTTTAGCCTCAACCATAAAATTCTCATGAAACTGTGAATTTAATGGAAATAATCAAAGCAAGGTATTCTTAATCTTAGAATAGTGTGTGTTACTGTATAGTTGAGATACTTAATGGCTTTTGATTTCTGTAATTTGAATGGGTTGTTGCAAAATATTTCCATCTCTTACATTTTGGCCTGGTAAAATTAGCACAGAAGAATACATTTCTCATCTTTTAAAATATATTTGCAATGTTTTATGGTTGTAAAGGCAGTGCCAAAGAACGTTCAAACTACCGCACCATTGCACTCATTTCTCATGCTAGCAAAGTTATGCTCAAAGTCCTACAAACTAGGCTCCAGCAATATGTGGACCGAGAACTTCCAGAAGCACAGGCTGGATTTCAAAGAGGCAGAGGAACTAGAGATCAAATTCCCAACATACGCTGGATCATGGAGAAAGCTAAGGAGTTCCAGAAAACCATCTACTACTGCTTCACTGACTATGCTAAAGCCTTTGATTGTGTGGAGCACAACAAATTGTGGCAAGTTCCTAAAGAGATGGGAATACCAGAGCATCTTATTTGTCTCTTGAGAAACCTATATGCAGGTCAAGAAGCATCAGTGAGAACCGAGCATAGAATCACTGATTGGCTTGAAACTCAACATCAAGAAAACAAAGATCATGGCATCCGGCCTTCTCAATTCCTGGCAAATAGATGGGGAAGGAATGGAGATAGTGACAGATTTTATATTCCTGGGCTCCAAGATCACTGCAGATGGTGACTGCAGCAAAGAAATTAAAAGACACTTGCTCCTGGGGAGGAAAGCTATGGCAAAGCTAAACAGCATCCTAAAAAGCAGAGACATCACCCTGCCAACAAAAGTGCATCTAGTCAAGGCTATGGTCTTCCCAGTTGCAACATATGGCTGTGAAAGTTGGTCCATTAGGAAGGCTGAGCGTCAAAGAATTGAGGCTTTTGAACTCTGGTGCTGGAGAAGACTCTTGCGAGTCCCTTGGACTGCAAGGCGAACAAACCGGTCAGTCCTAGAGGAGATCAGCCCTGGTTGCTCCTTAAAAGGCCAGATCCTGAAGATGAAACTCAAATACTTTGGCCACCTCGAGAAGGAAGGACTCCCTGGAGAAGAGCCTAATGCTGGGAGTGATTAAGGGCAAAAGAAGAAGGGGATGACAGAGAATGAGGTGGCTGGATGGAGTCACTGAAGCAGTAGGTGCAAATTTAAATGGACTCCGGGGAATGGTAGAGGACAGGAAGGCCTGGAGGATCATTGTCCATGGGGTCACGATGGGTTGGACACGACTTTGCACCTAACAACATTGTTGTAAAGTTTTTATAGGCTCAAGGGCATGTTACAACTGATAAAGAAGTACAAGTTGACATTTTATAAAATTTAAAATATATCTAAATATACATTACCCAGGGTGGTAACCTATCAAAAAAAGGGAAAGGACAATGTATGAAAGAATCAATGTATTAAATTGGATTTGTGTTTAGGTAGGCAGGCAGGGAGGCCTGCTGAAATCAGATGTACCCTAAGGCCTCATCTCTGGTTGAGACCAGTTTGATTTCTTTTGACCTGGAGATCCTGAACAGATTTTGGTTGGTCAATATAAGAGCTTTTTGGAGGAAACAATGGGAAAGGGATTCCTGCAGATACAATGGTCCCAGACAATTTAGAGCTTTAAAGGTTAAAGCCAAAACCTTGAACTTAATCTGGTCTTCAACCTGGAGCCAGTGCACTTGGGAGAGCAGAGGCTGAATGTGCGTTCTCCACTGGGTCCCCATGAGGACCTGCGTTGCTGCATTCTGGACCAGTTTCCAGAGAAGCTTCAAGGGCAGCCTTGTATAGAGTGAGTTACCATAGTCCAACCTGTAGGAGACGGATGCATGGATCACAGTGACAAGGCTGGATGCCGACAGGTAAGGTGCTAACATGTCTATGTAGGCTCAGGTCACCAGAGGCACTCAGAACTATCTAGACATCTGACAGTCACCAAAGCTGTTAACTGAACCCCATCAAGAGCTGGGAGTTGCATTTCCTCACCTGGGGCATGCCAACCCGGCCAGAGGACCTTTTTTATATACTGGATATCAAGTTTTGACATTCAAAAGGGAAGAAAGGTCTCTCTTAAGCTTAAAAAATATAGAAGAGTTGGTTCTTATATGCCACTTTTCACTAAAGGAGTCTCAAAGCAGCTTAAAATAGCCCTCCCTTTCCTCTTCCCACAACAGACATCCTGTGAGGTAGGTGAGGCTGAGAGAACGCTGATATCACTGCTTGGCCTAAACAGCTTTATTTATTTGTTTGTTTATTTATTTATTAGATTTCTTGCCCGCCGCTCCCACAAGGCTCACGGCGGGTTACAATATGTGCAATAAAACCCACATAAAATCTCCCTTTAAAAACACAACACAACACAATAGGCAGTAAAAATTTTCAGCACTGTGGTAAGCCCAAAATTACCCATCTGGTTGCATGTGGAGGAGAAGCAAGGAATCAAACCACGATTCCACAAACTGAGATTTTATCTAGTATGTCATTACAATCTAAAATCCAACAGCTATGAACATCTTCAAAAAATAATTTGAGATTGCTTTTTTATATAAGTGTTTTTTAGAAAATGTTGTAATAGCAGTTCAACCAGTTTTAGTTACTCAACTACAGAAGGCAAACTGTAGGGTTTAAATGGCTTTAGAATTAGCTTTTGCTCGTTTCTAACCAACTCTGGAAAAATTTCATCAAAATTTATCTTACACATGCTACAGTAAGGCCTACATTTTAAGAATTGCTCTAGAAAGTAACAACATGGCCAATTTGACCCCCGCCCCCCACAAAAAAAAACATTTGTTGATTTCAGCATTACAGAAAACAAAGCAGCTTTGGCTATACAGTTTGGTCAATGAACTATATCATTAGCTATGATACAATTATTTGCTTTAATAACTTCAAACAAAGCTATACAACTAATGCACAATGCAATGTTCTGTGTCTCAGCATGTCACACTTGGGCTTTAGCATTGCATGTGTTTATTATAATAAACAGTTCAGTGCTAACTGCAGTCTCCTAAAAGGTAACCTTAAAAGAGTTGTCTGGGCAGACTGAGAGAAGGCAGATCAAGACAGTCTGAGGCAGAAAAGTTTAAGAGAGAAAAGAACATATGATCAAATCTTGAGACTGGCATTCATGACTTGATTAGTGGTGCGGTAATTTATGCACTGGTGTAGGAAGTTCCAACCTAGAACTGTGGGCAAGGTTTGAAACTATTTTGTTTAGCTGTCAGTACCATATTTACTGAAAAACAAGACCAAAAAAAATTTTTTCCACCTAAGACTGCCTTATCTTATCTTAAATGTATACAAGTTGCAGTTTTGTTCAATGAGAATGTTTTGTGTTTAACATTGAACAAGTGCCTTATATATCTTAGTATAAGCAGTATAAAATCCTTAAAGTTGTTATGACAATCCCAACCACTTCCCTCCCTCAGAGGTAAGATTTCCCCTCCATTTTTCTTCCCCTTTCCAGCTTTGCAGTCTTAGTGATCTGCTTTCTTCTTTCCTGAAGAACTTCGGCAGTCTCACCCTGTGTTGGTGTTATATTTCACTACAGGCTCAATCCAGGAACCTGAGGGAAAGGTCAGGATCACCCTCTAACTTAAACTACTGAAAATGGCACAAGAGCCAGCTTGGCGTAGTGGTTAGGAGTGCCAACTTCTAATCTGGAGAGTCGGGTTTGATTCCCCACTCCTCCTCCACATACAGCCAGCTGGGTGACCTTGAGCTCACCACAGCACTGATAAAGCTGTTCTGACCGAACAGTAATATCAGGGCTCTCTTAGCCTCACCTACCTCACAGGGTGTCTGTTGTGGGGAGAGGAAAGGGAAGGCGAACATAAGCCTCTTTGAGACTCCTTTGGGTAGAGAAAAGCGGCATATAAGAACCAACTGTTCTTTTTGAGATGTTTTAAAATTCAAAATTAACTAAATATTTTATTCAACATGGAGGGGAGAGATCAGGTGAAACCAGCAGTTGAAATTTCTGAGGTTAAAACCAGTACATGAGCAGACTTTAGTTGAGGGTAGTAAAAGTTTCATTGCATTAGCCATTGGCCATCACAATCATGCCTAGTACATAATCTCTCTATAGTGATAAAAAGTTTACAAGCTGATAAAGACAGATAAAATTGGCTATGAATTGCAAGGTTTGAATTACAGTAATTTCTATCATTTTTAAAATGTTAAAAATCCTACCAGCAACAGATTTTAGTTCTTATGTTTTAGGTTAATGAAAAGTTTCTTAAACTATTTAGACTTTTTAAAGATCTTTACAATGAGAGTCTCTTGTTTCAGGGTTTTCCCAAACACCCCAGTACACTTTCTTTGAGTAATCTTTAACTCTTTTTCAGAACGCAGGTATACTCTTCCCAGTATTTAAACCCCAGTACTCATCTTGAGTTATTAACTGACTCTTAAAGTCTGTAAGGACAGTTTCTAACCACATCAAACCAGGGACCTCTTCATTCTTCAGAGCTAAATCCCTGTTTGACTGGGCGTGGAAATTCTCTAACTAGAAGATCTAACCCTTTTTTTTTACCCATATGGAGATCTCCATTTAACTATATATTTATCCTTGCCAACATTTCCTCAGTTCTCTGTGTTAAACTGCTCTTAGCTAAGGTTGAAGTATGAAACTATTAGTACTCAACCCTTTCAGTTAGGGCTGAAACCGCTCAACTCAAAGAAATCTCTCTTGTCGGCATGCAGCTCTCCCAAGACTTTCTTTGCTCTGCAGATGCTAACCAATCAGATTGCTTGGAGCTGCCTGTGACTCAAGGCGCCATTTCTGTGAAGAATTAACCCCAATCCTTCATCTGTTTGTACAACACTTCTAAGCTTTTAAAAAGTACAGACCATCACAGTTGTAATTGCTATTGTTATGTTTTGTATATAATGTTCTGTGTATGTTCTGTTTTAAACTGTCTTACTGATGTCTGTTTTGAGGGTCATATTTAATGTTTTTTAAATAGTATTTTATCATATGATTTAAACTTTTAGCCACCTGGGCCCTTGTAAGCACAGAAAAGTGGGATATAAATATTGTAATTAAATAAATTATTGTACATGACTGGAAGAGTATCTTGCCATATCTTCAATTGTTGCATCTGTAGTACTTATTACCAAATGCTTGGGGTTCAGGATACACTGGCTGGTGTCCGAAGTAAACCTTTATGCACACAAATATGAACTCAGTTCTGCATCTATGTAAGAAGAACTCACACAGGGTAGGAGACTTTGGGGGTAAATAACACAGGAAGTACCATGAGATCTTTTCTCATAGCACATGTTCGTAGTACAGGAGCCAAGATAGATGTTCCAAATGTTCAATGTTAAATACACTGTACTGACAGCATGTCCGCTGAAATCACAGAAAAGCTACTGTGATTACATTGTACAAGGAACTGGCTCCAACTTTAGATAGGACCTTTCTTAGAACTAAGACTTTTATTTCCCTTACATAGTGCGTGATGCAGCTCAGAATCCACTATTTTCTTCTTTTTATCAAAATTAACATGTGACTAGTAGCTCTAGAAAGTTATGTCACTAGTGCCAATGAATACTCAATGAGGTTGTATCAATCTGAAGTTCAAGCAGAAGAAGGCACAAAATCTTTGGAGCTGTATTTCTGATATAGGATCATGTTCCTTCCTTCTTCTGGTTCTTCCTATTTCACTAATAAATTCCATTCCTTAGCCTTTATTACAACATAAGTTACATCAGCAGAGCCATTAGTCATAATGAAGGATAATGAGGATTTGTAGTACAGGATTGAAAACCATTTAATCCTAAAGCACAGCAGAAAGTAGTTCAAATTAACCACTACCAAAACCACTATCACATACTATTGTACAGTGTTAGATAAATTGAATCAACATTAAATCAAGAAAATTTTATAGATTAGCAACCTGTAACACTCTAGAAAAGGAAATATTTATATCAACCATTGTTAAAATATAGATTACAAAATGCTTCCACTTGCTCTCAGACGAAATGTCATTTGAAACTTGTTGGACCGTATTTATTCAAATGAGATAACCCTCCATTGTTTTCTTCTTCTTCCCAGACTGTGGACAGCAATTAAACTGTGATCTTGTCAGCATCTGACAAAGGCCAGCAAGACAGGGTCTTAAAATTGTGACCTGGAAAATCTATTTTCTCCAGTTATTAAATTTTTGTAACAGAACCTAGTATGAAGAATTTTTTTCTATCATCTGGTTGGCTATGATGAAAAGGTATTGCATGGATTTTATTCCATTTAAAAAGTAATGCAGTGGTGGATTGTTCCAGACATTTGAGATCTGTACAGCATATACACACTAATTTAGGATTATATCTTAGCCGTCAGATCACATATTTTTATTATTATTAATATGTATTTGTAATAAAGAAACACAATTAAGTAAGATGTTTGTAAATGAAATGAAGGATTTGATGTTTTCTTAATGCTTCTACTGTAAGGTATCAGCTGAACACACAGAACATGAGAACACATAAAATTCAACTTGAACACATAAAACTAACAGAAGTATTCTAAAGGCAAGTTCTTGAGGGTGTTTCCTAACTAACAACCAGCGTACAGGAAAAAGCAGTATTTATTTTGCTACCTACACAGGACAGAAAATTGGTATTCTAGTGGCTTCCTAACACATGCACTCTAAGGTAGACACAAGGCTTTTGCTACACATGACAGTACATTTAGTTTTCTGTTAAAGTGTGAAATGGGATACAGCAGTAACTGCATAGCTAAGTGTACCACCTTAACCATCCTTCCTCCTTTGTAAAGAATTTCAAGTACATAACAAGTAGCAAACTATTCATCATAAAGTCCAAGCAATATAGGTGCCAATCATTCTTTTATCACAAGGAAAAACTTTCCATACTCTGAGTACTCACAGAATCAGAAGTGTCTCATTGGCAACACTATTGATCTAATATCTCTAATATTACATGCTGTATAAAGTATAAAGAATTGCATTTTAGGCCTTAAAGTGATGTGCCATTAACAATTACAAGTCAAATACTAGTGAATACAGACTTACCTTCAATCTTTTTTAAAGCTGATAGGCAAGTATCCCGGCTTGGAAACTCAAAGGGATTACTACAGGTCCTAATAGTATCACATTCGCATTTTCCATTGATTATATTGCAGCCTGTTATCAGGTTTTCATTGCAAGGCTCAAATC
This sequence comes from Paroedura picta, assembly GCF_049243985.1. Lineage (NCBI taxonomy): Eukaryota > Metazoa > Chordata > Lepidosauria > Squamata > Gekkonidae > Paroedura > Paroedura picta. The sequence goes on from NC_135369.1 coordinate 75,864,967, forward strand.
CAAGTAGCTGATCATCCCAGTTTTCATCTAAAAACCAAAATGAAACAACTATAATACCAGCAGCTCATTAATGATGTTCATTTAAGAGATTTGTATTGCCCAAACACCTATGCATCTAAAACATAAAATGTTAAACACATCTTTAAAAACTCTACCGTGAAATTCCGTAACCAAAACAGCTCCACTTATTTGAAGCGTAGTAATCCAAAAATGAAAACTGTACAAGAACACAAAAGGTCCTTCTTTGGCGTGCTCTCTCTTTTTAGGACAAAAATCTAAGTCTTCTTGAAGATAGAGAGGAGAAGAGACCAACAAGGCCAGAGTTTTCAAAAGTCCTGCCAAGCGCATTTGAATAAAGGTGGTTTAAGTTGTCTCACCTGACAACACACAATAAAGAGCCCCATGTGAAACTTGCCAACACTGTAATTGTACAAGTTTTAATAGCAGGTATATTAAAAATAATATTATTCTCAGCAAGCCACATAGCAGTTCCTGAAATTTCAGGATGCCCAGAAATGGAATTATGCAGTGTATTTCAACCTATCCTGTCTGTCTAGCCCAAGGACCCCCAACCTTTTTGAGCCAGAATGAACCTTTAAAATTCTGACAAAGGGCGGTGAGCACAGCCACAAAATGACTGCTGCAGGAAGTGGAGCCAACCCTGTGGTTGTTCGGATGGACAAGCCTTTGGAATCCAGTGACTGGAGCTGTGAACTGTCAACATATCTTACTACAACCTGGAAAAGGTCCCAAGGTTAGCAAAGAAATGTAAAAAACTAACCAAAAAATTATGCATTATAAATCATTCAAAAACAATCAAAGGTGCACCTGTAACTTTAAATAACAAATTCCCCCAAGTGGCTGTTGATAGACAATCACAGTATTCCAGGGTGGGTTTTATGCAAGGGGAGAAGAGCAAGGCCCCTTCCAGGTCTATTTTGACCCTTCTATGAAGGATTCATACAGGCCAAGCCTAGCAAGAATTGCTAGCTCCCAACTGGGATATTCCTAGAGATTCTGTGCTAGAATCTGAAGAGAAAAAGTGTGGGGAGGAAAGTGAGGCACCACCCCACAGGTACATGAGGGTTCCTTACCATGCAAGTGGGCCTGGCCAAGTACCTAGTACCACACAACTTGGTCACAGATTTCCTAGGTAGAGGTAGCTAAAGGAGAGGGAAAGCTTAAGAAAGAGGAGCAAATAAAGCTGGGTTGGCTGTTGGGAATGAGACAGGTTTGTCAACTCCAGGTTTTGAAATTCCTAGACATTTCAGGGGTTAGATTCTGGAGAGAGGGGTATTAATACCAGACCCCACCCTCCAAAATAGTTTATTTCTGACAAAATAGGGTTGTCATCTTCCTGGTAGGAACTGAAGATCTCCTAAGAATTATAACTGAAAATTGTTGCTTTGGAGGGACTGTATGGCTTTATATGCCTTTCCAAAACCTTGCCATACAAAGGTTCCAACCCAGATCTCCAGGAATGTCCCCATCTGGAACTGGCAACCTGAAGAGGGGAAGTGATCTCTGCACTTGGGAGATCTGTTAGGATTCCAGGAGCTCTCCAGATCCCATTCAGTGGTTACAAAAAGCAATAAATGGGATACACAGTAAATGAGAAAATCCAGAAGGAAAATAAACTATAACTTTGGCTCTAAAGATCAAAAATACAAAATAAATGTTTGTAGAGTATAATTAAGACACCATGACAGGCACCAGGAACAGTGAGCACCACAATGTGTGCATGAGTCCCATTTTGGGAGTATCTACTCTAGTCCCTACTTTACCTGTGTGTATTTGTAATGTACAGATCTACATATTACTTGAAATAAGGAACTACTGATGAAAGTTACATACCCACGATAAACTTTACAATATTCAGGACTACTTATTCCAAATCATGATGTTATTCTATCCCTTGTTTCTCTGCCTTTGCTCCACAGTACTGTCAGTGGCAGTAACAAGAAAAAAGGAACACTGACAATGGAATATTATTTCAGGAGAAGATCTATTTAACCTATGTTTAATTCAGATCTTACCTTTCTGAAACACTGGAATGTGTACTAACTACTGAAGCATGAATTAATGAGCATTGGCAGATCTGTGCAATCTCTTTGATAGTGTAACTAGGGTAAGGCAGGAAGAGCATCTCTACTAAGGGTAAAGGGACAATGGGCAAAGGTCAAAGTACTGAAAATATTCAGAAGATTTTAAGTTGTCACATCTTTCCTATTTGAAATTATACATAATTATACATAATTTCAAACCAGTAGATGAAAAGTTAGATATCAGCTGGTTGAAAAAAATCAGGCACATCATGATAGTTGCAATTTTTCACCAGCTCTGAGAATGCAGCCTGACACAATAAAACCCATTCAGATATGGAACAGAACTGGGGGGGGGATCAAATAAGACTTCTACTCAGTCAAGTGCAGCTGCTGCCATCTGGACTGATGTTCAGCAACTTCTAAACTGACACACAGTTGTATAGCAGGAGTAGTTCAAATAGTGACTAGTTGGAATCTCATCAGGAAGACCCCACAATCACTCTCTTCATCACAAACTTTAGTAATTACTTCCCCACCAGATGTCACTAGGTAGGCCTCATTTTATAATCCATATACATACACACATGTGTGTTCTAGGCTTGTAGGGGAGCTGGGGAAGGAAAATAAAACAGCTTTACTTTATTTCTTCCTCTGTTCTAATTAGTGGAAAATTCATGACATGTTTTCATCATTTAAGTATTTCTTTGGCACTGCCCTGGATTTACACATACTGCACAAATTTGCCCAGGTTTTCTTTTGAATCATACTGTCTGGCACAGCAATGGGCATAGCATGCAATAGGCTATAATAAACTCCATGCAGTCTAAAATCAAGAGTATGGTGCAGCAGTATTAAAGACACACAGCTCATGAACATATCCAATACTGGCAACATTGTCACTTAACCAGTTTCTATAATAGATTCATCAAGAAATTCCTATTCACTTGTCACATTTAAAGAGAAGGAAAATAAAAAGTCAAGCTGAAAACAAAAACCATACCCTAGACAAGCCTACTCATCTATGAATTCTGCCACAATGCAAACAGCTCCAAGTAATGTAAAGCACAAAAGGCTCTAATATTGTCATCACAATGGAGTATACATTTTGTTACAACAGTTTAAAGAAATATACCTGCAAGTAATGCTTACATACCCAGAAGAGGTTTTGGAGGTGAAATATACCTGCCAGTAATGCTTACATACCCAGAAGAGGTTTTGGAGGTTTGGGGTAAAACCAAATCTAAATGCAATAGGCTTCTCTGAATTGTTGTCATAAAGTAGCATCATTATAAATTGTGTAACATATTCAAAATACCAACAGAGAACAGATGAGAATGTCTGGGGAAGGAGATGGAAATTTGAAAGCATAACTAGCAAGAAGCACTAGGAGAAGAAAATGTAATAAATCTTGGCTACACACTCAACAACTGCAATTTTAATAAGGAAGACTATTTCAGTATTTGTTGATTTTGGTTTCTCAAATATTTTTAAAATGTTTTTCTTTTTCAAAGGGACATTGAGTGATCCACAGACATCTTTATACAGAGTCCATCAAGATCTAAATTGTCTCCTGATTGGCACACACTTTCCAGGGTCTCAGAGGTTTTTCACAGCACTTATTACCTACTCCTTCTCAATGAAGGCTCCAGGGATTGAACCTGGGATGTTCTACCACTGAGACACAGCCTCTCCATGCAACAGCTAGATGGTCGTGTTCAGTAAGATTTAAAAGGATACTGACTGAACAAAACTCACCTAGTCATCACTTTCCCCCTTTTTCTTCAAAATAAGGAAAGTGGGCTTGTTCCATCAAATTAAAGAGAATGCACACATTTAACTTTACGGAAAAAGATAAGATATCAACTCTGCAGTGCTGTAGATGAAGGGGTTAACTTGTAAATCAGGTACTGGCAAACCACCCCGTATTGAGTCTGCCGTGAAAACGCTAGAGGGCGTCACCCCAAGGGTCAGACATGACCCAGTGCTTGCGCAGGGGATAGCTTTACATTTACCTTTTACCTTTCAAGAAATACTGGCTAGGTATTAGAGTTCCCAAACCAACCAGAGAGCAAAATTAGGCGAGCTGCAAAATCCAATCCTACCTCAATATTATCTGTAACAATGACATACTGAACCACATACTGTGATACCAGAAAATGAGTTCCTTAAACTTGGATGAATCCTTACGTAACTTCTTCACACCTTAAAGAATAACACATTTTAGAGGAGAAAGTTCACAGGTTGTATTTTCGGATACCTATAAGGGGTCTTAGCTTTGTCTACTCTAAATTGTATGCTTTGAAAGAAGACAATCCTTAAATTCAGACATGGGCATCTCCAAGTGGAAGAGCTTCTGAAACTAGAGCTCAGAACCATTTATAGATAAGGTTGTCAGATCCACTGCCCCCAGAGGAGACAATGTTAGATGGGGCAATACTAACGATTTAATATATCTTCAAGGCTACAACCCTATGGCAGGACAAAAGTAGGAGTTGCTTCTGAAGCACAAGACAACAGTGTTTAAAAATTGAAGTAAAAATCAGTTACAAACCTAGTTCCAAGACCCTCTCAAAGTTACAATACAGTACATTCTCCCCCCTCAAAAGGTCACAATGAACAACATTTTTACCACTGACAACTTTGTGAGCGTTTTTATGGGGAAATGATTACCAGCCTCTTAAAGTAACAATAATACACAAACTTTCCCTAAAAGATCTTTAAAAAAAATGGCATGAACATCCATAGGAAGGGAATACAGGCTGACATCACTAGGTAGTAGTCCCAAGCAAAGCACCCATGGACACCTGGCAATTTATTTCCTAAAACTCACTTCCTCGTGGGTTAAACACTAAAGGACTTAAATGAAAAAGAACAACTGTCTGGCGTAACTGCCAGTAATATGATCCTGAGTACCCAGTCACAATTATGTGCCCTCTATTTCTTTGGGTTCAGTAGTCTATCTGTAATCAAGCTGGGACCAACTTTCTCCACTCTTTTTTTTTTTTTTTTTTTTAAAGAAAAACAGTTTTTCTTCCTGAAGGCAGAAAACCAATCCCAGCCCTTCCTCTATCACAGTTCTTCTGTAACTGCTACAGGTGCCATTTTTACCTTTTCTTAAAATTCTAGAAGTATAGGCAGGCACAACAAAGTTGAGGATCTCTATTATATAGGAAGTACTTAACTAATGCTGACAGTCACACTTACAGTGATTATGCTTGCTAAGACAAAACCCACAGATACCAAACAAGTCTTTGTCAGGCATGTATCTGCTTAATGGAAGTGTTTTATGGGCAATAGCATCCCAGGAGCTCAAGTAAGTAAGTAGTACTTGTTTGCAACCAATCCAAATGATAGATGGACCCCTTGGTTTAAAGTAAGTCTGATTCAAGCACCTGCATCTTAACTATGAAGATTTTCAGAGCATTTCCTTGTTTCACTATCACCACAATCTTAGACACATTTGAAGTAAGCCCCACTGACCTTTCAAGTCAAAATTAGCTGTAAATGGCTGTGACAATCTCCAATACAATCCAAAACAAAAAAGTAGTGCAATACCCTCAGGGCAAACCAGAACTCACAAGAACTGAAGTAGTAAGTCCTTGATCAACAATTTCAGTTACAAGAAGCAACAGACTACATAAAATATTTCTACCAGAAGAACAAGATGGAAAAAAAACACATGCCATACAAAAGTGAACCATTTCAGAGCCCATGGCAAAAGCAGCTGCAATATTTTATCATCAAAATGTCCATTATTTAAAGCATCGTTTACTTTTAACAATACAAATGCTTGAGACAATATCCCTAAACCAACCATTGATTACTTAATGTGAATGGTCATCCTCCTTTGAGGTCGGGAGGATGTCTCGGTGGCAGGAAATACCCCAACACTGAGACATCCTCCTGCCTCACAGGGAGAGCAGTCAATTAACAAAAGTGAAAATTCTTTATAGAAGATGATGAAATCAAAGATGAAACAATAAAAAGTGAAGTAACATTATGATATTCAGTTTGCATTACAAACTATCCTTGGTGGCCCTGAAGAGAATTTAAAGGTAGGGTACATATTTTGTAAATAAAAAATATTTGTCTGAGTCAACAGCCCAGATATCAGCCGCTCTCATCTTAGTCAATAAGTTGCATTAGCACCAACTTCTATACAACCATCCAGCTATAGTTGGTAAGATTTGTATCTGGATGCCCAGACATCCCAGATCAATGTGCTACACATCATAGCAGTGCTTGCACAGGATCAGCTGGTAATATTTTGTGGATTAGTAATGTTTCAGAAACTGCATGAGCAGTTTACCATGGTGCAGTTATAATAGCAAGAGTTAATATTCAACAGTATGTTTCTGCCAATTGCCACTGGGCCCTTCCCTCTATGAAGGCTGATATAAACAGCAGCCAATATGCTGCAGTTGACAGACAGAAAAGAGAACTCCATCTTCTCCATTTGGACCAGCTATATTGCTTTAAATCTTCATCTAATACATAAGTTATAAAAACTTAACTTTTAACATTAAATGCATAAATATTGCAGCAAATGTTTAACTGACTTAAACTCTTATCCCATAATTTCTCACTCCTTGCTTACTATTTGGCTATCATATTATACATTCTACTATAAAGAGGATTTTGGTACCTCAAAACAAGCGTAAATAGTGCCTCCTCAGATAGTAAAAAAGACAACACACTGGCTACTTCTTAACGAAACCTCAAAACATACAGCATGAGACAGGCAGTCTTATCCTGCCTAACCACTGCATGGAGTACAGTAAATACTACATATAACAAATGATAAACTAACATTTGCCATTGTCAGTTGTAGCAAATTAAACCTTAGCAACAGGTCTGAGAGCTAAAGGAATAGCTAGTCCTCCAAAGGAACACTCTTACATACGAATACATGAAGGTCAACTCAGGCACACCTGCACACTAGTGTGTTCCTGCTTCACACAATAATGCTTTTCTCTCTGTCCTACACTATTTGCTTTCCCTTCTGCCCTATCCTAACTATATACAAATCTTTTGCCCTGATATACCACCTTCTTTTCAATTAGGAATTGCAAAACAAGCAAAAAAAGATGCTTTATTACACAGCACATCAATACGGTATTATTTCATGGTTGTATCATTTTCTAGCCTTCAATCCAAGTGGATACATCTGTCAAATGTCAACAGAAAAGCTTGCATGCAACTGGTCTGATATATAGGAAATCTGAGGCATTAGTTCAGTCATGTTTGCTTCAACAATTAAGACCAGCACAATTAATGGAGCCAGATTTGTGTACTGAATGCTAGTGATGAAAATGAGTAATAGGGACAATTTTGTTTTACCCAAGGTAGCTGTATCTACTGTAACACAAAACATAAGTTGTTTTTTGTGTCATGGTCCATAATACAGGAAACATTATGAAGACACCAGGTTTTGTCTTGTACACAGGAATAGAATAGGTTATATTTAACAAACCTCAAGTTCTAAAATTTTGTGAGTACAATACTGATTTAAGAAGGCATACAGATAGCACCTCTATACTAAATTGTATTTTGATATCTCTATGACTGCTTGTATGTGCAACATACACCTCACAGCTGTATAAGGAGCGGAAGTATAAATACTTAAAATTACAACTTTGAAAAAAATGGTCAGTCCTGTGTTCTGACAACTTATGAAACCTTGTCTCTGAGAAATTGTTTCATGTGAGCTTTTTTGTAAAGTACTTCCAACATAGTGCATTGGAATATATATATATATATATATATATATATATATATATACACATACATACATACATACATACATACATACATACATACACACATCGCTGAACACTAGGTTAACTTTGTGTGCTAAAATCTTGTTTAACTACCATGAGAGTTAAGCAGAAGTTCCTCCAGAGGTTTCAAACAGATCATTTTACTAGTTACTGCCAGTTGTTTTAAATGTTACTTTATCTACAGTGTTGCGCAAGAGTAGCAGTACCGGCAGCATTCTAGATTACAAAATGTTTCATCTTATTGAGAATCCATATAGTTTTTCAAATCAAAAGTAATTTTTAGAAAGCTTATGACAAAATTACTGCATGCAAATACAACTTCTGAAGTTCAACAAGGGAAGCAAGGGCAACACCTAAAATCTAAGAGCATGCACACACTATAGAGGTAAAACAATTTTAAATATGCTAGTTTAACTTTCTTGGAAAATTAGAATTTGTAAATTGACTATGATCCTGAACAGAAGTTTCAGCATCATACCAAATGCCAACTACCAGGACTGGCTTGAGAAAGTCAGATTCATCACAGTAGTATCAAAATGAAGTAGTTTTGTAGTGTACCTATGCTCTCACAAGCAGCTATATAATTGTTTATAAACATTCAAATCAACATATACTTGAAAGTTCAGACATGTAAAAAAAATGTAAGGAACCATGCCATGCAAACATAAGGAAACTTGCACTTCAATAAGTGCAACCATTATGTTGAAGTAAAGGGATAGATGCTGAAGAAGGTCTAGCTATGGGCAGGATTTTATTATGAATTATGTATAAAATATATGTTCTAAACTGATTACAAAAAATTGGAAAAGTGCAATATTCTATTGTGTGCATACTGCATTAGAAAACCAGAAAGATTACTTACATGTATATTTTGTAAGAAAATTTTGCAAATATTGCTATGATGCTCATGTTTCACAATGCATCCAGAAATACTGCAAACTATCCTGCCTAGCACTGCTACAGACATGTTCAGGACTGACTCCATGACAAAGCTAAAAGATGTCTGTAAGCTGCATAAGCAGTTTTGTTTTAACATAAGGTTTTTTCACAGTCTATGAATTTAAATTTTCATATTAAAAACAGCTTCTTAAAAATGTTTAAGTACTGTCACTCTATTCCCACCAACATCCAATTTAGAAAAAGCTCTTCATTTCATATACCATGTATAACATACTGGTTCTGCATTTCATTTTCTCCCCTTTCAACTATATAACTTCTTTCATAACTTTTGAATATATGCGATACATGACACACATGATCAACATTCTGAATTTCTTCTCTTTCATATAACAATTTGAAGCATCATAGTTTTCCCTTATTCACAGAACAGTCACAGTGATGTTAATGTTATTTCTATCACGGCTGTCAGTGCATGTATTTAAAGTCCCCAAACCTCTTCTCTGAAATATTATACAAAGTTGTTTCCATAACAAAGACAAAATATATTCCTTAAGTATGTAGATGCTAGCTAACAGTAAGTTTTTATTGTGCTTGATAAGAGTGAAAAAATATCTGTCCAATTATAGCTGCATTCAATATTTAATGTAGTTATGCTATGGGGCAATAGATGGACTGAATTTCACCAGAACATGTACACTAAACTGGAGACCAATACATTTTCCTGACTGTGGAAAGTTACAGTGTTATGATCTTGAGTGCGAGCTGTAAATTTGGTGAAATACACACAATCATAAAATCCCATTCCTTCTAAGACATTAGAAATTGTAAGTGAATAAAGCTTGAATGCAAACACTTGTTTCATAACAAGCTGCCATATTTTTTCTTTCTTTAAAAGAATGTTATTCTACATGATCCCCATTAGTACAATTTATCACATTTATGAAGATTAAGCACAGAAACACAGCACAGTACATTACTCAGTTTTAACAACTATCAGCATGTTCCTTACCAAATGGACAGTCATGAACCTACAGAAAACAGAGCCGCACCATGAAATGTGCTTCTTACAGTTTTTAGTTTTAAAAAAAGCATACCTTTAGGCAGTATTTTGCAACAGGCATAGTAATACAAAACATGTCATCTAAGGCAACTTCCACAGTGCTAAAATCATCATCACTTCTCATCATAAGTCTCAGTTCCCATTTTAAAACAAAATCCATCTTAATATCTGTAGGAGTAGGAAAACAATGTTCACCTTCATTTCAATTTTTTTACCCCATAAAGCCTAGATAGCTTCAAAGTAAGTTCTTCACTGTGACCAGCAGGGGTCATTTCAGTATAAAAATTGTACTGGAAGAAAATGACTCAAAAAGGAGATTTGGAAAAAAATAAAACATGTTCTCCAAAAGCTATATTAACCATTTATGTTGCAAAGATTTCACCTACAAGCTACATTCATGTCAATGTTTACATTTTTAATAACATATGCCAAGGAATGTGTGATGTAAACTAGTATTAAGAGGTTTTTATATTCTAATCATATATGGAAGGTTAAACAATTTTTTTTGTGAAACTCTTAAAAATTCAAAGTCAGCTATCAAGTACTCATTCAGCTGGCTACTACTGTGTGTAAGCTAATAATAACAGCTAGTTAATTCCCTTGTATTATGTCACTGTGATAGTTAGGACAGGGACAACTAGCCATACTTTCCAGACCATTACATATTTTTTTTTTTTAGCAGGGAATGCCGGATTTACTTCTAACTGAAGTCTAGCACCATACAGGCTACATCACTACTAAAGAATTCTCATTTAAAATTTCCAGAAAGCTCTGCACTACTTTATATTACAGCAGTCAGGTATCAAGGTATTACAACAGTTGTCAACATAATTCCGTGCTAACATTACTAAAACTCATTATAGCGGAATGCAGACTTCAACTTGTTCTACAACAGAAGTATCTTGTGCTATTTATTCATAGAATCATGGAGCTGGACAGATACCCAGGGTCATCTAGTCCAACCCCCTGCAGAATGCAAGAAACTCACAACTACCTTCACATGCACAGTGATTCCAAGTTCATGCCCAACTGGTGCCCACTCCAAGGAAACCAGAATCCGTGGCCAGTCTGGCCTGGAGGAAATTCACCTCCCAACCCCAAAGTAGAAATCGGCATTTCCCTGGGCATGCAAAGAAGTGCCACAGGAGTCAAGCGCTGTCACAACCCTTCCTACCCACCCACCCACCATCTGCCTAAGTTTACAGAATCAATATGCTCACACCTTTCACAAACTTGACTTGCACAAAGCAGTAAGAAGTTAATCACTCCAAGAAGAAATACAACCAGTATTATCAGCATTATGCTAGAAGCCAGACAAACCTATGATGAACTCTCTCACGTTAAAGTGAGTAAAAAAAGAAGGAAGAGAAACACACCTGAGTTTAAATACATAAGTCAGTCAGCCTTACATCAAACTAAGGAGCAACCTATAGGCTAACATATCATAAGGTAATGTTTAGGTATGTCATTTTTAAGGAACAGAGTGAGGAGATTAGGGGTGCTTTTAATAGTTTTTTGGATGACTGCCTCTGACTTCCCAAAGGAATTTCTGAACCCTCTGCAGCCCTCTAGTGGATTAACAGAATAACTAAAACCTGTGCTTTCTGCAAATGGGGGGGGATTTTCCATGCAGATTCTCATCTACAATAGAACCATATTATTTATTAAGCTTTCCCACTAGATTAACAGATGGCAACAGAGACACTTTAGTCTTTCTTATGACACATGCACAAATATTTTGTATAACTACTCCCTGTGTATTACTTATAAGACATCACCTATTATAGGGCAAATTGAAGGTGATAAAAATATGAATGGATTTTTCTTCCTTTTTTGTTTAAAAAGAAAGGATTTATCTTCTTGTTGTGCTGATGCAAAAGTGATGGGAATAAGCATAACAATTCAGTAACACTTTTTCTTTAAAAATTCCAAAATTAGCAACATGGGCTCCTGACTAGGGATTATTGCAATTCAGAAGATGAAAGGATACCGATTAAGATCATGTTAAACAACTTTTACAATATCATTAACTGCTGAGCAATACAGTATAATGTGCTATGAAGATCTATGCTGCCAAGGTATTAGCAACGTTTTGAGAAGTGTGTCACTAGAAAATGATGCAATAGTGATAGGCAGCTACCAAAACCTCAAAAAAGGCTGGACAGAGCATCGCCAGTTATTTACTTAACTGCAAATTTAGACAGAAATACATATTACATGTTAAAACACGTTACATGTTAAAAATATAATATCAAGAGTACCAATTAGGAATCAGTTCTTACTGTAATCAGTACTACTCACTTTCAAGTCAACGTTATTAGGATTAGGTAGTAGAAGGTTGCAAAACAGACAACAGTGTCGAAGGAAACAGCAAACTGAGGGGTTAGTACCACATATTTACAATGAACACACATTGGCCCTTTTCTTCCAAACAGAAGCAAAAAAAAAAGTGTTCGTTACACTATGCAGCATAAAAAAGGGAAGAAAATTTTTAATGGAAAAATGAAGAATAAAATTATCCATCCACCTTTTAAGGAGGAATAGCTCCGATACCGGCAGTAGTAACGCACAACTCCAGAAACGAGTGTGGGTGGGGTTCCTAAAGAAGCGGTCAGTTGACGTGTATTTGATGCAGACCCAAATAGAAAATAATTGGGGGGGGGGGGGGAGACGCATATCATACAACCACATCAAGAAGGAGGAAGGTGGTGATGGGGAAATGTGCCACACTAGCCAGCCTCCACCCTTGCTTGGAACCGAACCTCCACCTTCCAAGGTGCTCGCAGCACTCAACGCTAGCAGCGGACTGAAAATGGAGTAGCAGAGGGGGGAAGCACCACCAGCCGTCTGCTCGGCCTTTTCGGGAGGAGGAGGAAGTCGAACTGGGGAGAGCCGCGGAGGTCGGCAAGGCGAGCACCCCAGCCCTTTGCCTGTCACTCCCAGCCCCCCGGCACGACCCGCGCTCCTTCGCCGCTCCCCCGAAAGGAGGCAGGGCGGCGTGGCTGCTGGCGCCCGAGTCGGGACGGGAGAAGCGACCCACCGCGTTTACCTTCACAGACGCCCGCCTCGTACTCGGTGAGCGAGTCTCCGTGGAGCGGGGGGCGGATGACGCAGCGCAGCCCCCGGTCGCAGGCTCCGTGCAGCCCGAAGAAGCCCCCACAACTCTCGTTGCGCTGCCGGGCACACATGAAGCAGCAGCCGCAGATGTCCAGGACGACGCCGCCGGGGCAGTTCTTGGGTTCCTCGCACCTGGACTCGTCGCAAGGCAGGCAGACGAGCGCCCGCGTCCCGGACGCCCCCAAGAGCAGCAGCGCCGGCAGCAGCAACAGCAGCCGCCCCGCCGCCAGGTGCCAGTCGCCGCCGCCGACACCCCGGCGCCTCCGCCCCGCCGACAGCGCTGCCAGGTACATCCCGGCCAGGGCCGGAGAAGCCCCCGCGCAGCCACACGGAGTCTCCGGGCCCCGCACGGACCAGCCCAGTCCCGCCGGCGGCCGCAGCGGCTCCTCCTCCTCCCCGGCCCCGCGAGAAAAGTTTCCTCTTGGCGGCGGCGGCGGCGGCGACTCCAGGCAAACTTCTACTCCAGGCGGCTTCCCGCTCCGCTTCGCCCTCACTGGGCGAGGAAGCGCCTATCCCTCGCAGGCTCGGATTTGTGCGCGCGCGCGCTGCGTCCGCCAGCCGGCCAACTGGCCTGGCCACCCGCCGGTTTCCCGAAGCCTTGGGTCTCCCCCTCTGCGACCCCGCGCGCGGCTACTACGCAGCTGCTATAACGGGCGCCAGCCAGGCAGCGCTCGCCAACCCACAGCGCTCGCCACCAACTACTCGACTCGGGGCGCTCTCGCCGTCTCAGACTTTCACAGCTCTCGACGCTCTGCGCCCCCGCCCCGCCTAGCCCTCCCCTATTGGGCGGCGGAGAAGCCAGCTCCACCCAGGGCTGGCTTTCTTCCCTCTCATTGGATCTTCCCTCCGCCTGGCTCCGCCCCTCTTTCCAGCTTTTCTCTCTGTGGCGAAGCTAGGAAGGGCGCTGCGGCTTGGGCCCCACGGCGATTCCCTCGCGCTCCCCTCCCCCCAGCGCTTCCCTCGCACCTCGCGCTCTGCCCCTCCCCTGCCCGTGGCTTTTCGCTCCTGGAGGCGGGCGCGGCGTGTCTGGGAACAGGCCGATCGACCAACCGCCGGTCTAGCAGGATGCTTAGCCAGTCCGGGAAGGGCGGTCGCGAGTGAGGAGGGCCCCTAATTAAATAAAGAGCACAGCGGATGGAAGGAGGACTGAGAGGGGAAAATTATATTCTCGTTGATGTGGGATAGAATGGAGTAGATTCGAAGGCTGCGACCGGGGGGAGGTAAATATCGATCAACTGCAACTTGACTTCCCTCAGAGTATCTGTACAACTGCAGCGCTGGTTAGTCGCCCCACCCCCCGCTTCACGGTCCTTTGAGGTTTGGGGTTATCTACCAGGTGGATAGATTTTCTTTAAAAATCCAGGCTACCAAAGCGTCTGCCGAATCCCGTGCAAAACTCTCCTGTAATGCGCCTTTTGGAACATTGATTTGGGAGGCTACACTGTGCCCTAGAGGAAGGGTTTTGGAGAACCACAGGCTCCCGTGACTGGGGGAGGGGAGTCACTGCCTCCCATAAAGTGAATCTGTGGACCGTGGGACATAATAGTGTGTTCAAAAGTTATTAGGTTTCCTGTTTTTCCCATGGGTCTGAAAAAGTTTGGGAAACACTGTACACCAAGGGACATAGCCTGGAAGTAAAGGACTGCAGTATTGTCTGTCTCCAGGAGTGCCATTTGGGTGGGCCAGAGAGAAAAGCTTTCCCACATACACACCTTTGTCAAGCCTGAAGGAATGTCTGTAGCACTGGCCTACGCCCTAGCTCTGTGTGCAGAAGGGCTGAATGTTTTCCCAACACACAAGTACTGAAGTAAAAAATGATGTCCCTGTCAGAATTGGGGTTCATATGTTCATGGAGGAACTAGCTTTCTGTAGCTATTTGCCTGGAAATGGAACCAGCATAGAGATAATATGTCTCAGTTTCCTGATGCTGGGGCAACCATAGATAGGGCAACTGTCTCAATCCTGCCCAGTTTGTATGCTCCCTTGGATTATTTGGCTGGCTGCTACTGGAGGCATGTTTAAGATGGGCATTTGGTCTGATTTGGCAAAGCAGTCTTAGGCTATTATGCTACCATCAAGTAGAGCAAGCCAGCAGTTTGATGCATGATTCCTCTTCAGAGGCACTCTGCGCTTTGCATTTACATCAACTCTGAGCTTTTATTGTCCCTTTCAAAACAGCACATGAGACAGTTTGTGTCTAAAGTTTTGATCTTAACAAATGTAGTCCCAAAGAATATTATCAGTCTCCACTGGAGCAAAAATGTGAATCTTTCCCAATTATCAGTAAACCTCCCTGTCAAACTGCTGCCCTTGTCAGACTAAAAACAGAACAGTCCTCCAAAGGAACACTAGTTTATGAAATAATTAAACAGGAAAAAGAGTGTGCATGTGCAGGAATGAAGGCCCAATTGAATTAAACATCTGAGCCACAGCCCAAGGGAGAAATAAAGAAGAGTGACTAATAAGAGGAGAGAAATATTCAAAACAAACACAATGCCTGCTAACTGAGCTCTCAGCAAATTAGCAAGCCCCCAAGAGGACAAGATGGAAATAGAAAGCAAAGAAGCCTAGCAACTGTATGGCTCTAGAAGTGCCTTGTTCACAACAATACCCTTATAGTTTTAAGGCAAGAATGAGTGATAAACCAGAACATAAAACAAACAGAAAGGAAAGATGTAATTTGAAAGGATACATCACACTGTAAGAATCACCTCAGAATCAACTTTCTATTGTAGTAATCTCAAGGTCAGAATTGCTGGTGCTCATATAATGCTTTCAGTCTTTGTATTCAGCCAAAGACAATAAATAAAAAGTTTCATTTGGAGGGAGAGGAACTGCAAAGGTTTTATGTCTTTATATTCTTTTGTGCAATCCCAAACTATTTTTTAATCTTTTTAAATTCCTTGGCAGTAACAAGCTGGGAGCCTATGAGAAATCAGAGATGTGATTGGAAATCCTATCCAAACTCCAGTTACCCCTCAAATTCCACCCTCAAGCAGTCTGTGAGCACCCAGACTGCTTCCACATGACCAATTAGGCTCAGATTACCATTTGTTTGCATGCATCTTCCTCTTCCCTGTTCCGCACAGAATTAGGCCCTTTCAGGGGTGGTCCCAGGACGGGCCCAACTTGCCCACTTAGTTGACCCATATCAAGGAAACACAGAGAAATTAATGTTCCAGTTTTTGATGCAGGATCCAACGGGAAATCTTGAGCCATCCCTAGTCATGCTATCCCACCCTTGCTCCCACTCCTGAGCATCACTTCCATCATCTACCCTTGCAACATTCCCCTGCCCTTTAAAAACAAGGCTGGTTGTATTACAACGTGATTCCAGTACAATGAGAATTCTTTTTTTAACAGTGGAGCCAGGGAAGAGTGGTGTGTTATACAAGAAAGCCTGACCCCTTCCCCCCATTAAAAAAAATTTTTTAGACAGGATTATTGCGTTAGGATGCTCCAGCGTTTTAACAAGCAAGGACTTTTTTAAAATCTCTGGAGGACTGAAAACAAAAGTCAAAACAATGTGCTTTCCCTCAAAAAACCAAGTACAGCAAATCAATACTATTTAATACATAAAAAGGACAGGTGCAATACAGGAGATAATTATACATTAAAAGCAATAGGCATGCTGGAATGCCATTCTGGAAGCTCTGAGTGAGCTCCTGCAAGCTAAATAGAGAACACAAGGGGGCAAGCCTGCAAAATTTTAGACAATATTCCTAGCATACCCTTGTATTCCCCTTTTGCAATACCTTACTCACTGTTTCCAGAGAGGACTCCGGAGTGCCTTAATACAAATAGTTATTGTTTTGCTGTACTTGGTTTTGGGGGAAAAAATTATATATAGTGGCTTGGCTTTTCTTGTTTTCAGAACTCTAGGGACCAAACAGAAGTACTTGTTAAAATGCCACATCATCATAACATAATAAGCATGTTTTAATTTTTAAAATGATTTCAGACTTGGAGGGGCAGACAGTCAAATGCTACAAAATAGCACTGGAAGATGATTGGGAGTTTTCACCACGTGACGATTGACAAGTTTTTAAAAAGATGCGAAGTTTTGACTTCCAGTCCCTTGGCTATCATGAGCAGACACAAATCTAGGGGCAAATGAGGGGAAGTGGGATAAAGGCTCCCCCATGCAGATGTGGGGAAAGATCTGGAGAGCCATCCCATGGCAAAAAAGTCAGGGGACAGCATGACATAACAGCTGGGTGAATCCTCCATGTGTAAAAGGTCTCAGAAAACAATTCCCCCACCTATAAGAACACAAGAAGAGCTGTGCTGGATCAGATCAATAGTCCATCTGGTCCAGCATCCCATCATACCGTGGCCAACCAGTTCTGCTGGACAGCCAACAACAGGGCACAGACACTGAGGCCATCTCCTGATGATATCTCCTGGCTCTGGCATTCAGAGGCTTAATCCCTCTGAACATGGAGGTTCCCTTCAGTCATCATGGTTAGTAGTCATTGATAGACTTATCCATAAAGCTATCTAATCCACTTTTAAAGCTGTTTATTCATGTTGCCATTACTACAGGAATGTAGCCATTACTACATCCTCTGGCAGTAACTTCCACATTTTTATTATTATTATGTTTATTTGATTTATTCCCTGCCACTCCCTGGTGGCCTGTGGCGGGTTACAGCAAGTGGGTAAAAATCCCCCTAAAACCCCCAATTCAAATCCCAGAATAAAAACACACACAAATTAATCAACCACAAAAATATACATGGCAAAAAAAAAACAATGCCCCAAATCCCAACATCTTAAGGAGGAGTGGGAAAGAGGAGGGTACAGATTTTAATCACTCTCTGTATAAATTAGAATTTCCTTTTGTCTGTTCTGAACCAACTGTCCATCAGCTTCATTGGATGCCCTCAAATTGTAGTATTTCGGAAGATTTCTCTTTGTCATGTCTCTCCATCCCATAGATTTATTTATTCATTATATTTATATACTGCCCTCCCCTGAGGTTCAGGGCAGTTTACATAGAACAGGTTTACATAGAATCTTTAACCACTCCTGTGGAGCGGAAAGAATAAAAGAGTAAGGGCCCCAATGGCGGGCCCTGTCCGGGATGAGGAAGGGTGCTGATTGGCCCCTTTCCCCGGACTGACAATCGGAGGGCCCAATCGGCAGGCACAAAGCACCTGCCGATTGGGCCCTCTGATTGTCAGTCCAGCGGCAAGGGTCCAATCACGAGCCGCGCAGAGAAGGAGAAGTCCTCTTGGATTCGAATTACCACCCCTCTTCCCCAATACGCAGTCTAAGACTGATGGAGGACAGAGAACCCAGCAGAAGTAATTTCTTTAAGGGTAACTGTCTCATCCTCCCTGACCCAAATCTCTGTCACGCACACCAGATCCACATTGTTATTTGCAAAGTAGTCTTATAAGATGTGGGTCTTATTATTAATCAACCTGGCATTGCACAGCATCAGTGTCAGAGGTGGGTTGTTCACCTATGCCGCCACCCTAGTGTCCTAGGGCAGTGGTCCGCAACCTTCCGGTTGCCGCGGACCGCTGCTCCGGAGTGGCGGGAGAGGGCGGCCTGTGGCCCCGCGCACGTGCGGCAGCCCCAGCGCAAACGCGCTTGCGCGGACTGCCGCACACGCGCGTTTGCACCTGGCAGGGTGCAAACGCGCGTGTGCAGCAGTCCGCGCATGCACGTTTGCGCTGCCGCCATGCCGGTGGCTGCGGCTCGCTCTCCTGGCCCCTCCGGGCCGCCAGCAAATCGGCCGCCAAAGTGGCCGATTAGCTTGCGGCTCGGCAAGTTTCTCTTCCCCCCCCCCCGAAACAAGAAGCTTGCCGGGCCGCGAGCTAATCGGCCGCTTCGGCGGCCGATTTGCTCGCGGCCTGGCGAGCTTCTCGCTTTGGGGGGGGGACGGGAAGAGGGAGCTGCAGCCCGGCACCGGGCTGTGGCCCGCGGGTTGGGGACCACTGTCCTAGGGGATGGGGCAGAGGTTGGAAGGTCCGAGTATGTCTGTATCTTGGGTCCCTTGTCTTGTCCTGCCTCCTCTCATTGCTGTGTCTGCCTCTTCCTCTCTATATTGGGATCCCTGACCTCTCCTTGGTTCCCCCATTTTTCTCACTCTCTCCATTATAGCCGATGTGTGATATGTCCATACTTGGAGGTTGTTGTTAGTTTCTTTAAGATATATATATTTTTTGTGGGTCTCAGTAGATTTCTTATTTATTCTTGTTTGCTTGGGCTCTTTCTCAGGCCCTGATTCTTGCTTGGTGTGTGGATTTGTTTTGTGACTTAAGTGTTTTTGGAGGGATGGCCCTGATCGCTTGTGAGCATCTCAGGGTTACCCAATCCCTTTATTTGTCAATATCGGGTATCATCTGTTGAGTGTTTGAGTCTGGAGGGGTGGTCCTGATCGCCAGATTTGGCCTCTCAGGGATTGTCCAGTCCAGATTGTTTGGTTGTATGTTCAAGTGTTTTGACTGTGTGTTAAATCCACATTGTGTGTGGAGTGTGGATTGCTCTGAGTGTATTTGGTTTCATTCATGGGATCAAACTGGCTGGCTAGGGGAACTAAGTTCGTGTAGGTTAGGGGGTTGGTCAGGTAAAATTTATCAAAATATAATTAAGACAGATTAATTGGCAAGAATAATATAATTTAATTTGGGGAGATCATTGTGGAGAGGTTGAACTGTACACACTACACAGTATTCCAAATTAGGGCACACTGTAGATCTATATAGGGACATTACAATATTGGCAGTTTTATTCTCAGTCCCTTTCCTAATAATCCCCAATGTAGAGTTTGCTCTTTTCACCACTGCAATGTACTGAGTTGACACTTTCATTGTGCTATCCCAGTTCAGCCCCATGATCTTTTTTCTCTCAGTCTCAGCAAGCACTGTTAACCTATACTTAAAGTTTGGGTGGTGGGGTTATACCAATTTGCATTACCTTACATTTACCAACACTGGAGTTCATTTTCTACATTACCCAGTTCATATGGGTCAGCCTTGAGCTCTTCACAATCAGGTTTAATTTTCACCATCCTCAATAATTTTGTTTCATCTGCAAACTTGGCTACTACACTATTTCTAGTTCCAGATTATTGATGAATAAATTAAATAGTATCAGCCCCAATCAATACCAGTTTGTTGTAGTGGTAGCTGGCATGCCGGATTCGATTCTGCACTCCCCCACATGCAGCCAGCTGGGTGACCTTGGGCTCACCATGGCACTGATAAAACTGTTCTTACCAAGCAGTAATATCAGGCCTCTCTCAGCCTCATCCACCTCACAGGGTGTCTGTTGTGGGGAGAGGAAAGGGAAGGCGACTGTAAGCTGCTTTGAGCCTCCTTCAGGTAGAGAAAAGCGGCATATAAGAACCAACTCTTCTTCTTCTTCTACCCCAAGAAGCTGAATTATTTTTGTCTTTTAAGTGACAGCAGCTCTTAGACTTATGGTAGCCGATAGATGGAAGCAGCAAGAGTTGCCTCTTACTCATGTGTGGTTGACAAAAATGAGCAAATTTGCAGCAATGGCAGAATTTAGCAGCTTGATGCATAGAGACTCCCTGGAAGAATTCTTAGAGTGCTGGAATTGTTTCTTAGATTATCTCAGAAAGTAATAGCTGATCTATATTGATTATATTAAAAGTTGTTTATTGAGGTGGAAACATCTAGTGGCATGGCCCCTCAAACGGAAGTCTACAGACATGACGTCCATAGTCCACCCCCCAGGGACATTGCCAGTAGATGGAGAGTGCGGGTGGCCTTGAAGAACAAGTGGCAATGATGGCTGGCAAGACTCAAAGTCAAGCCCCATTCGCCGCACTACTGCTGCCTGTCCTCCAAGGCTGCCTGCGCCCTCAGGAGAGTGCAGGTGGCCTCGGAGGATGAGCGGTAGCAGCAAACAGAGCTTGGCTCCGGGCCTCACCACCCGCCACCACTCCTTGTCCTCCCAAGCCACCCCCGCCCTAAAGAGAGCATGGGCAGCCTCGAAGAGCAAGCAGTGGCCTCGCACACGGACTTGCCAGCCGTCGCTCTGGCCATTATATGGGATGTTTCCACATAATGGCCGAGAATCTGGTTGCCATCATTTTTTAAATCATCATAATGTATAATCCTTGTGGATTGAGAGATTATATTAATCTGCATATCTTTTCTGTTCTTTTATTTCTGTTCTTTTCTGTTCTGGAAGTTGAATACAATTATTTTAAAAAGAGAAAAATATATGTAAAGTGTTTGTTGTTAGTATTAAAGATGTTTATGCTTCCTTGAGTGAGTGCTATTTTGGGAGCTAGACTATTTTACATCTGGAAGAGCACCCTTGCTCTTTCCTCACAAAAATTTGCCCATCTGCCTGGAGTGAGAGGAGGATGACTTAACACTGCTGAAGAGAAGAAACCTTCAAGGTAAGTCCAAAGTTTCACTTTAGTAGTTTGCCTGGGGCAGAGATTAGGTTCATTGAACTATAATTTCCTGGTTCTTCTCTGGATCCTTTAAAAAATGTTGTCACGTTTGCTATTCTTGAGACTTTTCACACAGAGGCTGAATTTAGTGATCGGGTTGTATATGGGATAGTAAATCAATTGCCTCACATCTGAGTTCCTTAAGAACTCTTGGGTGTATGCAGACAGGACCTGGGAACTTATGTTTTTTTAATTTCCTTAGTAGGTCACTTCAATTTGGCTCAGTTCTTCAGATTTCCTTCTTGAAAATAGAAGCTGTGGCATTGGTATCACATACTTTCTACAGTGAACACAGAAACAAAAAAGTTATTCTCCCCCAGAGTTGGAAGGCATCCTGGGTTTTTTCACCCCTCTCGTCAGGCAGGCAGGTCAGCTTTTATCCCTTCTGCTGACCAGCAGAGGGTGAACTTCTTGCCAGTTATTTTCTGCCTCGCAATAGGGAGGTTAGGCTTTTGGAGTGCTAACAGCATTTCTGAGAGAAAATTTATTTTTAAATATCTATTTCTATTCTTAATTCTTCCTCCAGTACCCTCCTTTTCCTTCCTGATTTCTAACATCTTGGAGAGTGAGTCCACAGTAGCCTGTTGTGACTCAGACCTCCCCAATTAGGCATGCAGATCATCAGCGTCTGTTATGACGGAGAAGAGAGGGACTGGATTTCTTTCTGAGAAGGACCCATCGGCATCCCTTGTGGAGGGCGCAGAAGAGCTCCCTGGGCCAGCAGGTGAGACAGTCATGGCTGCTCTGTGACTGGTCAGAGTACAATGGGGCGATCACACCCCAAAGTCAACCATGGCAGCGTCCAGGTGCCATTTTGAAGCGGTGGCAAGAACCTCTGGCAGTCATCTTGCCTCAGAGCCACAGGGACCTTCCAACCCAGGAGGCCCAGAAAGGAACAGCCATGGATCAATCCAGAGCAGGCTTCAGACAAGACAGCAAGGCCCAAAGGGTAACCTGTTATTCCTTCGGATATTCTTAGTGCAATTGATGCCTCTATTGCAAAACAGATGCAGTCCCTAAGGCAAGCCCTGAAACGCAGATGGAGCAAGAATAGTTCTGATTCTTCCCCCTCATCTCCAGTATCTAGGCATTATGACACAGATCTATATCATCATAGGCATTCATGGCCTACCAAGACCTCCAGGTAAAGGAGGTTCAGTCCCTGTAGGGAGGAAAAGCATTCCTCTGTTAGTGATTCACACACTAGACACAGAATTTCTCATGGATGAGGAGCTAGTGGTTGACATTGAACTCCCAGATCCCTCTAAGAGACTATTTAAAATAGAAGATTATAACATTTTATTAGATAAGACCTTAGCAGCCCTAGATCTTAAGATCCCAATCACTGAGGAAGCAGAAGATGCTCCCAAGAAAGCAAAACGTCCTAAAAGGAAATCAGAATTTTCCCTCCTGAAGAAGAGATTCTTCCCTCTCCCAGATTACAAAAATGTTATTCAGCTTCTCTGCCATTTCCCCATCTTTATTTAGCATTCCCTTTATTCCTTTTTCACCCAAATGGCTTTAAAATGCTTAGTATCTTGATGGCTTTAGCAATTTGCTACTCAAAATCTCTTTTTCCATGCCTAATTATTTACATTTATTTTGCCAGTGCCTATGATTTCTCCTGTTCAATTCATTAGGGCACACCTTCAACTTTTTAAAAGAAAACTCTTTACTTCTCCTAGCTTCCTTGACTTCTGTTGTTAACCATGCAGGCATTCTTTTAGACATTACAGTGCCTTTCCTAATCTGTGGAATACATTTTATTGGGCTTTAATTAGTGTGGTTTAATTAGCTTCCAAACAACCTCTAGGTAGGGATTTGATTCTCTTGTATTTCCTCTTCAGTTTCACTTTCACTATTTGCTTCATTTTTGTAAAGTTCCCTCTTTTGAAATCAAATGTTACAATTTGGGACTTTAGGAATAACTTTTCATGGACCTGAATTCTGAATCTAATAGCGTTGTGGCCACTGTTCCCACTTGGTGGGAACATTTATCTGCATTTCACATCAGGTCTTTCCTTGATGCCCAGCTATCTTCTGTCATAATTCCATCTCTTCTGGAGCACTTTCAATCTTTATCAGGATTTATTTATTTTGTTAATGTCATATTTTTCTGCACTCTGGTATATCTTGAAATCCCTGCCTTGTATATGGGGGGCCACATTCTGCAGATTCATCATACATACATAAGTTAATCAATGTACTATTTGAATAACAGTAAGGTACATTTCAGTTGTAACTTTCCTCAAAATCTAACATGGCATCTTGTCATTGGGCACCTGCTTAACCCATAGCAGTCATCAACCACAACAATTTCTATACAATGTAATGATATTTAATTGTGTTCACCCCTTGCTACCCTCGTATCTCTCATCTTAATGAAAAGGACAATATCTGAATTTATGGCAAAAAGCCATGTTTTTTGTTAGAAGAATAGTTGGTTTTTATATCCCACTTATCACTACCTAAAGGAGTCTCAAAGTAGCTTATAATTGCCTTTTCTTCCTCTCCCCACAACAGACACCCTGTGAGGTAGGTGGGGCTGAGACTAACCCAAGATCACTCAGCTGGATGCATATGAAGGCGTGGGGGATCAAACCCAGTTCTCCAGATTAGAAACCACTGCTCTTAACTACTATACCATGCAGGAGTGTGCATCTGGTTTAGCTGAGCTGAAAAAAATACCAATAAAATACCTTATCAGCATTGTGCTGTGTTCCTAAGATTGCTTTTTTCAGTCCCTACTGCTTAGACATGTAAAGTAATCATTTGGGAAATGCTTGATATTCATATTAAAAATACTGATTTGGCATTTAATTTCAGCCATAACCCAGCATAATTTCCTGTTCCGATAACTAGCATGCATATGCTCCAGATTGCTATTTGAAACTCTACCCACCAGCCAAATGCTTGTTTTGGGCAAATTATATTATCGCTTGGATGGGCTATTACCTTTTCAGGAAGGAAGTTTCTGTCCAGGTATAGTAGGTCAGTTTTAGTATAAATTGTGGTGGATAGATTTATATATCCACAGGTGGGGAGCACTCTTTGGAAATGGGGTTTTATTATTGTGGATGTTTAATATGTTGAAACCTGCCCCCAGAGTGGCAGGTAAGAAATTCAATAATAAAATAAATAAAATAAAACAGTATATTGCTTGATCAGCATGGTTATTGTTAATATCAGCTTCGGTATGCCATAGCCTGCCTTGACACTAAAAAACCATTATAGGTTGCAATACTAAGCTACATGCTAAATATGTCTGTACCAGAATTCTGAGCTGACTAGTTGTTTAGGAAAACTAAGTAGTATACATGGGTAAAAGAAAAACAGGTCTTGGAAGAGTCATAAATATTTCATGGAGACTCTCCTGCCAACTTTTATGCACCATGCCCAGGTAACTTGAAGACTGGACTAATATAATCTTTGTAAAATCATCTTTCAAAATGTCCTGAAACTTTACTTGGTTCCATAACCAACTGCTTGTCGTTTGGCTGTTATCAGCTGGCAAGACCATCATCAATCAATATACTGTTTTATTTTATTTATCTTAACACCGCCCGCGGCGCCACGAGCGCCGCGGACTAAATAATGCGATAAGGCCTTGGGGGGAGGAGTTAGGGATGAGGAAGGGTGCCAATTGGCCCCTTCCTCCAGACTGACAATGGGAGGGCCCAATTGGAGTTTGGGCTCTCCAATTGCCGCCCCGCCGGCAAGGGAACACTCACCAGCCGCGCTGTGCGCGTCTGGCGGTTGCTCCCTTGCCAGCGACCTGATGCATCGAGAGGCGTGAAGTGCCTCCGACGCGTCAGGCCGCCACCACGCCAGCAATTGCGGCCTGCCAACTCGGGGGCCGCCCGTGGCCCCGCTAGCACCCGCTCTATTCCAGGTACAGCAGGCTTGATTACTAGTTTTATTATTATTATTTTTTACCCACCACTCCGGGGGAGAGTTACAACATATAAAACATACAGAACCCCCACAGTAATAAAACCCCATTTCCCAAGAGTGCTCCCCACCCGTGGGTATGTAAATCCATCAACTGGAGCCATACCTATCCCAATTCTTTTTGCAAATTTGGGGGACCCTGTGGGTTTGCAGAAAAGTCTAATTTTTAAAAATATATTGGGTTTTTATATCCCCCCTCCAAAAAAAGTTCAAATCTTTGTACACACGAGTGCACTTACTGTTGAAGGGCCCAATGGCTGCATTGAGAAGCAAGTGGAGGCACCCACATTTAGCCTGCCTGAAACTGCACCAGTGAGCCTCAGAGCAGTGATGGTGGGGGAACTGTACTGTGCCACTGAGAGTTGTGTTGGAGGGTGAAAGGAGCCACATTGGGAAGCAAAGGGTGCTAGGGTAGGTGGGGAGAAAGAGTGCTAGGCTGGAAGGCAGAAAGAGTGATGGGGTAGGGTACAGAAAGAGAGAGAGGGTGATGGAGTGGGGGACAGAAAGAGTGGTGGGCATGGGGCAGAGATTAAGAGAAGGGGTGGCAGGATGTAAAAAGTGAAGCAGAGAAGTAGAAGGAGATGGGAGAAAACAAAGGTGGGGGAATACCTCCTCCCTGCAGATTTTTAGAACTGGAAGTGTGTTCAAATGTCATCTAGTCCAGCCCAATGCAGGAAATTGATAACTACTTTCTTCCCATCCCACATTCTTCAAGTGATCCCTGCTCTATGCTCAGAGGAAAGCAAAAACATCCAGAACATCTACATTGGATCTACTCAGAATCCTACTCAGGACTATTCAGTGAGGCTGTTACCAGAAATGCATCCACATGTGTCCTGTGATAGGTGTATATTCAGTAATGCGGAATTCGCTTTGCGAGAAGTGATAACTTAGCATTAAGGATTGTTTGTCAATGTTTAAGAGGTGATTACACACTTAAGAACTCAAGGCGGACAACAGATAGTTATAGTAAAATAATAACAATCTATTGGAGGGAAAACAATAAACAGGAATAAACAAAAATATTTCCAGCACACCACCAGACTAATGGATAGGAAACTAAAGTGGGAAAAGGTTACTAGATATATCTACCATTCTTGCAGAGGGTAGAAGTAGAGGAGATGATATGGCCAGCATGTTGGGTGATCTGGATGGATCCAAACCAGATGCACGATTTGGGCTTGGTGAAACCCCTATTTATATACTTTCGGGAGAGGGGGCTGCACAGTGGACATCGCTGAAACATTATGGGATTATCCAGGGGGCAGGAATTAGAAAAATGCCTCATCTTGGTTAGGAGATAGGTTACCAAATAAAAGCTTATCTTATCTGTCTGTGTCTAGATGCTGGGAAGTAATTTCCATTTGAGGATAGGTGCAGAGTAGATTATAGATGAGAGATTGAGAATCTTGCCCAGGAAGCTTTTAGGTTAACAGAATGCTGCTGAACTCCTTGATCAGCAAATACAATGGGGTAGGGGGGTCAATGAGAGATGAGCTGGACATGTCTTGGATTGAAGCTGCAAGGCAATTTTTAATGCCCGCACTATAGCTTCTGCCTCTGCAGCACGCAGAGTACTTTGGCTTAGGCATGGCAAGCAGATGTCAGGTCTGAGGCTGCCTCTCAATTTCATGGGGAGAAATTATTTGGAGAATCTCTAGACAGGGTCTTAACTGACTCAAGAAGAATGATCGCAGATCTTATTCGAACTATTCCTTTTGGGGCAATGGATCCTTTCCTAGAAACAGGATAGAAGGCAAGCCTGGTCTCAATCACGTCAACCCTACAGGAAGGGTGGATTTGGCCAGAAGGGTTACAAAGGCTAGTGCTTTGATAAGACAGAAAGAGATCCTAAAAAGTCCAAGGACTGACTATGCCGACATTCCAGTGGGGGGCAGACTACAATGCTTCGCGCAGGTGTAGTCCGCTCATGTCATAGAATCATAGAGTTGGAAGGGGCCATACAGGCCATCTAGTCCAACCCCCTGCTCAACGCAGGATCAGCCCTAAGCATCCTAAAGCATCCAAGAAAAGTGTGTATCCAACCTCTGCTTGAAGACTGCCAGTGAGGGGGAGCTCACCACCTCCTTAGGCAGCCTATTCCACTGCTGAACTACTCTGACTGTGAAAATTTTTTTCCTGATATCTAGCCTGTATCATTGTACTTGAAGTTTAAACCCATTACTGCGTGTCCTCTCCTCTGCAGCCAACAAAAACAGCATCCTGCCCTCCTCCAAGTGACAACCTTTCAAATACTTAAAGAGGGCTATCATGTCCCCTCTCAACCTCCTTTTCTCCAGGCTGAACATTCCCAAGTCCCTCAACCTATCTTCATAGGGCTTGGTCCCTTGGCCCCAGATCATCTTCGTCGCTCTCCTCTGTACCCTTTCAATTTTATCGACGTCCTTCTTGAAGTGAGGCCTCCAGAACTGCACACAGAACTCCAAGTGTGGTCTGACCAGTGCTGTATACAATGGGACTATGACATCTTGTGATTTTGATGTGATGCCTCTGTTGATACAGCCCAAAATGGCATTTGCCTTTTTTACCGCTGCATCACACTGCCTGCTCATGTTTAGTTTACAATCCACAAGTACCCCAAGGTCTTGTTCACACACAGTGTTACCTAGAAGCGTATCCCCCATCCAGTAGGCATGCTTTTCATTTTTCTGACCCAGATGCAGAACTTTACACTTATCTTTATTAAATTGCATCTTGTTCTCATTTGCCCATTTTTCCATTGTGTTCAGATCTCGTTGAACTCTGTCTCTATCTTCCGGAGTATTTGCCAGTCCTCCCAATTTGGTGTCATCTGCAAACTGGTGTCATCCACCCCCTCATCTAGATCATTAATAAATATGTTAAAAAGTACCGGGCCAAGCACCAAGCCCTGAGGTACCCCGCTACTCACCTCTCTCCAGTCTGATGATACACCATTGACAACAACTCTTTGAGTGCGGTTCTCTAACCAATTCCCTATCCACCTGACTATCTGAAAATCCAGATTGCAGTCCTTCAATTTATCCATCAGAACATCATGGGAAACCTTGTCAAAAGCTTTACTAAAATCCAAGTAAATGACATCAACTGAATTTCCCCGATCCAGCAAACCTGTTACTTGGTCAAAAAAGGAAACCAGGTTGGTCTGGCAGGACCTGTTGGAGACAAATCCATGCTGACTTCCTTGGATCACCAAATTGTCCTCCAGATGTTTTCAGATCGCTCCCTTTAATATCTGCTCCATTATCTTCCCCACAACAGAGGTCAGACTCACTGGTCTGTAGTTTCCCGGGTCATCCTTCCTCCCTTTTTTGAAGATCGGAATAACATTTGCTCTCTTCCAGTCTCTTCCGGGACATCTCCAGTCCTTAAAGAGGTTCCGAAGATGATGGACAAGGGCTGTGCAAGTTCTCTGGAAAGTTCTTTGAGTACTCTCGGGTGCATTTCATCCGGACCAGGGGATTTGAACTCATCCAGTGTAGCTAAATGCCTCTCGAGAACCTCTCTATCCATGTTAACCTGCCACCCAGACACTGTCCTTTGGCTACGGCCATCTCTAGATGTGCCTAAACACTTTGACCTGTGGGAAAAAACAGATGTAAAATAGGCACTAAGCCTTTCTGCTTTCTCTGCATCTTCCGTTAGAGTTTGTCCATCCGCACCCAACAGTGGGCCTATTGCCTCCTTTACTTTACGTTTGCTCCTCACATAACTGAAAAATCTTTTCTTGTTACAATGGGCTTCCCTGGCCAATCTTAGCTCACTCTCAGCTTTGGCCTTTCTTATGATTGATCTACAGTGCCTAGTAACCTGTAGGTACTCTTCTTTAGAGCTCTGTCCTTCCCTCCATTTCCTGAACATTTTCCTTTTCTTTCTTAGTTCCTCTTGAAGTTCTCTGTTCATCCAAATAGGCTTCTTAGAGCTCCTGCAGTGTTTTCGTCTTTCTGGGATAGTCATTGATTGAGCATGCAATAGCTTCTGTTTGAGTAGAGCCCACCCTTCACATGCTCCCTTCCCTTCCAGCATTCTCGTCCATGGTATGACACTCATCATGTCTCTGAGTTTACTAAAGTTTGCCCTACGAAAATCCAACATCCGCGTCTGGCTACAAGCTTCCTTGGCTCCCCATCTCAAAAGGAATTCTATGAGGACATGGTCACTTCCCCCTAGGGTCCCCACCTCCTTCACCTCATCCACCAACTCTTGCCTGTTGGTCAGTATTAAGTCCAGTATGGCTGTCCAGGACAACTGGGCCAAGGAAGTAACTTCAAAGGGCTATTCAATAGAGTTCATACATCCCCTACCGGAATTCTCCCTTCGCTCACCGCTGAGCAGTCATCCAGAAAAAGGTTAAGGTCACTAAAAGCCATTGCCCACCTGTTGCAAATAAGGACAATAGAAAAGGACCCAAGTCACGAGCGAGGAAAAGGCCTCTACTCTATTTTCTTCACAGTTCCAAAAAAGAACGACGGTTGGAGGGCAATACTAGACTTGAAGCAACTCAATTGAGCGGTGAAGAAAATTCCAAATGGAAGACCCTTCTCTCAATCAAGGAAGCCATCCAACAGGGAGAGTTTCTCACTTCGTTGGATCTACAAGAGGTTTATCTCCATGTGCCTATAAATCACTCACACAAGCAATTTCTCAGGTTTTGTGTAGAAGACCAACATTATCAGTTCCGCGCATTACCTTTCGGTCTGTCATCGGCTCCCCGAGTATTCTCAGAGGTCCTCATTAATCCCATAGTCCTCCTGAAGAACCTCAAGGTGCATGTGATCCCATATCTGGGTGACCTGTTGATAAGATCTCCATCACAGGAGGCGGCAATCACCAATACCAACCTGGTGGTAGAAACCCTCCAGAAGTTCGGGTTTATAGTCACAGAGGATGGAGCATTTAGGTGTGCTGATAGACGCACAAGCAGGAGCATTCTCCCTTGAGATCCAGGAGGATGTCTCGGTGGGTGTTTTCCCGTCACTTTAACAGGGCGGCAGGACTTAAATTTCACTTTCTGTCCTGCACCTTGGAAGACACCCTGCTTCAGTATTCTTCCTGCCTCTCAGGGAGTGACAGGGCTGACAAACCTCTCCGTCTAAATTTAAGTATTTTTCCTTTTTTGATAGCTGGTTAGTGGTTAGTCAGGTTTTATAGTGTACTGTTTTAAAAAAAACTGTTAGTTCTAACTGTTGATTTCCCCTCATAGGTAGTTGTTATTGCCCTCATAGTTATTCCCTTCATAGTTAGAAGTTATAGTTATTCTTCTGGGAGTTAAAATTGTTAACGTTGTTCTTGTTCTTTGCCTTCTTTTGCGCCATTCTGTTTTCGTTCATATCGGCGGCAATGGCGTCGCACAAGGCGCAATCAGAGGGTTCCTCTGATGACAGCCCCTCTTGTTCCTGATGTGACTATCATGAGTAGGGCTGGCATAGCTTGATGTAGCAAGTTGTTAGAGTTGGTCCCTGAAAAGGATAAGAGGGTGGTTGAAGGTGTCACTCGTGTTTTGAAACCATTTTCTTTTACGGCTGATGCTACCTTAGATTCGCTTGTGTTCGCAGCCAGGGCCTTAGCGTCTAATGCCGTTGTCTGCCTGGCGGCTCCTCTGGCTTAAAGCCTGGCTGGCGGATTATCAATCCAAGGCAATTGTTACTGCTTGTCCTTTTGTAGGTGATAAGTTGTATGGGGATCATCTGGAGAATATTTTAGTTGAAACTAGGGATAAGAGAAAGGCTATGTCAAGACAGGTAAGAAGGGAAGGATCTTCCTTTAGGTTACAAATTAGAGTTCAAAAAAGAACCTCCAAATTGTTTTATTTCTCCCCCCAAGTTAAAAGATCCAGCAAAAAGATTGAGAACTCAGGCAGCCTTAGATCATTTGTTGGCCATACAGGCCATAGAGCAGGTTCCCTTACAAGACCAAGGCAAGGGAATTTATTCCATCTTTTTCACCATCCCAAAGCGCAATGGGGATTGGAGAGCCATTAAAATTTTTAAACCATTATCTTCTCCTTCGTCATTTCAGAATGGAGACATTAAAGTCGATAGCAGAGGCCCTTCAACCAGGAGATTATTTAACTTCCCTGGATCTGCAGGAGGCTTACCTCCACATTCCCATTTTCCCCCCTCACAGAAGATTCCTTCATTTTTGTGTTCAGTGAGTTCATTTCCAATACAGGGCTCTACCCTTTGGTCTCTCCTCGGCTCCGAGGGGTTTACAAAGATTTTAGGCAATGCCCTTTCACAACTGAGACTGGAAGGGATTATAATTCATCCTTATTTAGATGATCTCTTGCCGAGGGCTTGCTCCAGAGAGCTAGCAGTGAGACACACAGAGCGGACCATCGAGTTACTCCAGCACTTTGGCTTCTTGGTAAATTTTGCCAAGAGTTCTTTAATCCCTTGTCAAAGGTTAGAGCATCTTGGAGTAATTCTAGACACTTAGAAATACAAACTGTTCATGACAGCTCAGAAAATAGAGAAGACAAAGAATCTGGCCCTCTCGGTCATCAAGGCGAGACATTCCAATCTCCTACATTTAGCAAGTCTCATGGGTTTGCTCATCTCAAATATAGAGGCCATACAGTGGGGCAGATTTCATGCCAGGACGCTCCAACATCTATTGCGTCCTTACCAATTCCGAATCTCAATGAAGTTAGATATACCAGTCAAGGTTCCTGTGACCACCAAGCATTCTCTGCTTTGGTGGACTGTTTCCAAAAATGTATCTCAAGGCAAAACCTTTTTTATTGGGGAGGAAAAGCAGATCTTCACAGATGCGAGTTTATTGGGATGGGGGGCAGTTCTGGAATCCCTCTCCATCCAAGACAAATGGTCAATAGAGGAGTCCAAGTGTCCCATAAATTTGTTAGAGTTACAAGCCGCTCGGTTAGCTCTCAATTTCTCCCAGAGATTCAGAATCATCACGTCTTGATCAGGACGGAGATCATTGCCACCAAGGCGTATTTCAATCACCAAGGGGGGTCCAAATCTGCCAGCCTCCAGGCAGAAGCAGACTATTTCTGTGGGCAGAGAAACACTTGAAGTCCCTGAAGAGCCAAACACATAAAGGGTACACTAAACACTCAGGCGGACTTCTTGAGCAGGCAGATGGTGGTCGAGGCAGAGTGGAGTCTCAACGAGGAGGTATTTCTTATGATAACCCAACACTTCGGTACACCAGTGCTGGACCTCTTTGCCACCAATCTTAATGCCCAGACACCACGGTTCTGCTCCTATTTCTTTCATCCAAGGGCAGAATTCATCGACACTCTGACAGCAAAATGGCCACAGGGTCTACTATATGCCTTCCCACCCTTACCAGTGTTGACAAAATTTCTCCGCAGGATAGAGTTGTCAAATGCCGAAGTCATCCTAGTGGCCCCAAACTGGCCAAGACGGCCTTGGTTCGTGAATTTGGTCAGACTGTCAATTTTACCACCCTTGACACTCCCAGTTCGCAAAGATCTCCTGAAACAGGGTCCCATAACTCATCCCAATCCAGGTTGGTGGTCTTTGACCGCCTGGAGGTTGAGAGGTCTCAGCTTAGAGAATTAGGTTATTCTGAGGACATCTCAGATACTATTTTGGCATCCCGTAGACCATCCACCAATAGAATATACTCTAGTTCCTGGAAAGCGTTTGTGTGCTGGGCAAGGAGAATAAAGGTAAATTACTCACAGTGCCCAATAGTAAGTTCTTTGGAATTTTTGCAGGAGGGAAGAAAACAAGGTCTAAGGGCCAGTACCTTGCGCAGACAGGTGGCAGCCCTGGCATCCGTTCTTCCATCAGTGAAAGGGGTTCCGCTGTCAAGGCATCCTCATATTGTGCGTTTTTTGAAGTGTGCTTCACACAAGGATCATCCTGTGGTTCATAGGTTTCCCACGTGGAAACTAAACTTGGTTTTGAATGCTCTGACAAAGGCTCCATTTGAGCCATTGGCTCAGATCGATTTAAAGTTTCTACGAATGAAAACTTTATTTTTGGTGGCCATCACGTCAGCAAAGAGGGTGTCAGAAATGGGTGCCTTATCAGTCAAAAAAGAATATTGCAAGTTCCTCAATGATAGGGTGATTTTGAAAACTGACCCTACCTTTACGCCCAAGGTTTCGATGCCTTTCCACCTGAGTCAGGAGTTAGTATTGCTAGATTTCTGTCCAAGTCCTAAGGATCCTAAAGACTGGGTTTGGCATAATGTGGATGTCAGGAGAGCTCTTAAGGCTTTTCTGATTAGATCACAAGATATTCGGGTCTCGGAGGCATTGTTCATCAACATAGCTCCGCCAAAATTGGGTCAGCATATGTCTAACGCAGCCATCAGTAGGACACTTAAGGCTTGTATTATCGAGGCTTTTTAGGGACAGCTCTTTCATGTCCCACCGAGACGTCCTCCTGGATCTCAAGGGAGAATGACCATTGGTTAACTTACCGTGAGATGGTCCTTCTCCTTGAGGCCAGGAGAACGTCTCGTCCCACCTCGAGCATCTTGAACCATGTTTCTCAATATGCTTGACAGGTTTTGTCTGTATTAATATAATTACCTTTCAATTGGATTATCGGAGAGGTTCAATAGTCAGTATTTTTTAGGGAAGTTTATCACTCTGTTGTTTTTTGCATTATTGTTGTATTTTTTTGAGTTTAAGAGGCTTGTTATCAGACTGAAGCAGGGTGTCTTCCAAGGCGCAGGACAGGAAGTGAAATTTAAAGTGGTGGGAAAACACCCACCGAGACATCCTCCTGGCCTCAAAAAGAAGGACCATCTCACGGTAAGTTAACCAATGGTCACTCTTCACTACAGAAAAGAGAATTCAGAAGATGCAGGACCTAGCAACACAGGTCATCAACGAAGACTGTTCCCTACTCATGACTCTAACGAGATTGATGGGCCTATTCATCTCTTGCCTGGATACGGTCCAATGGGCCAGGCTTCATTCAAGGGAGCTACAAGACTTCTTGTGTCCCCATCACGTGAGCATCGTGCACAAGAAGCACATCTTGCTACAGTTGCCTTCTTGGGTTCGGGACAGTCTGCATTGGTGGACGCAAACAGACAACCTTTCCAAAGGAAAGAAATTTATTCTTCTGAAGGAAGAGGAAATCTTCACGGATGCAAGCCTAACCAGATGGGGTGCCACATCCAGGACCGACCTGATTCAAGGGCGTTGGTCACCCCACGAGAGTCATCTCCCCATAAATGTTTTGGAGATGAGGGCAGTGTTCTTAACTCTCTCGAAGTTGAAGTCATCTCTGCTGAACAAGGCCATCTTAATAAGGACGGACAACAGCCACGCATGCATATATAAACCTCAAGGGGGTCTCTTGGTCCTTCCAGATGCACAAAGAGGCGCTGAAGGTTCTTCGCTTTGCGGAATGTCATCTGGTATCTCTACGGGCGGAGCACATTCAGGGAGTAGAGAACTGTCAAGCAGATTTGCTAAGCAGGTCTACTCTCTCAGAGACAGAATGGTCACTCAAGAGGTCAGTGTTCCTGAGCATCACGGAAAGATTCGGAGTATCAGTAGTGGATCTTTTCGCATCACACCTAAACTATCAGGTACCACGATTCTTCTCCTGATACCTACATCATCAAGCGGAGGCAATGGATGCCTTGGCTGGAGGGGCTTCTACGTGCATTCCCACCTGCCCCAATAATTCTATGGCTTCTATGAAAGATAAGGGCACTCAATGCTGATTTGGTATTGGTGGCCCTGGTGTGGCCAAGAAGACTGCGGTTTTCCACAATTCTGCAGATGGCGGTCACCAATCCCTTTCACCTACCTTTGGTGCCAAATCTATTGCAGCAGGGTCCAATCCGGCATCTGGATCCTGGATAGTACCACTTAGCCATTTGGAGGCTGAAAGGCAGCACTATGTGAAGAAGGGATATGACACAAAGGTGACAGATACCATGTTGGTGGCGAGGAAGGCATCCACAAACCGCATCTATGAGTATACGTGGAGGGTCTTCAGGGGCTAGTGTAGAAGAAAGTTCCCTAATATTCACCAACCATAGGTAATATTTTGGCCTTCTTACAAGATGGAGCTGACCAGGGTCTCAAGGCAGCTACGCTGAGGAGACAGGTGGCAGCAATAGCTACCATCATCCCAACAATTACAGGGAAGAAGTTATCACATCATAACCACGTAATCCAGTTTCTGAAGGGAGCCTCAGTGCTTGGGCCT
Source organism: Paroedura picta (assembly GCF_049243985.1). Classification (NCBI taxonomy): domain Eukaryota; kingdom Metazoa; phylum Chordata; class Lepidosauria; order Squamata; family Gekkonidae; genus Paroedura; species Paroedura picta. The sequence goes on from NC_135369.1 coordinate 75,900,441, forward strand.
CCGATACATCATAGATTCCCTACATGAAAACTCAACCTGGTGCTCAATGCGTTGACTAAACATCCCTTTGAAACCCAATAGCTGAAATAAGCTTGTCGTTTCTTAGGATGAAGGTTTTATTCTTGGTTGCAGTTACTTCGGCCAGAACAGTTGGAGAGTTGGGGGCTCTCTCATCCAATCCAAAACTGTGCACGTTCCTTAGGGATAAGGTCACACTACGACTGGACCCGGCCTTCGTGCCCAAGATCAACTCTAGCTTTCATAGGCTTTGGGAGATTCACTTACCATCCTTTTTTCCTGATCCAAAGCGTCCTCTTGAACGGATTTGGCATACTTTGGACATACAGAGGGTTCTGAAGGCATTTTTGATTAGGACAGCCGAATTTAGAAAGACAGAACTGATCTTCATATCGATCACAAATCCAAACAAGGGTAATAGGATGTCCAAATCCTCAATCAGCAAGTGTCTGAATGACTGCATTGTGAAAGCTTACAAGGCCTTGAGAGTCCAAGTTCCGGAAGGAATAGTGGTGCACTCGGTGCGCAGTGCGGCAACTACGGCAGTATCTCTTAATCATGTGCCAGTGGAAGAAATCTGCAAGGCTGCCACTTGGTCTTCGGTTTCCACTTTTACAAGACACTACAAGATAGACCGTTTTGGTTCCACTGACGCTGTCTTTGGGCAAGCGGTTCTACAGGAGTCATCTCATCGTGAGCAACTTCCCAAGATGTCTTCCGCCTCTGTGGGAGAACAACCAGTGGTCTTACCTATGAGGGGTCATTCTCCCCAGAGGTATAGGAAGACATCTCCCCCCCTAAAAGTTGCAAGTTGTTATTCTTTCTATTACTGTTGGCCTGTTAGCACCTTTTACTGTTTTTTGTTCCCTTTCCTATTTTTCACTTGAGTTTAGGGTGATGATCTGAGGGGCAAATAGTGTGATCTAGCGGTGGAAGTCTCGAACTGGAGCAAAGAGGTGTGCCCACTCAGGAAGGAGGGGGGAAAAAGTGAGCCTGCCTCCCTGAACCGGAGAACGGAACAACCCAAGATGTCTTCCTATACCTCTGGGGAGAATGACCCCTCACAGGTAAGACCACTGGTCATTCTGCAGCCAAAGATGGAGAAGTTCTATACAGTCAGTAAAAACAAGACCAGGAGCCAATTGTGGTTCAGATGGTACAGAAGAAAACAATAGAATAGGGAGGACCCATATCTCTTCAAGAAAACTGGAGATATGAAGAGAACATTTCATGAGAAGATGGATAGGATAAAGGACCAAAATGATAGGAACCTAACAAAAGCAGAAGAGATTTTAAAAAGGTGGCAAAATTATACAGAAGAACTATACAAGAGCGAGCTTAACATCCTTGATAACCACAATGGGGTAGTCACTGAACTGGAGCCAGACATCTTGGAACATGAAGTCAAATGGGCCTTAGGAAGTCTGAGCAACAATAAAGCTAGTGGAAGTGACAGCATTCCAGTTCAACTATTCAAAATCTTAAAAGACGATGCAGTAAAAGTGCTACACTCAATATGCCAGCAAATTTGGAAAACTCAACAGTGGCCACAGGATTGGAAAAGGTCAGTTTACATTCCAATCCCAAAGAAGGGCAATGCCCAAGAATGTTCAAACTACCGCACCATTGCACTCATTTCTCATGCTAGCAAAGTTATGCTCAAAATCCTACAAGCTAGGCTCCAGGAATATGTGGACTGAGAACTTCCAGAAGTACGGGCAGGATTTCGAACAGGTAGAGGAACTAGAGATCAAATTGCCAACATATGGTGGCTCATGGAGAAAGCTAGGGAGTTCCAGAAAAACATCTACTTCTGCTTCATTGACTATGCTAAAGCCTTTGATTGTGTGGAACACAAGAAATTGTGGCTAGTTCTTAAAGAGATGGAAATACCACATCATCTTATCTGTCTCTTGGGAAACCTATATGCAAGTCAGGAATCAACATGAAATCTCAGAAGGCACCTGAACCAGATGGTCTATCAGCTGTCTATTACAAAAATATGATTCATGTTGTCACCCCTGTATTACACCATTGAATTAACAACATAATGGTAAATTCAGAAAGAACACTCCCAAATTCATGGCAGCAAGCTTCAATAACTCTTATACATAAAGGTGGTACAGATCCACTTTCTCCGCAATCATATACACCAATGTATATACACCAATGTTATGTACAAGCATGGGGACTTGCATGGGCATTTTCCTGTATCCCTTCTTCCACTATTTCCTCATTTACTTTCCTAGCAGTCCCTATAGCTTCTTCCCTTTCTCTGCTTCCTTCTCTTCTTCCTACTCACAAATCAACTACCATTATCTGCTTCCTTGTCTGTAGCTTTCCTTCCCTCACGCTTGAAGCCACTCCAGGGAAACGTCTGGTCAAGTTGTGTACTGAGCCCAGTTGTGTATAGCAAGCAGTGCCAGGCTGGGGCCAGTTGTTCAGTAGACACTGTAAACACTGAGCTTCAAAGCTGGCCTCAGTTATGTGATAGCTGTCACGACCGAGGCCAGATCTCCATTACCTGATGCTAGACTTGACATTGGTGAGTCCTCCTCCATCAAGAGACATAACAGAGGAGAGGTGCATGAGTGTCCTTCAAAGTGCAAGGGGTTGGACTAGATGACCCAGGAGGTCCCTTCCAATTCTATGATTCTAGCAAGAACATTTACAGGTCTCCAGTTCCCCCATTGTTTTGATTTACAGAAACCAAGGCTAGGAAGGTTCAGCAGTGCTTTTGCAGTTGCTATATATCCTCGAAAATGCCCACTGAGAGCCCAGTGAGCATTCTTTTCTTAAATATAGAGGCATTGTTTCTATTATCTTGAGGAATTTTAATTCCTCAATCTATTTTTTCCTTATGTGTTCTTTTTTTCTTTGCAAACCTTGATCTTTCTCCACATTTGTAGAGAAATCCCCCTATCTGTCCCTCACTTTATTTTGCTGCTCCAAATCCATATTCTATGGCCTTGTTCAGAATTAGCCATATGGTCTTGTTGGGCTGAGCAGTGAGTCCCTGACTACAGCCTCAAAAGAAACCCATGTCATTAGTTATGTGGTCAAATTGTTGCATTTTATAGATATGTTGATTAATTTGGTTTGTTTAATTTTCCTGCTGTAGAAGTCTCACCACATTCACTGGTCCCTAAGTGTTAGGTACAGGATGGCAGGATTTTCTCACAGTGCTAGAAGATATCTACTGGCCATTTTACAAACTCCCTTCCCCCCAAAACACTTACCCTCCCTTAATCCAGTTTCTGCATAATAGGTGCAATGCTAAAGACACACTATGGAATAGTGGGACTTACTGCCAAGTATACATGTTCAGCATTGTACTGTATGCCTCTCAAGCACTGTGGTACTGATTACAAATCAAGCCAGATCCAGGGGAAGAGAACACAGGATTATCAACCAGTATCCAAATACTTAGTTAAATGCTCTTAACTATTCTTAAGAAGGAAGATAGTTTCCTGATTCTACCTTCCATTCCATCCCACTGACCCCCCTCAATTTTTTTGTCTGGACAGAGTCAATGGATGGTTAGGAACAACATAGCTGGTATCAACCCTGGAAAGAATGAATTAAGGGACATTATTGCCCATTGTTAAGAAAATGTGCTTATAAATTTTCCTATAGTGGTTGAATACAGGTGATATTTTAATAAGGAGAGTACAGATATGGTTTTGAATTGGACAGTAGTCTAAATACAACAACAGCAAATACAGTTTTATTCACTCCCACAGGAATGATTGGGATCTGTACAGACCATTGCTAAGTAGGAAACCACCACAGGAATGCTTCCAAGTTTCTTGCAGACTCCTTGAGTTTATGCTGATAGGAGGACGGATGTGAAAAATGCAGTGGGAGTAAGTTTATTGAAGGCCGAGGGGACAAATGCAGGATAAATTTAATTTATTCATAAAGTTTCCCATTTTTTCCAGTATTATATCCTTAGCTACAATTAAGGAATCACTGCAATAGCTGACATGATACTGTGTCCATGATTCTTGAAAACATTAACAAAGTCTTTTGAAGGGGCATCATCAGTTTATTTGCACTGGAGAGTCTAAAATAAAACTAAAATAGCTTTTGGTCTAAAGATGTTTATAATGTACGTACAGTGCCTTCCTGAACATATACCTTTGTAAGAAATTCTTATTATGCCTTACAACAAATGTGTCCATTGCATGTGAGAATGTCAAATGTGTTTTCACAACAGGAGATGCATAAGCAAGATATCTGAACAATGTTACAAGTTGCCAAATGATTCTTACATTCTCATATAAATCTATGGTAATTAAAAATGTTCTATTAAGCCAACCATTATGATTTTATTGCAGGGAACATAAGATGAATTATTCAGCACCATTTTAGATGAAATTCAATGAGCCATTGATACCTCTGCACCACTGTTCTCAGGAGGAGTTCTGTGGTTATGGCATCATTGTTCCCAATCAGGAGCAGTAACCTTTACTCAGGGCTCAGTACAGATTACAGAGCTATAGTCTGAGTGATTTATAATAGTGCCAGCATTGAAGCACCAGTCATTTCAGAATGAATCTAAGACTATTAAATGGATGGTTTGTTTTGCACCATTTCCCCCCATATGATCTTCTGTCTGTCAGCCTTATCCTCCCAAATCATTTTGCTCACCCAGATGGGAGAGGCACCATCAGAGAGCTAGGAGGAAGTACAGATTAGTTATTTGCATTTGGGCTTCATCTGTAAAAAAAACAAAAAAAAAACAATTTTGTTTCCTGCACCTGTAAGAGTTGGAGGCAGAGAAAATCACAGCCAGGGAGATACCATCTCCTGTCTTATCACACTTACTGGTACAAAATAAACAACATTCTTATCCCCATGTAACTATATACAAGGATTTGCCCCTCCCTAAATTACTTCTGTACAATTTCCTACTGTTAATGGTCTGATCCAGCAATTATGACTTCACTGCAACTCATTTGATCAGATGCATGATGTAAGAGTAAACTCTGGCTCACAAAAAAACTATTATGGAATAAATTTGGTTGGTCATTAAGGTTCCACTGGACTCCCATTTTGTTTCTGCAAATTAGCATAGCTATCTAACTAGAATTAATCCTGACATCCACTTTGTACAATTATGTTATTCTAGATTTAGACTGAATGATTATAGTGGGGTAACCTCTTTTTAGGTATTGGTCAATCTAGCCCAGGATTGTCCATTCTAATTGGCAGCAGCTCTCTGTGGTAGCTCTAATATCCAAGATTCTTTAGCAGAATGTGCCTAGAATTAACCTGGAACTTCCTCCATACACAGCACACTCTCTTTTCCTGGACTGTGGTCATTTTCAAGGGTTTCCTTTGCCTTGAGTCTAAAGTAGTGGAAGCAGCAGACCACAGGCAAGCTAACCTCCAGCCCTTATCAGTTCAGCCATCTTTTAAAGCGAACTCTTCTGCTGATCTCCCAGGTTTGCATTGGTCAATGTTGTCCAGGATTAGACAATCTGACTGGTAGCAGTTCTCTAAGACTTTAGAGCAACTGTCATACTTGAGATATTTCACACAAGGGATTCTTTAGACCCAGATTCAGCATCTGGGCCACTTAATTATGTTAACTATGATCTATCTATGATATTTGCTCAGAATATTATGAAACTTCTGCATTTACATCATAACACTCCAAAACACTCAGTTTTCCAATGGGGAATAGTGCTGATATTATTTCCATTGTCCTGAACAAGATATCTCATCAAGAAAATAGTGTTGGCCATAAAGCCCCTAGAAAATACAGTGTGCGGTATGTGTGCATATTCAGAAACAGAATTCTTTTATGCATGTGGTTGATAATAGTAGGCTCCAGAAAAATATGAACAATTTCACTGGGAGATCAGCTTCCTGAGAAGGGGAACGTTCTTTCTTTCCTGCCAAACCTCTGTTTAATTCTCTTAAGTCTGTGGGAGCCAGATCTACTGAATGTTTTCATGCTAATTTATATGGATTTTTAACTAAAGAGTCATGGAAATCCATACCTCATATACATTTTCTTTCCATCCAGTAGAATTACTTTGGCTATCGTGTACTTCGGTGAAAACCACCTCTGTAAGCAGAGTGTGACTGAGCAAAGGCTAGCAAAATGGAAAATTTTCATTTCCAAAAATATAATAAAAGTTTAGAAGTAGTAAAGGAAGTGAATGTTCCTTGAACTATGGTACACTCATCTGTATTTCCCCATTATACTATTTGCACAAATTAAATTGGCCATAGCATTTAGAGCCAAGATAAAGATTTTTTTGCTGCTGCTGATTTCAACTTTCACAGAAAAATAAATATTGACACATTTTAATATGTCTCTGATTAAAGCATGATGCTGAGGAATGTCCTGCTCTCCTTCCCATTACTTTAGCCAAGCAGCAACTTTGCAACATCACACAAGACACTTTTACGCCAAGAATCTCTGGACGAGGTCCTTGCTCTGTCTCTTGTGAACAGCAGTATTCTTTTATTCTGCTGTGAATACCCGAATTGGGAATCTGTTGTCCTGGTTTGACATCCCAAGTACTTGTTGCAAATTATGCTGTGCACACAAATATGCGACAGCATGCACATATTTCTCACCTACATGACGTTTATCTGTCTGTAGGAAAGAGGTCATATCATTGCTCATCACTTAGGATCTAATCTTAATAGAACTTTGCTAGACTTCAGGACAGACCAGGATATTGTTTATTTATTTATATTTTATCTCTTCTCCAAAGGAAAAAGTCAAGGCACCTAACAACAAAATATGAAATATAATAAAGGAGTTTGCTGTCTTACCTTTCTCTTCTGCTAGGTGGGTTGAGTGGAAGTTGAGTCAGGTGAGCAGATGGAAAGGGACTGGCTGCCTCTCCTCTTTTCCTTCCATTTATATTTTCATCGTGCTGTTTGCTTATCAGAGAGCTTTGGGATTGGTGGTTGAAATAGTTCCAGTTTTACATGTCGCTTTTTTGGTGATTTTGTTTCCATTAGGACTGCCCCGCATGAAGAAATTAACCTTTTGAACCCTGCTCCACAGAATTAAATAAACTAAAATTTAGAAGGTGCTTTTGCCTGTGGTTGCCCAAAGCAGGCAGAGTGATGGGAAGAGGGAAGACAGAATCATATTAATCTGACAAACTGGACTTGACTTTGCAGAAGCTGATACTAGCATTTTTGTAAAGTTAGTTTCAAGCACTTCAAGATTCCCACAGAAGAGGATCTAAGGATGACCACCAATGAAGAGATAGATCCCTTATAAGACATATGAGCATAGCAATTAGGGGAGATGTTCAGACACTGCTTGGGAACTGAGTTGTGAAAGAGATGGTAAATGGACATTGAGCCTCTTGATCCAGGCAGCAAATGTACATCAGGAGATTGTTTCAACAACAGAATGATCTCTCTCACTTGCTTACTCTCATGAAATACAATACATTCAGAACAAAGTAATAAGAAAATCTAAGACATATTATGAATCTTCAAGCTTGTTTTGTAATGGATTTGGTAAAGGGGCCCTAAATTAGATCTAAAAGAATAAAATGAAAGAGAAGCCTTGATTTTCATTTAAAGTCTCCTATATGTACAATAGTTCATGAGGAAATCAATAAAATGGTTTTCAGAAGGCAATGTTTTTCTCCTCCTCCACATCTTGAAGTTCACTTTGCAAACACTGTGTTGATAGGTCAGACAAGGAGACAATCTAAAGGGCACCTAAATCAGCTATTCTTGTTTCTCCAAATGGCTCACCAGTCTGAAATCAATCTGGCAGGTGCTGTGATCCATGTGTAGGTGGACTCCAGAATGTCCTTCCTGATTTGATCTCATTTTGACAGCACTTTTTTAAAAAATGTTTACTTCAAGCAGCTGTTAACCTAGTGAGAATGCTAACATTAAAAATTATATGAACTAGACTTGTTCCCTAAAGTACTGACATTGATTCATTTTCTTATTAAAATATGTATTTTTCATACAAACAGAATTAATGGAACACAAATCCTGCTCATTCATGTAAAAGGGGAGGTTGCTAATGTGTGAAAGCGAAGATGAAAATTCTGTTCTATTATTCAAATGACATCTCCAGAAAGCTTTATCTAGAACACCTGCAATGAGGTGAGATGACCTTTGGGACACTGTGATCAGGATACCCTGCACTAAGTCTCATGTTTACCAAAGTCCTCAGGTATCTTGTAAGATGCTTGGTCCTATACTGAACACCATATGATTAAAGAAATACTATTCCACAACTTCATCACCATTCACTTTTTCCAAAGTGATTGGCTTGGAACTGTTGTATCATACAACCTTTCTGAATATACAGCCCAAGTTTCTGAAAATAAATTCTTCTATTGACACTCTTGAACAATCTTCTAGGTAACCATTGACTTTCCCCTGGACTCCAAAAGCCTGCATTGTCCTAATTCTTTGTTTGTACTGAAATCCCAAAACTCTAAGCATTCTGGAGTCATATTCTATCTGCAACTTCACATGGATTGCACAACATTTCAAGCTTTACAGTTACAATACATTGTTGGAGAACTTGTTGTTGTTATTAGGTGCAAAGTCATGTCCGACCCCTCGCGACCCCATGGACAATGATCCTCCAGGCCTTCCTGTCTTCTACCATTCTCCGGAGTCCATTTAAATTTGCACCAACTGCTTCAGGAACTCCATCCAGCCACCTCATTCTCTGTCATCCCCTTCTTCTTTTGCCCTCAATCGCTCCCAGCATTAGGCTCTTCTCCAGGGAGTCCTTTCTTCTCATGACTGGAGAACTACAGAGTGATTTTGGAAAGGCCAAAGGAAACATGCTGCATTTAGCTTCTATAATTCAGTTGTGCTTGAGAAAGCTATGGCAGATATCAGGAATATGACGGGTGAAAAAGAGTGGATAACATGGACTTTTGGTATTGCATGCCTGGTATCTTTTAAAAAATAAGCCATTTACCTTTGTTGATCTGCTAAAATAGCCTTAAAGATTCCCTATTCTAGAAATTCCATGAAATGCTGTTTCTTAAGAATTCAGCAGTTATTTTGTAGTGGACTGGAAAAGGATGAATATACCAGAATAGGGAATGTTGGAACAGTATTATAGGATATGTTCCCTGTGCTGACAAAGCATTGGTTTACTATTTGTTTGCACTTCAATAATACTGCTAATCATATATTTCCAGGACAACTAGGACTAACTGCAAAATTCTAGAAAGTTTGCTCATGGAACTGGGCTTCCAGGATCCTAAATGAATTCTGGAATGTATTCTAGACATTCAAGCTTGAATTCTTCTCAACAATTTTCAGGGTGAACCCCGTGGTCTGCCCAGACTCATTCTTTCTTGCTCCCAAGGTTGGTGATGGTTGGCCATGCTGTGGATAGTTTTGGCAGCTTTCAAGCCCAGCCTGAGGGAGAAAGCCCAATGTATTATGGATCTCTCCCATTATTTCTGAACATGACTCCCCACCCCTTGCCTTCTTCTGCTTGAGATGATTTGGTGGGCATAACATCAATAACTTGACTTCTCTTTTTATTCATTGGCCTTGATCTTAATTGTATTTGGATCCTGTAAGAACTGCTGTTCTGTTATAATCCATTCAAAAGTTTATCATTCCAGTACCAGTCATGAAGAAGAGTTTCCACTGGGAAACTCTAATTTAGCTGTCTCTTGCATGATAACCAATCACAACTGTAATGTGATATCTATATGTACAAATTATGCGCATATCCGTTATACACACACACCCCTTTACAATCTGAGTCAGATTTCTAGTCATAATCTAAAGGATATGGTTTGTATAATTAGGTTTGAAGGAGAAGTTTAAATGTGACTTAAGTAATGACTATGTATATATTCAGCCTATGTTCCCTTGTAAAGTATTTATTAGTATTTCTCATAACAGCCATAGCACCTTGATTGCAATATTATTTAAATATATGAGTATATTTATTCAGCTTATATATAATTCCATTTTCAAACTATCTCATCAGTGTCATCTGCATCTAAATCATGCCTTTCCATTTTTTCCCATCTTTGGCAGCATATTTTTGCTTCCGTTCAAATAAACTTCCCAAATTAGGAAAAGAAAATTTCAGGAGGTGGAAGAGACAACTACAATTTCATACTCATGGTTGGTTTCAAACTAGCTGGTGTGTCCTTCACATTGTGGAAAGAGAATATGTCAGCTTTCAACTTAATGACCCAGTCATTCCAAGAGTCATCACTACAGTTCAGCAAGACAAAGTAGTGATGCAAATATTAAATATGCATATATATGATCATTGTTCATGCAATCAGGATGCAAAGGTTGCAATCCTAGTTTATTTTTTTAAGATAATTAAGATAAGATAATTTAATAGTGGTTTAGCCATGTAACCCTGACTGGCACTGGTTACCATATTAGCTGCTGAAATTAGAATTTCATATATGAGCAATAAAAACATTGCTTATCTTTTCTAGGATGAACGGGATACTGAGGGGATTTCCTCACCTGTTAAAAATAGTGAAATGTTTACCTTTCATTGTCATTATATTCTGGCCTCTCCATATGACATGGCCAATGTGCAGCATCTGGACAGTAAACAGCCGGCTACATCCTCCATCTTAAAGTGCTAGTTGGTGAATCCCCCAAAAAATGGATTCACCAACCTATGTCAGCACAACCTAATGGAGAGCAACCAGCAGGCAACCAGTGGAGGGAAGTTATGGAGGCTAAAACATGCAAAAGGCACCTGCCTCATCCTTCCCTCGTTCCTGCTGCCCTCTCCCAGGGACAGGAACATCTTTTTTAAAATATCTGAAATCCTGGAGCAACGAATAGGTGGACAAGCATGCAGGCAATGCCAGAAAGAATTTTTTCCAAATGTTGTAGCACAAAGCATGCCCCTCTAAAGCCCCCCCCCCCCCAAATCGGGAACAAGATTAATTTTTTGAATTAACAAGACTTGTGATTCAAGAAGGGGCAGCATTCAAAAAGTGCTATGCATCTATGATTATGCATTTAAAGTATGCATTTTAAAAAGTATGCATTTTAAAAGTATGCATTTTTTTAAAAAGCGGGCCTTGCAGGTCTTTTAAAGCTTGAAGAAAGGGAATTGGCTGCCAGGCTTGATTGACAGGCAGAAGAGGCGTTGCTCTCTTCTGCCATTTCAAGCAGGCGGTACCATTACAGCTGGTACAAAATGCGGTTACAAGGGTCCTCACTGGGACATCTTCGAGGGCCCATATTCAGCCAGAACTTTGTCATCTTCATTGGTTACCAGTCTGTTTCTGGATCAAGTTCATGGTATTGGTTCTAACCTTTAAGGCTATATGCGCCTTAGGCCCTGCTTATCTGTGGAACCGCCTAACTCCTTATGCCCCCTGTAGGTCACTTTTCTCTGCAGGTATGAATTTGCTGGCTGTCCTGGGTCCCCAGGACATTCACATGACCTCAACCAGGGCCAGGGCTTTTTTTGGCCCTGGCCCCAACCTGGTGGAATGAGCGCCCTGAAGATCTATGGGGCCTGCAGGAGATTTCAGCATTCCACAGAGCCTGCAAGACAGAGCTCTTCTGCCAGTCATAGGGTTGAGGCCATGGTAGAGTCCTGGAGTTACCATCAGCGGATCCCTTAACATCAGTTAGATCAAGACCCTCCCTTCCAATGAAAGAGAATTCTTGGCCCCAGTTGGGACAGTGGAAGAGGTTGGGGGGGGGGGGTATTAGAACTCTGTATTGCCATCTTTTAATGTTAATGTAATTTTAAAATATATTTTAAAGAGTTTTTAGGGGATTGGACTGGTTTTTATTGTTTTATTGTAAACTGCTGTGAGTCCAAATGGAGTGCGGCAGTATATAAATACGAAAATAAATAAATAAAATAAAAATAAATGTGGAGGGTGAAAAGCGTGCAAGGGCAGCAGAGAAGAGTGAGACAGGAAAAAGGTGAAGTTGGGCCTGGAGGTGTGGTTATATTTAGCGTTACGCCATTTTGTTGGCGTAATGCTATTTTTACAGATGTGCGGAAATGCCCCGACTTTGCCAGGTATGCTTCATACTGTTTGCCTTGGTTTATGAATTTAGTCTTAAAGATTTTACTATACTGACTATTGTTAATTGTTGTTTTAACAGGAGCGGCCTCAAAGAGTTCTAAATGGAAAGATGGCCCACACAAATCCTTAATAAGTAAGTAGGTAATGAGTAACTAAATATTTGTGTTCATTTTACCCTTTGATTGGTGATCATTTTAAATAACTTGGGCCCGGTAATTGTAGTCCATGGACATCTGGAGAGCCACAGTTTGGCCATCCCAGTACTAGACTCTGATATCAAACCTTTAAATAGGGATGCAAGGCAAAAGGCGTTCCCCAAATTCTGTGTGTCCACTCAGCCCTTCTAAAATGAGATGTTGAAAGATGCCAAACAACTGATAACAACTGCATCAGTAAGCCCTTTCTGCCAAAGCACTCTACAAAGGTGGGGGAGGGGTTAATGGTTTTTGTCATGCTTGTTATAAAATGTTAAGCAAATACAGACAAAAGGGACAGTTTGTAGTGTCTACACAAAAAGAGAAAAAAAACCTATCCCAAGGCTACTAACAATATTAACACAATTAATAAAGGATAAAGAAAAGTAAAACGTTTCTTCTTGTTATGTTGGTTAGAACGGGTTCCAGAAATCTCCCATTTTCAAAGGGAATTTTCCTCAGTGGTTGTTCCTCTCACTTGTGAGAAAATTGGTACAATACCTCTCAATCTCAAAATGTTCATAGTATATCCCAGCCTTTGGCTCTGTACTGTAGGGATGCTAGTAAATAAATAAAATAAAGAAGTCCAGTCTCCCAATCTAGCCCTGAAATATCCTCCATAGAATCATAGAATCATAGAGTTGGAAGGGGCCATACAGGCCATCTAGTCCAACCCCCTGCTCAACGCAGGATTAGCCCTAAGCATCCTAAAGCATCCAAGAAAAGTGTGTATCCAACCTTTGCTTGAAGACTTCCAGTGAAGGGGAGCTCACCACCTCCTTAGGCAGCCTATTCCACTGCTGAACTACTCTAACTGTGAAAAACTTTTTCCTGATATCTAGCCTATATCGTTGTACTTGAAGTTTAAACCCATTACTGCGTGTCCTCTCCTCTGCAGCCAGCAGAAACAGCGTCCTGCCCTCCTCCAAGTGACAACCTTTCAAATACTTAAAGAGGGCTATCATGTCCCCTCTCAACCTCTTTTTCTCCAGGCTGAACATTCCCAAGTCCCTCAACGTATCTTCATAGGGCTTGGTCCCTTGGCCCCAGATCATCTTCGTCGCTCACCTCTGTACCCTTTCAATTTTATCGACGTCCTTCTTGAAGTGAGGCCTCCAGAACTGCACACAGTACTCCAAGTGTGGTCTGACCAGTGTCGTATACAATGGGACTTTGACATCTTGTGATTTTGATGTGATGCCCCTGTTGATACAGCCCAAAATGGCATTTGCCTTTTTTACCGCTGCATCACACTGCCTGCTCATGTTTAGTTTACAGTCCACAAGTACCCCAAGGTCTTGTTCACACACAGTGCTACCTAGAAGCGTATCCCCCATCCAGTAGCCATGCTTTTCATTTTTCTGACCCAGATGCAGAACTTTACACTTATCTTTATTAAATTGCATCTTGTTCTCATTTGCCCATTTTTCCATTGTGTTCAGATCTCGTTGAACTCTGTCTCTATCTTCCGGAGTATTTGCCAGTCCTCCTAATTTGGTGTCATCTGCAAACTGGTGTCATCCACCCCCTCATCTAGATCATTAATAAATATGTTAAAAAGTACCGGGGCGAGCACCGAGCCCTGAGGTACCCCGTTACTCACCTCTCTCCAGTCTGATGAAACACCATTGACAACAACTCTTTGAGTGCGGTTCTCTAACCAATTCCCTATCCACCTAACTATCTGAAAATCCAGATTGCAGTCCTTCGACTTATCCATCAGAACATCATGGGGAACCTTGTCAAAAGCTTTACTAAAATCCAAGTAAATGACATCAACCGAATTTCCCCAATCCAGCAAACCTGTTACTTGGTCAAAAAAGGAAACTAGGTTGGTCTGGCAGGACCTGTTGGAGACAAATCCATGCTGACTTCCTTGGATCACCAAATTGTCCTCCAGATGTTTGCAGATCGCTCCCTTTAATATCTGCTCCATTATCTTCCCCACAACAGAGGTCAGACTCACTGGTCTGTAGTTTCCTGGGTCATCCTTCCTCCCTTTTTTGAAGATCGGAATAACGTTTGCTCTTTTCCAGTCCTCCGGGACATCTCCAGTCCTTAAAGAGGTTCCGAAGATGATGGACATGGGCTGTGCAAGTTCTCTGGAAAGTTCTTTGAGTACTCTCGGGTGCATTTCATCCGGACCAGGGGATTTGAACTCATCCAGTACAGCTAAATGCCTCTCTACAACCTCTCTATCCATGTTAACCTGCCACCCAGACACTATCCTTTGGCTACGGCCATCTCTAGATGTGCCTAAACACTTTGACCTGTGGGAAAAAACAGATGTAAAATAGGCACTAAGCCTTTCTGCTTTCTCTGCATCTTTCGTTAGAGTTTGTCCATCCGCACCCAAGAGTGGGCCTATTGCCTCCTTTACTTTACTTTTGCTCCTCACATAACTGAAAAATCTTTTCTTGTTACAATGGGCTTCCCTGGCCAATCTTAGCTCACTCTCAGCTTTGGCCTTTCTGATGATTGATCTACAGTGCCTAGTAACCTGTAGGTACTCTTCTTTAGAGCTCTGTCCTTCCCTCCATTTCCTGAACATTTTCCTTTTCTTTCTTAGTTCCTCTTGAAGTTCTCTGTTCATCCAAATAGGCTTCTTAGAGCTCCTGCAGTGTTTTTGTCTTTCTGGGATAGTCATTGATTGAGCATGCAATAGCTCTTGTTTGAGTAGCGCCCACCCTTCACATGCTCCCTTCCCTTCCAGCATTCTCGTCCATGGTATGACACTCATCATGTCTCTGAGTTTATTAAAGTTTGCCCTACGAAAATCCAACATCCGCGTCTGGCTACAAGCTTCCTTGGCTCCCCATTTCAAAAGGAATTCTATGAGGACATGGTCACTTCCCCCTAGGGTTCCCACCTCCTTCACCTCATCCACCAACTCTTGGCTGTTGGTCAGTATTGAGTCCAGTATGGCTGAACCTCTTGTGGGTTCATCTACCATTTGATAAATGAAATTGTCAGCCAGGCAGGTCAGAAAGTTACATGACTGAGGACGCTTCGCAGAGTTTGTTTCCCAGCACACATCTGGGAAATTGAAGTCAGCCATGATGACAAGGTCCTGCCGCTTGGATATTTTCTCAAGCTGCTCACAAAGTGCAGCATCCAAATCCTCTTGTTGGTCAGGCGGTCGGTAGCAGACACCAACCACCACACTGTTTGTTTTCCCCTCGCTTATTTTCACCCAGATGCTTTCCACTGTAGATATGCTCTCCTTCACTAGAATTTCCTGACAGGTAAGCCCTTTCCTCACATACAGTGCCACTCCTCCACCTCTTCGATCTATTCTGTTTTTTCTGAACAGTTCATATCCATCCACCATTACATTCCAGTCATGAGAATCATTCCACCAAGTTTCTGTGATGCCTACTAGATCATACCTTTCCATCAGCATGAGAAGTTCCAGCTCTTCCTTTTTATTGCCCATGCTTCGGGCGTTAGTATAAAGACATCTGAATCCTTTTACTTTTGGTTCCCTATGAGCTGGCCTTGCCGGTTGGGCTGCCTCCGATCGTTTTCCTTCCATACACTCCCTATGTTGATCATCTCCTTCCCCTAGTGGCTTTAGTTTAAAGCTCTCCTGATGAATCTCCCCAGGTTCCTGCCAAACACATTCTTCCCCAGTTTCGATAAGTGCAGTCCATCAGGTGCTAGTAAGCCTTCCTCAAGAAAGCCTATCCCATGGTCCCAGAAACCAAATCTCTCCTGCCGGCACCAACTACGCAGCCAGTGATTCACCTCCACTATCTTCCTCTCCCGACGCATTCCTCTTCCCTTGACAGGCAAGATTGAAGAGAATAGCCCCCATTTGCTTGAGCTTCCTCCCCAGATCTTGATAGTCTTTTTTAATAGGAGCGATGGTATTCAGGGACATGTCATTCGTTCCCACATGGACCATCGCAAATGGGTAGCGATCCGTAGATTTGAGGAGTTTGGGCAGCCTTTCTGAAACATCTTTAATTTTCGCCCCTGGCAAGCAACACACCTCTCGAGTTAGGGGGTCGGGCCCAGCCACATGGCGATCCATTCCTCTTAGCAGGGAGTCTCCAATTACCAGTACTCTCCTTTTTTTTTTCTTCTCAACTCCATTTCCTTCTGTCCCCGTGGCCTCTTCCCTTTGTCTTAGAGTTTGTTTTCAGACCTCTTCCCTTGTTGACCCTTGCACCTCCTCTGCAAGGGCCTGAAATCTATTCTGGAGCTCCAAAGGCCCCGAGAACTGTCTCGCCCTTCGCTGTTTAGTCTTTTTCCGAACTGCCTGCAGAGGCTCCCTATTGTGGTCAATCTCCTTATCCTCTTCAGGACTGGTTGTATTCTCTTTATTCCAAGTTGCAGAGCTCTGGACTATGAACTCCTCCCCTTTCTTACTTACCATACTGGTGCAGTGTGTCGTTCCCCCCTGTAAAATGAGGAGAATGCTGAGAAGCATAGTGAAAAACCGAAAAAAACTTTTCACCAGTTCAGGATAAAATGCATGGGGGGGGGGGGGCAGAAACTGCAACTTGGAGCAAACAATCGTAACAATATGCCTGGTCAACTCCTTGATATGACTTAAGGTGCCCCAAGCCAGGAGCTGACATGATGGGGGAAGCATACCTGCACAATGCAAATCACTCTACCAAAGCACCTTGGCATGGCAAACCTACCTGAAAGTGGCAGAAACAAACGAAGAGCTCTGCAGCTGAGGTGAACCTACTGCTGGGGCAGCCCAGCTCAATAGGCAGGAAGAAGGTTCAATCTGCCACTGAGACTAGAAATGTACTACAGGTTGCCCTCCCACCTACTTGCAGTACAGAAAATAAAGCTCAGAGTTTTTCTTTATCCTTGCTCTTTTTAAGTGACCAGCCTTTAGAAGTAGGTTTACCAACCCTTGGGCAACCCAATTAAGGGAACCTGGCCAACCTCTTTAGACGCAGCCATAAAGTAATCTACAATGACAAGCTAAAGCTTCAGAAGTAGAGCTACTCCTGTTAGGGTTCTTAAGTCTTCCCTTGATTGTTCAAAAATGATATCTAATGGGTAGCATTACCAAACTCCGGGTGGTCCTGGAAATCTCCTGGAATTACAGTTGGCTTCCACACTATAGAGATCAGTTCTGCCGAAGAAAATGGCTTCTTTGAGGGTGAATCCCATGGCATTGTAACTTGCTGAGGTCCACTCCTTTTCCTCCCCTGCTTAACCCTTACTCACCGTGAGCTTCACACCCCAAATCTTCAGGCATTTCCCAACTTGGAACTGGCAACCCTACTAATGACTCCTGTCTGGGAACTAAGTTGCAGCATTCCCAAATATCTATAAAGGAGTGGGAAATCTGTCCTTAAGTTTTCAGCTGATGAGAACAGAAAGCTCTGCATATGTTTGTGAATACGTTCAATTTAAATGCAAAAAATCTGGTTTTGTGTGTGCCTTAATTAAAACTGTGTGTGTGTGCATGTGTGTGTGGCAGGAGGAGACTTAACATTTTCAGAAAATATATCTTTCAGCTTGTTCAGAATATGAACAAGGCACTGTAGATGCAGCTGATGTTTTCTGGGAAAGCAGAGACCTGATGAAAGCAAAAATGTGAAACAGCACAGTTTAGCCCTGTGGTTGTGAGGAAAAGCTAAGCATTCAGACTGGAGCTCTTCCAGCTAACATAAGACAGGGAGGTGCTGGTAGGATTCCTTTCAGATAGCCACTTTAGCTTGGACCAAAAGGGCCCTTGCAGGTACAGCTCTGGGTGTACGCAGAAAGCAAGCAAGGTCAAAAGGCAGGCTGTTTGATGTTTGTGGGAAGTGGATGGGAGGCGGGCAGGCAGAGTGGCAGGCAGGAGCTTACTGGGATGCTCTTTTGTTGTGGCAACTTTGGCTGCTAAAAAAAGAAAACAGCTTCAGAGCACTCTTCTGTACTGTGGAAGCACTGACAAGCTGAAATACGCAGAAGTCAGGATGAGCAAATTTTAAAATGAAATCATGTGGAAAATATATCTGCATTCTTTCAGATTAAGAAATCTCCTGTGGTGTCAAACCCCAGCTGAATTTTCTCCACCTCCGTTCTCTGATTAAGCTGAAGCAGCAATCCCAAACACGGGAAACTCTGTTCCTTGGGTTCGCTTCACTCTTCTCAGCAATGTTTTATCTGTGTCTCTGTCTTGCTTTCCTTGGATGTGGACTGCCATCACTGTTCACTAGCCCAGTTTCTCCATCACTGCCTAGTCTTTCAATTTTGCTAGATGTTTACAGAGCAAGTGACATCCAATGGGGAAACAATAAGTAGCCTTGCCCTGCTCCTCCCCCCCCCCCCGATGCCACAGCCCTATCCAGAACTGAGACAAATATCCTTATAGGAGAGATAGCCCTGATATGTACTCCAGCCATGTGCCATTCAATTGTTTATTCTTCCATGTTCCTTCAGCTTGATCTAGAATTCAAATTTATTCTTATTATTTTGAATTTTAAGCCTTCAATTAAAATTTAAACCTTAATTTCCCTGACCTGGATGGCCTAGGCTAGCCTGATCTCATCAAATCTCAGAAACTAAGCAGGGTTGGCCTTTATTAGTACTTAGATAGGAGACCACCAAGGAAGTCGAGGGTCCCTGTGCAGAGGCAGCCAATGGCAAACTCCCTCCAAAAGTCTTTTGCCTTGAAAACTCCCTGGGATCACCACAAATCAGCTGTGACTTGTCAGCACTTTCCACTGCCAATGACTAAGCTGGCCTCTTCCACCACAAACCTTCATTGCTTAATAGCTGCACTTATTGTATACTTTTGCAATCTCCTCCTAAATATCATTTTAATTGTCTAAATCTAGCCTTTTGTGTTTAATCTTCTGGCTTCATGCTGAATTAGTTTATAATTGTTCATTTTAAACATGCATCGTTGAATAAATATCCATATTTTGGCCTTTATACTGAACCCAGTGTCCATGCTTCTACAACAGCAAGTAATAGGATCCAAACTGGAAGTCAAAACTACAGTTGTTTAATACAGTACCTTGAAGAGAATGACACAAAGGGGCAGTTTATAGCATGTCATGGCAATTTATCTCTCATGACAACAAGTGATGCATTGTCATTGTCAGCTATACATCTGCAATGCAGCTTTGAGTCAAAACACTGGACCAATAGCATCTGACTGCTTTTGTCAGCTTCACTTGGTTCACTGGATTTGGGTGTTGCTCCTGCTCCCCACTTGCTCTTATGACACTATTCTGAGTTGTTAGGGATGTCATCCGTTCTAAACAGAGAATGCAAGCCAACTGCAACAAATAAAAAGGAAGCCTAAGAGTAAACTGAAAGCAGATCATGAAAAAAGCATACAGTCACGGTGCATGTATAGATGCAGTACAATAGACATCTTTTCCTGCACAAAGCCACAGGCATAACCTACAGTGAATTTAGAAGAAGCTTTCTTTATTAGAGTGTGGAGAAGAGATGAGTGATTAATTCACAATGAATAATTTATCTGGCAAATTTAGCCCCTTTTTTTTCTGCTTGAGGTTTGTCTGCAAGCAGATTGAAGTTCCCATAGTCCAAATGTACTTGCTACTAGAAGGGATTCAATCAATTTTTTTTGTAAAAAAAATCCAGTTTATTACAGGTGCTGAGTGCTGAACAAATTCCTTGTAGAATCTGATATTCTGCTGGAGAAGTGAGCTCTCCTTGCCTCTAAGTCATGTGGCCACTGTTTCACACATATGACTGAAGCATGCATTGAGCATGCAGGGTGACAACCCCATGTCAACTCTATTCTAACTGTCAGTGGAGTAAAATCAGAGTCCAGTAGCACCTTTAAGACCAACAAAGATTTATTCAATGTGTGAGCTTTTGAGTGCAAGTACTCGAAAGCTCACACCTTGAATAAATCTTTGTTGGTCTTAAAGGTGCTACTGGACTCTGATTTTGTTGTGCTACTTCAGACCAACACGGTTATCCACCTGAATCTGTCAATGGAGTAACAGCCTTTGAGTGTTGGGTCTGATAATAAGGCTGTTTCCTTTCATAGGGCTTGCATCCCCAGTATACCACCAAACATGTTCAGCGATCATGTACTTTTAAGTTGTCAATCCATCGCACCTGGCTAACAAGCAGCAGTAGTGGAAGGAGACACTATTAGAGGATCTATCACAGACAATGGCAGTAACACTTCAACTAACCCTGGTTAGTTCTGTGCAGAACAAGGCAATGGTAAACCACCTCTGATCATCCCATACTTTGAAAACCCAACTATAAGACTACTTAAAATGAAAAAGATATAGTGCTGGAAGACAGGACCCCCTGATATGTCTGGAAGGGGATCAATCAGATACTGGGAAAGATCAGAGGATGAGGATGTGTAGCATCTTTCTTAAAGACACAACTGGACTGAATCTGAAAGGATGTTAAATAAAATGAGAAGCTTTTAATATCCAGCTTTTTTTTTACTTTAAGGAAACTCAAAGGATCTTACAGTCACATTCCCTTCCTCTCCCTACAAGAGGCACCTTCTAAGGTAGGTAGGGCTGACAGAGTTCTGAAAGACCTGTGACTGACCCAAGGTCAACCAAGGCTTCATGTGGAGTAGTGGGGAATTAAATCTGGTTCTTCAAATTACAGTCTGCCACTCTACCACTAAACTACTCTGGCTTTCATATTGATGTGAATAGATGTGAAAGAAAAATCCAGAGCTTCTCTGACACATATAATAGGAATGTGGAACATGGGAAATACAAATCAAGGTGAACTTGAAGTCATAAGAAATTGAAGTTTAAACACTACAATCCTGGGAGTGAGTGTTGGACTGGATTAGGACATTTAAAGTCAGAAAATTATGCAGTGCTTTACTTAGGAAATGACAAACACAGAAGAAATGGGGTTGCTCTAACAGCAAGGCAAGATGTAGCACACCCAATCAGGACTATAATGTGAAATCTGAACAAATAATACAACCAGGCTTCATGAAAAACCTATGATTCAAATTTGTGTCCCAATTAGAGATGCTGGTGAGGAAGAAACGGAAAGCTTTTATGCAAGTGTTCAGGATGAAATTGATACACATAAAGAAGTCGTATTAATAATCATAGGTGACTGGAACACAAAAATGGGAATCAAAGTAGAGTCAAATATTGTTGGAAAAATTGAGCTAGAAGCACAAAAAAGCAGGAGAATGACTCATAAAATTCTGTGAAGTCAATACTTGTACACTGTGAACATATGTTCCAGGCATCTGAACATACTTGGTGACTGTGATGGACAGCACTGAAACACCAGATTCTCAGAGTAGAAGATACAGAGTAACAGTGAGTGAAGGGTTAAAATTCCTCACTAAGAGATATCCACAGACTGCTCTAAGCATTCTGATTGGTCAGCATCAGTTAATAGGAAATTGATATGTCTGGAGGGAGATCATTCTGAGAGCATTTCTGCACATGGTTAAAAATAGTGTTACACCAGCTGAGTGGCATAACACTACATATAATCGCACTTCCCATCCCCTCTTCACCTTTCCTGCTGTCTCTCTCTTCTCCTCCACAAGGGCGGAAGACAGCAATGTAATTTATACGCGACTCTCTTCCGCCTGCCAATCAAGCCAGGCAGCCAATCCCCTTCCTCCATGCTTTGAAGGGCCCCTGCGATGCCCGCTAATTTTTAAAGAAAAAATCAGTAGTTCTCAGTTGAAACGCCTATGCATCTAATCATAGTGCATCTTTATTACCACCACTTATGGAATCATGATGCTTGCTTCTTTTTAAAATAAATCTTGTTTCTTATGGAGGGGGGAGCTTAAAGAGACATACTTTGTGCTACAACTTTGAGACATTTTTTTTGCCTTTGCCTGCAATGATTGAACAATTATTCATTGCTCCAGGCAGTTCAGTTGGGGGAAAAAAACATCCCTTCTGCTACCACTGCCTCCCCTCTTGTGTGCAAACACACATGCGTGTGCATGCGTGCGTGTACACACACACACACACACTACCCTGTGAGGCCTCGCTGATGCTGTTTCCCTTCCCCTGCATGCATGCACACACGCACACAGAGACATTTAAAAAATGACGTTCCCATCTCCAGAAGAGGGGGCGAGAGCAAGGGCAGGATGAAGCTGGTGCCTTTCATAGAATCATACAATCATAGAATCATAGAGTTGGAAGCGGCCATACAGGCCATCTAGTCCAATCCCCTGCTCAACGCAGGATCAGCCCAAAGCATCCTAAAGCATCCAAGAAAAGTGCGTATCTAACCTTTGCTTGAAGACTGCCAGTCTTTCATGCATTTGAGCCTCCATACCTGTCTTTGGCTGATGGGCTGCTGGCTGCTCTCCATTAGGTAGTGCTAAATATGTTGGTGAATCCACTTTTTGGGATTCACCAATTAGCACTTTAAAATGGAGGATGTAGCTGGCTGGTTACTGCCCAGATGCTGGATGTTGGCAATGTCATGTAGAGCAGTGGTCCCCAACCTTTCTGAGGCTGGGGACCGGCAGGGCATCGGGCCGCGCCCGCACGGACCATGCCCGCGCATCGGGCCGCGCCCCGCATCGGGCCGCGCCCGCACGGGCCGCACCTATGCGAATGCGTGGCCCAGCCTTGATTCCCCCTCCCCGCCCTCCCGCAGTAAGAAGCTTCCCGGGCCACAAGCTTGCGGCCTGGGAAGTTTTTTACTGAGGGGGGGGCGGGGAGAGGGAGCCGCGGCCCGGCGCCATGGCCTTAGCGGCCCGCCACTGGGCCGCAGCCCGCAGGTTGGGGACCACTGATGTAGAGGGGCCAGAATAATGACTTCATAAGGTAAGCTTTACACTATATTTTAAAAGTGCAGAAATGCTCTGACTCTGATTCTGGTTGGCAAATTGTTGGGACCTGTCTGTTCTTAGCTGAACATCTGCTCTGAGGAGAAATTTTAGTTAAAGAAAATAATCTTTGAAAAAGGCTGAAAGCTGATAAGTACAGTATCTGGATAACTGGAACAGATATTTTGGCAGAGGAAATTTGGGCATTGAGGTGATATTCCCAATTCAGGCCAAAAGGAGAGGGGCAAATTGTTCTAAGGAGAGGAGGAACCCTGTGCAGTGAAAAAGGGAAATCATGAGGATTTCCTTAGATGCTTTGGAGAGAGACCTTGTTTCAGACTCCTCAGAAGTCAGAAGGAAATTGGTACCTCTGGGAGGTGGAAATTGTGGGTACTATCAGAGTTCAGTGGAACTCAATAGACAAAAAGATAAAAACAAATCAGATGTGTTTGGGATAAACACAATGACTACACTCTCTCAAACTAAGAAAACATAAAAACTCAGGAAAGCTTAAAGAAACCTCTGAAAGACTGTAACAAAGAACTTTTAAACTGTAAAATAACTTATTTATATTTAAATGCTCAGTCTCCTCATCCTAACTTCCTTTTCCTCTTCATAAAATAAAACCTTTTGTTTCTTGGTTGTTAACAAAGGGTTATAAGAAAAGAGGTCTCTACTCCTTCCCACAAAGTTTCAGGGCTAAGAGAAAAGACCTGTCAGTGACAGGGTGGGACAGTAGGCTTCATTTTATAACAAAGAAACCATGTTACAAGGGTTGCTTAGTCTCTGAGATAACAGCATTTTATTTTGTAGAGAAACTTTAACTTCAGATAAGGGAAGTGTATGGAGGTCGATCTTGGTGACCAATACAGTGCTGTGCATCCAAACACACAACTCACACATGGAATGAAAAACAGAAAATAAAACTATCTTAGGTCAAACTTTCTGTGACAGTGTCTTGTGTGCACTTTGTTCCTGATAGTATTTTTTTCAACATAATGTGGTTCCCAAATTCATCCCGGCCTGGCTCTCATTACATTAGATTAGATCTAGTGCCCCACCCTGAACAAGGAGGGATTACTAGAGATTATGGTCGCCATTGTGATTGTTATTTTAATGGGGATTTTATTGGGGTTTTATTGTTGTAGAATTCTATGTGTAAACCGCCGCGAGGCTATGGCAAGCGGCGGCATAGAAATCAAATAATAAATAAATAAATAAATAAAGAGATTGCAGCCTAGACCAGCCTAGACCTAGACCAGAAGACTCACTTGAAGATGGGGCTACTCCTCTAGTTGCTTTTACATTAAATATCACCCACCATGTTTATTTCACATGGGAGAAAAAAAAATGATTTCACTTGCAAAACAAAAAAACAGAAGAAGGGGATTGTTAGAAAAATCAGTACAACGGGAAGAGTCAATTGAAATTTGTTTCACTTTTTTTATAATTCCCACTACTTTCACTCATTTTAAGGACCATATTATACAGCTTTTATATCTTCTTTGTGAAAGTGTTTGGGTGGACAGTTTCTGATTCTATAATTGTCTTGCCCTTTATCTGCATTCACACTGCATGGAAGCTGCTTCCTTGTGGTGCCTTCCTATATATTGTTTATGTAGCCATTCCGCATCAGCAGCACCCCACCAGGCTGCTACTGGATGTTTGCACCAGGGCAGGTTGCCCCACCTCGTCCCAGGTCCAGACAGTGGAGCATTTTCACTGCTGTATCCAGTCTGCCCTGGATTTGTGCCTCTGGACAAGGCAACTGCGGCAGCAAGTTTCCACCATGCTGTGGGGGCTGATTTTCATTTTTAAGAATGGGGTGTTACATTACAAAGCAATACCCTGTTATTAAAAATAATTTTAAAAAAAATATCCCAGATGGCTCCATCACACTGCAGAGCATGGTGAAGCTACCTGGGGCATTTTTTGTCCCTTCCTAGACACTGTAGTCATGGCCATGGGAGGGGAGGAGCTGGGCCAGGATGGCCCAACTCTTCCCTAAAACATAGCCCAAACCTGACATAGACCCCATCAGTGCTTCGGGCAAAAAAGACAGACTAGAATTATCCACATTCCCTTGCTGTGGGGCAAGTGAGGGTCTGAATCAGACTAGGCCTGAGACAGCCCCAGCCTGGCCACAATATGGTGTGGAACCAGGAATTTGCCTCACTCACTGCCAGACAAGCGGTGAGGCAAGGCAAATTCCTGGTGCGGAAAAGGTCCCAAAGGCCTTTCCCATACAACTATCAATGAGTCAGTGAGGGTAATAATTAAGTGAGGGTAATAATTAAGTTAATGCAACTGCAACACCGTGGAGGTCCCACATCCAGCCCATTCTCCAATGGTTGCCAGTTGAATTCCGGATCAGACTAATGGTTCTGGTAATTACCTTCAAGGCCATACGTGGTCAGGGCTCAGTGTACCTGAGGGATCGCCTCCCTGCCTATGCCCCCCAAAAGAGCCCTGCACTCCACTGCTACCAACCAGCTAAAGGTCCCTTGCCCTAAAGAAGTCCGCCTGGTCTCAACCAGGGCCAGAGCATTCTCTGTTCTGGTGGAACGAGCTCCTGAAGAAGATCAGGGCCCTGACGGAGCTTAAACAGTTCCACAGGGCCTGCAAGGAGGAGCTCTTGAGCCAGGCATTTGGTTGAGACCAGATATAACCAACAGCGACCAAAGGGCCTCTGCTCCCCGCCCCCCCCTCAGAACACCAACGTTGTATTGTTTATTGGTTATACAATTATAATGTTATATGTTTACTGGGGAAGGCACTGACAAACCACCCCTTATTGAGTCTGCCATGAAAACGTCAGAGGGCGTCACCCCAAGGATCAGATATGACTCGGTGCTTGCACAAGGGGATACCTTTACTTTTACCTTATGTTTACAATTATCAGTTATTATTGCATGGTTATTCAAATGTTTTATAGACTGTTCCATGTATTGTTCTTATGTTATTATGTAAACCTCCCTGAGCCCCCGGGGAGGGTGGTATATAAATATCTTTAAACAGCCCCACAGCGTGGTGCGTCGCGGACTGAATAAAAGAGTAAGGCTGTGTGGGAGGAGGTAGGGTGGGCCCTGTCCAGGATAAAAACTCTGAGGGGCCAATCAGGAGCCGTGAAGCGGCTCCTGATTGGCTCCTCCGAGTGTCCAGCTCCTCATTGGCTGCTTCACCCGGCCAGGGAATCTGGAGGGCTGCTCCAGAGAGCCATGGGTGGGGGGTGGGCGACGCCGCCTTCTCCCAGCTGCTGGAGCGGCCTCTCCTTGCCGAGCCGCTATGCCCCAGCGCAGCGCCTCGCACACCACCACCACGCTCCAGCACATCGCCGCCCGACTCGGAGACACCGACATCCGCCGTCCCCGCATCTCCCGGCCGCGCAGCAAGACAAAATGTAGGCTGCCTTTCACGCTCACAACCCCGGCCTTGCTGCCCACGCGGGAGCCTTTGGGGTTTGGGAGGGGGGGTTCCCCTATGCCATCTAGCGCCCATTTCATTTGAATGTGAAATGGGCTTT
Organism: Paroedura picta; assembly: GCF_049243985.1. Classification (NCBI taxonomy): domain Eukaryota; kingdom Metazoa; phylum Chordata; class Lepidosauria; order Squamata; family Gekkonidae; genus Paroedura; species Paroedura picta. The sequence goes on from NC_135369.1 coordinate 75,926,946, forward strand.
AAATCTAGTAATAAATAAATAAAATAAATAATATCTATAGGAATGAGCTGGTCCTCATGCTTTGAATGTTTACAATCATACCACAGTCATGTGTGATGATATCCTGAGAAATTGGCTCTAATGTCCCTGTGAGTACAAAATAATAATAATAAGAAGAAGATTTGTTTCTTATATGCTGCTTTTCTCTACCCGAAGGAGTCTCAAAGCGGCTTACAGTTGCCTTCCCTTTCCTCTCCCCACAACAGACACCCTGTGAGGTGGGTGGGGCTGAGAGAGCCCTGATAGCACTGCTCGGTCAGAACAGCGTTATCAGTGTCCTGGCGAACCCAAGGTCACCCAGCTGGCTGCCTGTGGGGGAGCGCAGAATCAAACCTGGCATGCCAGATTAGAAGTCCACACTCCTAACCACTACACCAAAAGTAGCCAGGTATGAACAGGTGTAGACAGTACCCACAGCAGCACCATCAGAGAAAAGCCCTAATGCAGATACTGCATGTTGTTGCACTTAGCAGCATCTCTTGGGGTCTTTGTTTGAATTTTTACTTTTACATATCTGAATTTTTACTTTTACATATCTGCCTATAATCGACAGTGTTCTTGTCTCTGGCCACTGTATTTTACACACGGGAACTTCAGGTAAAACTTGGTAATTTCAGGTAATTCTGAAATATAGTACTTGAGAAATTTCTCTCCACAAGAATCTGGGCACCATCAACTGGTGATAAACACATTTCATAATTAGTGCATGTGCACACACACAGAGCACTGATTTTTCTCCACCTGAAGGAAAACATGTTATCAGTTAACTAAAAAGTCTTCCTGCTACCTGAATATGGGTTAAAATGTACTTTCATGACTTTTGTCTGTTATAACCACTAGATGGTGCTAAGTGTTGTTTGGACTCTTCTCCTGTTGTCTTCTTGTTTATAGCCCTCTATTTTGACTATGACTAATAGAGAGGGATGCTGTTGCTTACTGCAGGGGGCTTGTCATGGTTTCTGGATTGATGCCAATAAGATATTTCAGCATCAGTTTTAGCTTTTATCATTTGAACCCAAAGAACTGATTCTGTTTTAAGAATGCATGAGTTCCTGTGGATTTCATTCTTTACTAGTCCAAGTGGGGATTACCTTTCAGAGAACAGTGAAAATGAGAAATGGGTGAGATTCATATAACCTCTCCACCCACTCACTTCTCTTAAGTCACAGCATGCCCATCAGATACAGGAGTAATAGGAGATGATGACACGAAAAAAGAGCTAAGCAGCAGGGCCAATTTCCTTGTAATCACTCTCTTATTATCCCTGCTTCCTCATCTCCTTTAGATTCTGGGTGATTAGCGTGAAACAGAATGGATGACTTCATATTCTACAAAGTGTATAGGTAACGGACAACAGCTTCCGCTTGACTTCGGTTCACAAAAAGGATAAAAGAACTACCAGTGACCACAATTAGCATGATAACGGTTACGTTTGAATTTGTTCTGCTAGTGTAAGCCAGCGACATTTCTGCACATGGAGAAAGAGTGGGTGGGTGGGATTGTCAGCTATCCAGGTTTGCTGGCAATTAAGTCAAAGCTGTAATAATGCTGCCCTGGACTGGGTCCGGATGCTCCATCCCACATACACCTCCAGGCAGATGATCAGGGCTGTGATAGCATTCCTTTCAGGCTGTGGCCAGATTCTGCCATATAGCAACACAATGTTATTACAGTGTTGACATGCTGGTAGAAGGGAGAAGACCTGGACTGAATCTTGCCACGTATGTCCCTCATTGTCCAACCATTTTTGTTTGAACTTTAAATCTGAGGCTTGCCTTTTCTTTAAAGGGTAGTGGTAGAAATTTTTAACCTTTAGAATTATTTTCCTGAAAAACTAGGATGTTAACTATGTTTCAGTGGCCAAGTGAACTGTCTTTAGCACATTCAGATTGACACATGGTATGTAGTCATACTCAAAGGCATGAACATGAATACGCATGGAAATGTTACAGTATATTAATCAGGTCTCCATCATGAGTTTGCTTCTCACTTTTAAAATAGCAACACTGAATAACATCAGATCAGCCTAGCAAAGCAGTGCTACTTCAGATTACTCTTAAATCTGAAAAAAATGTCATGTTGCAGGAGTGTTACTTTTGAGAAAGGAGTCCACCAAAAGCTCATTTCCTGTAAGATGAAAATTTCATTGAGTTGCTGCTGAATAAAAGCTCCTACAGTATTTTGAACATGCTTAGGGTGTTATAAATGACTACGATTCAAGCGTCTTCAATTTCTCTCCCTCTCTAAGTTCTCTTAGAGATGTTTTATTTACCTTGACTCACTTTTGAGTAGGCAGAGAGTTCCTACAACATTGGCACATGATCCACAGCCTTGCAACAGAAAGTGCAACTCACACAAATCTTTTTTTATACGTATCCAGGGGAGAAGCATGGAGATATAATTTAAGAGATATATTTGTGGCAGCAGAAGGTTATAGACACGTTGATCATCAGTGCCAGCATTTTTGAGCCACCCAGCATCCAAATAGTAAGCATACCAAAAGTCACTGAGCTCAGATTTACACTTTAAAATATGTTTGTCATTATATTTGGTATTCATCTAATGTAACCTTCCCAATTTCCTGGAGACTGTATCAGTAAAGTTTTATGATGCTCTACATACACACTTGAAAACCCCACATTAAAAGATAATTTTAAGCTACCAAAAGAGAACTTGAGTGGCAGATCTTCAAATTACTCTTACCTGTAACTTTACCTCCATAGTGAAATAGTAAGTTCATTTATTAATGCATAGCATGCATTGTAGAAAAACTAGTGATTTCCCCCACCCACTAATACAAATTCAGGCCTGATACAAATGCATCTGTAGACATGGAGAATTTTACATCAACTGAAATAAATCCTAACTATATTAATTAATGAAATGTGTGGGAATCAAGTCTGAAATACATAGACTGAAAAATTAGAAATGATTCATGCATTAAAGAAAGCAGTCCAAAACAAAAAGGAGAAAATATCTTGACTCAAATCAAAGTAAGCAGACAATCTGTAGTCAGCTACAGGCAGTGATGATTTATCCTGTATGTGGTTAGTGTTTATTTTCTGTCTCTCTTTGACAACAAATATTTTTAATGTTTGACATTTCAGAGAGCAAAGTAACTTCAATTACTTGAAAATTCAAAATCTCCTAAATTCATAACGCAAGGAATGGGCGGTATAGAAATCCAAATAAATAAATAAACAAACTAATATAAAGTGTTTTCAATAATTGTTTGAAAATGTTTTGAAATATATGAAAGACTCCAGGTTGGAGTAATCAGTTGGAGTAATCAGATTGTCTGTGAAAGAAGTCTGAATATACCCGGTTCATATTTCTAATCTTTAGAAGGTGTTATAATTCTATATCACATATAATTAAAAAGCAACTTAATGTAGTAAGTATACTGAACTTGTTCAATCAGAGTCTGTTTTACAACCCTCTTTTGTTTTTACTTATTCAGTCTTTATCTACTCTATCTTCTGTTTATGGGTTTTGAGAATGAATAACCTACTTTCAAAAATCTCCATTCTGCAGATACAAGCCATCTAAATGACAAAAAGCTAAATTTGTGTCCTTGGAAATGAACTTTATCATCACACTGCATAATATACTCTAATATCAAATTGTGGTATTATAATGCAAAACATTTTCTACAGTTGAATTTGCTTCCAAGAATGTATAAGCATATGTGTTTTTATTTATTAGCATCCATAAAAAAAGATTCTACTTGGGAAGATTTACACTGTATAAGGATCATGTGCCAGATGGCAAAAGCCATATGTATTGCTAAGTTTTGATGATGTGTTTGTTTTTGTTTACTGGAAATAATGTTTCTGGGTTCATAAAGTTTCCACAGGGTGGCCTCTTACGTCATGGAGGAACACACTAAATCTGTCCTCCTAAATCTGAACTATTGGGAATTGTAAAAATAGTAGTTGAAAGAGGAGATGGCCAGACTGAGGCTACAGGGTAATTGTTTTTTAAACTCAGATGTGACATTTAGTTGCTTACATTGACTGTCTTCAGAAATATTTTAATCCAGATTTGCATCCAAAGCTGCATAACAGTTAATGGGCTTTCATTTTAAAGGGGCTTTCCACAAGAACACAGGAAAAACATCTTTGCTCTTCCACCATGCTTAATATGGATAACTTTCAAGAGACTCCTAAAGTGAAAGGGTGTCATTCTAGAGCACATCAGAGGGAATACATTTAAAATAGCCTTAGGGGAAAGGAGAGGGGACACGACAGAGTACTAGAGTATTAGCTCGGTATGCAGAAAGTCCCACGCTGAATCCCTGGTATTTACAGTTAAAAAAGGATTAGGTAGCAGATTATGTGAAAGACCTCTTCCTGAGACCCCAGAGAGCCACTGCTGGTCTGAGTAGACAGTATAGACCTTGATGGACTAATGGTTCAATTCAGTAGAAGGCAGCTTCATGTGTTCAGGGTGCCTAATGAGTCTTGAGAATTCATTGTTACAATATGTAGCAATGGTTACATTAGTGCTGCACTCACAGAAGGTCTAAAAATATTATTCAAAATATTAGTTTTTATCTATATATACTTAAAAACACTAAAACGGCCTTGGTGTATATTCATTTGCTGAGGGATCCCTGAACATTAGACTGCCTGGAAAAGTTTTCTTTCCCTCTGTTTTTGCTGGAGAAGAGACTGATCAAGTGAATCACTGTGGTGAGAGGGGATGGCAGATGAACAGTGGAGTGGGCAAAGAGGACCACAATCCTATTATTAAAGAACTAGTAAAAAAGCCCATTGTATAAAGAATACAATGGGCTCTAGCAGGCAGGGGCGAGAGCGAGGGACGGAAGGCTACCAGAAAGAGGGCGGCGGCTCCTCGGTGGGTTGGGCTGGGGGTTGGGTGGGTTGAGCTCCTCGGCGCGCTGGGCTGCGGCGGCTCCTCGGCGGCACCTCCGCAGCTCCTGCCGGCTGCTCCTCGTCGGCTCCTGAAGTGGCTCCTCGGTATGGTGCGGCTCCTCGGCGGCCCGTGGCGCTGGCGGGCGAGTTGCTGCTGCTGCTGCTGAGCGCGGGCTTGGCGGTGCGGCGAAGCATGGCCCCTCCGCCGATCGCGGCCCAGGCACCGCCGTTCGCTGGGCGGGCACCGCCTGCGATCGCAGCGCCGCTTCCTCCAGTGATGGTGGCTCTTCCGGCGCCAACAGTCATGGCGCCACCATCGATCGCGTCGCCGCCCGCATCTTGTTGGTGGGACTTGCGGCTGCCGGGGGCTCCCTGCCTGGCGACCTGACGCGGCGAGAGGCGCTTCGCGCCTCTCGCCGCGTCAGGCCGGGAGCAACTGCGAGCCGCACTGCACGCGGCTCGCAGTTGCTGGGGCTGGGAATCAGAGGGACCAATCGGCAGGCGCTTTGCGCCTGCCGATTGGTCCCTCCGATTGTCTGTCATGAGGAAGGGTCCAATCTGGACCCTTCCTCACCCCGGACACATCCCGCCCCAGGAGGGCTTACAGCTTTATTTAGTCCGTGGCGCCCGCGGCGCCACGGGCGGTGTACAGATGATTCCTTTGGTATGGGATGGGCAGGAAACAACTGGCAATGCAAACAGGCTAGTTATTGATAGAAAACTTGCCTGCTGAGGGATAATTAGTGGAAATTATCAAATTAAGATGAGAAGATATTTCCCCCACCCATATTTCCTAACTTGGAGATATAGCCAACACAATAGCCTTGGATGTGACTTGTCCTCATGTGTTCTCCAGAAATTCTTAAGGAGTTCTCCCCCCCACACACACACACATTAGGAAATGCAAGCAGCCCATCCTTACAAAACCAGCCCAAGCAGCTACCCAGCCACTTGTGACAGTAGTTGTGTGTAGCTCCAGTACAGGAAGGCTAAACTCCAGAGCCCCTTGCCCAGTCCAAGCCCTGGATTAAATTCCATTTTGGTCACGTCAATCAATGAATCGATGAACAGAACTTTCATATGTATATAAATGATACAGGGACATGGAATCACAGACAGGTTTTCTCTTCAACAAATGGAAATACTGTTCAGGATACATCTGCAGATCTGACATCAAGATACTTCAGAGTCAAACAAGAGGCCTATAATTTAAAAAAATACTTTAACAAATGCATTCTTGAAGTACTGCAACAGCAGGGTGCATTTTTACAATTCATATGGAATGCTCCATCTGGATCTTCCATTGATTTACTGCAGGAACTTGGGCAAGATGCTAAATCTAATCAGGAATATAATTAAATAAGTGCTTCAGAGTCTATGCTAAGGCTGTGTTTCTTTAATCTTGCCAAGTTCTGCAGGGCCTGCAAGACAAAGCTCTTCCACCCGGCTTATGGTTTAGGTCAATCAGGAACTATGCCACAACAAGTAACCGAGCCTCACTCCCCCCTCCCTCCAAATTCCTTCCTCTCCTCTTCCTATAACATCAGTAGGTCAACAACCATTTATAATTGGTGCTGTTTTTAAGTTGAATTTTAAAATGTTATGCTGATCTATTGTTTTATTATCATTGAAATGAATTGTACATTTGACTTTGTTGTTCATCACCCTAAGATGGCTAGACAAAGAGGGGAGGTGTACAAATAAAATTAGAGATAATAAATATTCTGGACACAGTTCAAGGGGCTAGTTTGTTTAACATATGAAATTCTAAGTACCTCAAGTCCTACAGAAAAGGACACCTCTCTTTCCATGTTTTGTCATGATTTTTTTGCTTGCTGGAAAGCATCGATGTCTTGCTTTGTTTACTATTTCATGCATAAACTGGGAAAAACTCTACAGGGACAGATACGGAGACATTCCCTTTCTGACTTTGAAATCCAGTCACTGTGCATTTAAAAAAGAATCTATGTTTGTGAACCTTCAAAACAGAACCATAAAGACAGTCATGTTGTTGTTGTTAGGTGTTAAGTTGTGTCCAACCCATCACGACCCCATGGACAATGATCCTCCAGGCCTTCCTGTCCTTTACCATTCCCCAGAGTCCTTTTAAGTTCGCACCGACTGCTTCAGTGACTCCATCCAGCCACTTCATTCTCTGTCGTCCCCTTCTTCTTTTGCCCTCAATTGCTCCCAGCATTAGGCTCTTCTCCAGGGAGTCCTTCCTTCTCATGAGGTGGCCAAAATATTTGAGTTTCATCTTCAGGATCTGGCTTTCTAAGGAGCAGTCAGGGCTGATCTCCTCTAGGGCTGACCGGTTTGTTCACCTTGCAGTCCAAGGGACTCACAAGAGTCTTCTCCAGCACCAGAGTCCAAAAGCCTCAATTCTTTGACGTTCGGCCTTCCTTATGGTCCAACTTTCACAGCCATACATTGCAACTGGGAAGACCATAGCCTTGACTAGATGCACTTTTGTTGGCGGGGTGATGTCTCTTCTTTTTAGGATGCTGTCTAGGGCAGAGTCTGCACTTACTTTCTTTATTCCATTATCAATCCTGTTGAATTCAGATTGCTTTGAACTCGGATCTTCCTCTCCCCCCCTCACCATTGAAACAGGAAAGGTTAGGGTAGTTCAGAAGGGGGGGGGGGAGCCAAGCCTCTTTCTTTCCTTGAAGGGGGGGAGGAGCAAATCAGGGAGCCTCTTTCTTTTCTTGGAGGGGGGGGAGAAGATCGAAAAAGGCAGAGGAGGGAAGAAAAATCCAGGACCGACAAAAGTTGAGAGAAATTAGGGGCTTCTCCTTTAAGGCAAGCATGTCACATGACCAGGTGTGGCCTATCAGAGGTTCTCTACCACGGAGCTTGGTTTCCCAATCCAGATTTTAAACTATATTGAGCATGAAAAGCACTCCAAGATATCGCACAATAAAGGTAGGGTCACTCCGGATCAATCCTTGCTGCAGAAGGAAAATTTAAATTGCCCCAAATCCAAACAGAAATCGCATTCTGTGTAGAGGGCAAGGACTGAATTGACCTGGGGTTGGAATAAAAGCTCCGTGCAGTTTACACCCTGATTTGACATAGCTTTCCTCCTCAGGAGCAAGCGTCTTTTAATTTCTTTGCTGCAGTCCCCATCTGCAGTGATCTTGGAGCCCAGGAAAAGAAAATCTGTCACTACCTCAATTTCTTCCCCATCTATTTGCCAGGAAAGACAGTAATGAGTTTCCATCAAATTTGAATTTGTTTGCAAATAGCTTTAAGTCTGGCCTTATACCCTATGAAGTTTACTGCACATTGTCCTTATCCTGCTTGAGATAATCAAAACTATATCCAGGGCTTTAAGTTAGGTCCTCTAAAATATTATTTCTAGATTCTTCACGTTTTCATGGTTTTATCCTCCAATGTTTAAGGAATGTCTATATTCTATAAAAAAAATGCATTCATTTTTGGCAGTCCTTTCCTTTAACCTTTTAATCTTTTCCCTGTTGTAGGATGGCTGCTATGCATGGTCAGGCACAATCTTTCTGGTTATAGTAGTAGAAATAAAGGGGGGGAAATGCCAGGGGATAAGTAATAGATTTATTAATTTTGCCGAAAGGCTGTTTTAAATGCGGATGTTGCAAGTGGTGTAACCCAACTCAAAATATGAAAAGTTTCATTAATATCTTTGACAAAAAGAATATATTCTGAACAGCTTTACAACATACAATTCATAAATAGTTGTATATGCCATCAGATGTTCTTGCAATAAGATATATGTGGGAAAGACTTCTAGAAAATTTTAAAAATAGGAGCAGAATAGTTGGGACACCTTTATTGCCGGTTGTTATGGAACAACAACATGGACCCACTGATTTCAATTTTGGGGGTTTATATAAATCTAGCAGTTATAATGAAGTCCTTTTAACAAAAGAAACAGAGTGGATCTTAAGGTTACAGACACTGGCTTGTCATGAATTAAACTCTATTCTGGATCTTCTGAACTTGTTCACCTAATTGCTGAAAGTAGAAAAAATGCCTTGTCACTGTCATCCCCCGCCCATACAAGAATTAATTTGCTGTGGATAGTTCCAGAACCAGGTATATGTTCTGGTCAGAATTTTACTTCATAAATATATATTTTCATTGCCTTGTTTCATGACCAATGTATAGTTTATCTTGCATGGTAGATGGATACATATCTATATATATTCAAAAAACAGGATTAAAATTAATAATTTAAAATAATTTTACTATGGGGTCATTTTATGATGTGTATTAAAATTTAAAGTTGTATTTTCATAGCTTCCCCCTGATGAAGCCTACATGGCAAAATGCAGTGGGTCTTTGTAAAATAAATCTATAATCGGGCATTTCCCCCTTTTGTTTTGTGACATATTGCTGGGTACAGCCCAACTTTTTTCTTTATTCCAGGTTATTAGTACACCCATTTCTAACTTTCTTTCTATGACTAACACTGCAATCTTAATCAGCTCTGCACCAAGAAAGCAATCTGAAAGACAGGCTGTAAGTGACTTAAGATGACAGCTACTATCTCCTGAACCGCTGAAAGTGTGAGATTCTTTGGCTTTTCCACTGGCTCAAAGCTCACTGGTAGCACTCTGGGACCACACCATGACAACCTCTGTGTTAGGGTAAAAATGAGTGGTATCAGGAGTTGTGTGAAGGGAGAAAAGGGGATTATTTAGTATCCTTAGCCTTACCTGCCCATTCCATGCCACTAGTGCTAGAATAATGTTCGTCTGGGCTCCCCCACTTGGGCTGCTCCCTTGGAGCTCCCAGGAGGGGATGATTTCTCACCTCCTGCTGTCAGGTGGGAGGAGAGAAGGTACCCACCACAGCCCCCAAGAGAGGCTACCAGGGCAAAGGTCTAGGCTGGTGCAGACAGTGAAGGCAATGCTGCATCCTGGAGTGAGGAGCATGGATGCCATGCTGCGCTGCTGGCCTCAGCCTCAGGAGAAGTCACCAGAAATGTAGCCTGGGTCTGGGCCTTTGCAAAGCTCAGGTGATGCCTTGGTGGTGGTGGAGGAAACAAACATGGCTTCACTCTCAGCCAAGCCTGGGGAAGCCAGCTGGACTGCAGGGAAGGACCTAGCCATCATCAGACAACCCCTTCCAGCCAAAGACTCACCTAGGAGGTTGCAGGAGGGGCCAGAGCAGTTTACACTGGTCAAGGCCTTAGGAGCAGTCTGAGGATGGGTCCACTGGTCATAGCTCCTGGTCTGCAGATGGGTGGGAAGAGACAGGAAGACACCAAGACAGGGGTGGGGCTAAAATGACCTTGGCTGAGGTGACTGAGGGGAGGTCACAGGAAAGGTGGGGAGGGATAAAAGAAGATGAAAGAAGAGCCTCGTGGTGGGTATACTGAGGCAGAAAGGAATGGAGTGGAGGTGAGAGAGGAGTGGAACATAAGGGTGAGGAGGAGAAGGAGGATGAAGGAAGCAAAGACAAAGGATGGAGGAAGGAACAGAGCAGGGTGAGAGTGAAGGGAGGTGGACCCCAAGGAGTGGCAGATTAAAAATACCAAAAGCGGGACAGTCTAGACAAGTGGAAGAGAGCCTAGCCAAGCTGCTCACAGAGGCTTAGGACCAAGGGATTTTGAAAGACTCAGTGAGAAGGAGACTCTAGTGACTCCAGGTGATCTTTTGACGGCTCCACTAGGACCGTGAAGGAATGCCCAGTAGAACCTCCCACCTTGACTTCTGTATCCCATCAGGTATCTCCAATAAAACTCTGTGAGCCCAAGGGTCACCTGGCCCAGCCTCTTCTGTAGTGGGTGTGGCTGGGGGACCTCATTGCCAGGGGGTGCCATCCATACATCACAGTGTTGTACCACCAACAGCCCTGGCATAACTATAAAACTTCTTGTAGAAGTAACTGCTTCCTTCTGCCTTCCACAGCACTTTCAAGCTATGGCACAAATAAGCCTGCAACCAATCACAGCCCCCCGAAGCATTATATAAACCTTGCCTGTATCTTGGGTGACACACCATGGAGTCATATGTCTCTGGTCTCATGACAGGTACATTTAGAATGCACATTTGGGTGGTGGGAACTTGATAGACAAAACTTATATTATTCCAACAGCCCAGGGAGAGAAGCAGCCTTGCAGCAGCAACTCTCAAATACCACTCTGCTCTGAACCCTTGTAGCTACTCCAACTAAGGACACGAACACCAAACTGGAGCCTCCACTCCTCTAACCAGGAAAGCAAGTCCAATTCTCCACCTAGGTAAAACAAGAGAGAGAGATTCTGTGCTTAAGGCTTTGACTGATGCAAATGTTTATCCTTGTACCCACATTTACCTGCTCTGTTAATTGTCTCAACTAGAGGTGCCCGCAGTAAGTGTGCAAAGAGGAGAAAGCGAAGCATCCCTGCAGAGATGTTAACAGCATATCATTGACCTGTTGGCATAGTGTCATGCCCATGTAAACCCCTTCCCAGAAATGGGGGAAACAGGGTTGGATCTCCAGGGCAAGAGCAGGGGCAATTCTCCTTTCCTGCAGCATATCCCCAAGGGCAGCCTTTCATTGAGCATTTGGATAGGCAGAAAGACTGTGCTTTTGTGCAAGGTATTGAGATGGGACAAACCCAATTCTTGGTAACTACCAGCCACTCCACTCTTAGTTTGCTATTCAAGTGCACACCTGGTACTTACGTTTGAGCTGCCCATCAATGTGTCTTAAAAGCATGAATTATATCATGCAAAAATAACACATAAGTAACTTCTTTGCAGAAGTTATTTGGGGGATATAGTACATTTATAGACAAATGTTTTCCATGCGTATTTTCCCCTGCTGGATTTGATCACGGGAGAAGGGTATTTGAGGAAGAAATTATATATTCTCCATGGCCCACAAATTTTTCCCTATGGCCCACATTTTTTTCTCTATGAATACAGTCTTGTAGACAATGTTCTAATAGGGCTTCTTCTGCATCTGAGTCACTGGAGAATAGTCCTCTGAGTTCAAAATAATTCAAAGGCAGTAGTACACAGTCCAGGTCACACATGAAAGAAGACGTCTCAGAGCAGCTTACAATTGCCTTCCTTTCCTCTCCCCACAACAAAAACCCTGTGAGGTAGGTGAGGCTGAGAGAGCTGAGAGAGAGTGCTCTGTGAGACCCATTATGCACGGGGGGAATAACGCACATTCGGGGTGGAATGGTGGCGACTAAAATCACCGATAACGCACGGTGCCGGCTGCAGATTCGGTGCATGCCGCCGAAAAAAACGTGTTAGCGAAACGCGGAAGAAAGTGCAGCTTCCGGGTGAGTGGGGCGCAACCAGAAGCGGCGCTGGGGTCGCCGTGTGCATAATCAGTTACTCTGGGTTTTGCCACAGTTGCGTCCCGTCCCGTGCATAAGCAGTTTGCTCCGCATCTTCCCCCTCCGTGTTTTCCATGTGACCCAAAATCGCTGTTTCGGCTGCCGTGCATAATGGGCCTGAGAGGAGCCCAAGGTCGCCCAGCTGGCTGCGTGTGGAAGAGCACGAAATCAAGCCTGGCTCGCCTGATTAGAAACCATCATTCTTAACTACTACACCAAGCTGGCTTTCTTGAAAGAAAATCTTGCAACAGAATCTTGCCACAGAAGGACCTTCTTCTGCCAGTCTTTTGTAGATTGCCTGTTGTCCAGCAGATGAGAGAGGAGCTGGAATTGACTTAATCTTGGGGCAAAACCTGGAGAAATTTGTCAATTTCAGAGTAGCTGTCTCCAGAGCAAGCCTGAAGGCAAAGGTGGCTTTCTGTAGGTGAAATTGACAGAGAGCTTTATACTTAGTTTTGAATTAAATCAGTTTCAGTTCCTGTACTACTTAATTCACTTATTTATATTGTCAATGAGGTATTCAATCTAGAGACATAGCTGGCAGAGCTGAAAGGAAAGGCAGTTTAAAAAACCCACCTATATTGACCAGCTGTCATTACAGCCTGTCTCAGAAAGAGAAAAGAACTCTGAAAGGAGAGGTGATGACAATATAGTTACTGGAGAGGATAATAGTTAGTTATGCTTTTTATTGCCCTAAAGGGGATATAAATGAAAATGTTAAAATGGAATCTCTTAATATAAATGAGTAGTGATTGAGTGCCAAATTTCTTTCTTGTCAAGAACCTTCAGCTGCAATGTGAATACAAAATTAAAATTACTTTAAAATATTTAGAAGGGGAAGACAGGATAATATAGTTATATATCATATGAAACATGCCAATGACAGGTGCTAGGCAAGAACCTGGGCCCTGATTCAATAAAAAAAATTGTTATTCATGAAAAACATTTTACTTTAAGCATGTGCCTCAATCCAGTTGAATCCAATGGGACATCAGGGCACATTTAACTTTAAATAATTTGTACAGCAATTTCTTCCTGAATTGGAGACTTAGATAGGTAATGTCACCTCTTGGGCATCTTTAAATTACAATATGAGAAATCTGTTATCGCAGAAGGTAGCTGCCATTTTGGAAGGCATATTTGGTTAAGAATATTACACAGGAAAAGTATGGCACTCTTGCATGTACATATCAGTATTGTGTTCTCTTTAAGTCTCCCCTTAAACTGAAATGAGATACCAAAACTGCATTATTTGTGTTATTAAAAATAAAGCAAGATCCATCTGCTTATCATGAAAAGATTTTTCTGGTTTGGCACAAGTGCTCAAAAAATAAAAACCCAATGTCATTTAGCATGATTGTTGCAATTGGGAGGTTTTGGCTACATGATAATTGAATTTATTATTTCCAGAATGTTTATAGTGATGCCACTAAGTCTTGAAAATTTCTTTCCAGAAGACACTTCAAAGAATTTTTGTGTCTGTTTTAAACTGACTCTAATTCTTTCTTACCCACATCTGTTTTGTTAGGGCAAATAGCTATTCAAAATGTTCCTTGAAGGAGGGGGAAATCACTTTGTAGACACATCATTATATTTTTACATTTCCCTGAATGATGAAAACCCCAGGGAAAATGCCAGATGATTTACAGGGAAATCCTAAGAAATCCCCATTGACTATATCTGAGTAGCAGTTGAATGTACCTGTTTCAGGTTTCTCTATTTGTTGCCCTTAGATGAAAATATTTCATGTTGGAAACAAGCTGACTCCCAGAAGCAGGTAGCACAAGTATTAATTCTGCTTTAGATTTTTTAAACAAACCCCCATTCAGGTTGTGTGAGGGAAATCTGGAAATTGACTCTATCCCATTGTGATGCCCACATGTAGAATGGATTGAATCAACATAGGCTGCATCAGTGAGCTTTTGAAAGCTACAATAATTTTGGCAGTATATTCAAGCGCTTTGCAATCCCTGGAACCTTGTCAGCGAAGGTTGTAGTGTCCATGGGGGAAAGTATTACAATCCTTTCATTAGGGAACACTGCAGAAAATGATCACACACGGTCTGAGATAAATTGCCTTGCATTTGCCTTATTTCAGCTTTCTCCAGAGATGAATGGGATTGCTGTCTGCAAATAAAGTTCCCACACACTGAGTTCTAATGTTGGAAAGAGCAAGATCTTAATTCCTAGGAGAAATCATTCCAGGCTTATGAGTATTAGGATCCCTCAGCCTACCCTAAGAAGGCATTTTGTAGCAGGTGCCATTGTGCAAGAAAGAACTTTGGAATATAGCAATAGAATACTGAATCCAGAGCTGAACATATCTTCACGACAAAATGTCTGCTGCATCCAGCTGCTAGGCTTCACTTTCACACCTGCAATCACTTCCAATACAAAGAATGAAAGCAAGAATTCAGATTTAATAAATTCCAGCATTGTGAGGAAACATGATCAGAAGGTACCACGGAAATATCCTGCTATTATAAATGAGTAAGGCTTCCTTTATCTGATGCAAGTCTTGTCATGGTTTAGAACCTCTGCAAGTCAAGATTTAAATGTCCAAGTACATTGGTAGGTAAAGCACTGGTCCCAGGAAATATTAGGGAAAAGAGAAAACACCAGATCTTGGCAGCCTTTTATTTGCTCCCATAAAGTGAATAATAGAGACTGCAAGAAGGAGCCAGAGCTGTCAAGTCCAAAATGACTGACTCTGCTTGCTCATCCTTTCCTGGGGACAGTGCCAAGACAGATCTCTTTGTCAGGCAGGAATATCAAAGAGAATTTAACTAAAAGTGCTCCTTCCTGAATGTATAGAAATAATGTACCCAATTCAACCAGCTACTATTGTCTGCTCTGGATATTCCATAGCTTCGGTCCTTGCTGGAGGGAATCTGTAGCTGGAAAGGTTTGGCAAGGAAGAAGATGACACTGCTGGCCATTGGTATATTATGCATGTCAGGACACCTTACAGAAAGTTTGCCCCAAAAGGCATTGGTGTTTTTATTTCTACATGTGAAGCTGGTTTCGCCATGGAAAAACCACCATTGCATTTTTGATTATGCACATAATTCCCCCCTCATAGCAGCCATTGTGTCTTTTCAGTGCAGCATTTTAAACTAACTTTATGGAGTCTACAGAGAATAGAGGGATACAAGTCAAAATAATAATCCAATACATTTAAAAAATGACCTTTTGCAATAGTCATGAAAATGCCTGTTTTTGCATGCATAAATGCTAGCGTGTTTTTTATCTCTTCCCCTGTGCCATCATATACCAATGAGGGAAATGGACAGCCTCTAGTCTCTTGTCCATCAATGGGAGCTTGAGGTGTCCCTTGTTTGGCACAGTCTCTTCCACCTCTGCTATGACAACATTACACCAGTAGAAAATTAATTTATTCATTCCCCTAGAAGCATTTGCAAGCATTTCAATCCATTCCCTATGAGGAACAGTATATCTCTGAGCGGGAAAGGTTGTATTGTTTTCAAAAGGCTGTGTACCCCACAGAAATTTCTTGTTGAGGTTTTCATTTTCATGAACTACAATTCCCACAAGGCCCTGCCAGTAGCGTATGCCAGAATGGCAGTCATGTGACATTGCAGCTGACCATGGCCTGCCAATGATTGCCTAGCACAATGGAATTGTCCTCCCCCATTTGCCATCATAATTCCTGCTTTCAAATGCATAATTCTTGTAGAAAAATACAACCGTTTTTTTTTTTAAATGATGGTTTAAAAGAGTCAGTGTGCTGGTTTAAATGAAAACCCCTACATGCATAACCCACCCTGGTCTCTGTTAGCGTTCTTGTCCTCCGTGCCGACTTATCTTTACATAGGAGGCAATGTAGCAATTCGCCTCTGCATCCATGGGCTAGGCAGTAGACCATTTAACTTTATAGGGAACTGATAGGTCAATACAGTTTGGTGTAGAGAGCCAGTTTGGTGTAGTGGTTAGGAGTGCGGACTTCTAATCTGGCATGCCGGGTTCGATTCTGCGCTTCCCCACATGCAACCAGCTGGGTGACCTTGGGCTCGCCACGGCACTGATAAAACTGTTCTGACCGGGCAGTGATATCAGGGCTCTCTCAGCCTCACCCACCCCACAGGGTATCTGTTGTGGGGAGAGGAATGGGAAGGCGACTGTAAGCCGCTTTGAGCCTCCTTGGGGTAGGGAAAAGCGGCATATAAGAACCAACTCTTCTTCTTCTTCTACATGGAAACAGAACTAATGTATAAGCTCTTGAGTGATTCTTGGAAGTTGTTCTCCTTTTGAAAAATCCTTTCCTAGTTTATATTTCCAAGGAGAAACTTATTTAAGGAAGAAGAAAAAAAAGGAAATCACTACCTCACTTTAACAGGATTTTGGCCCATCTAGAGGTAGGAATTTCTCAGGGAGTTGTGATATAAAAGAACAGTAATAACTTCCTCCCCGGGGCCAACTTTGCCTTTCACAACAACAGGTTGCTTGTTCCCCTTCAAAAATGTTTGCTGCTGGTAAAGGGGCTAGAGTTAATGAAATGAAATTCAGCTCTTTCACATATGCACAGGAATAAAATACTAAGCAGATTTTATTTATATAGGAATTTATATCCTGCACTATTTCACCTGAAGATCCAAGAGCAGGTCATACAATACAGAATAAAATCTAAAATACATTAAAACATTTAAATTATACCCACCCTCTCTGGTAGGACTGCACATAGAGGAAACTAGATATCAAAGACCTAGGTGAAGAAGTGTGTTTTCAGCAGGTGCTGAAAAACATATAATGTAGGCAAACCATATAATCCCAGATAACTGTGATGTTCAAATTGCTAATTTGTGACAGCTCTCTGTGAACTCATTGCAACTGCTTAATGAGGTTTGACTCATGAAGTATGTTATTAAGTGAATATCAGACTACAGACCAAGCTTTGTACTTCATTTTCAGTGTCCACAACATCCAGAGGAACGTATGAAATGGAGAGTTAATTTTTCTCCCTTCCCCAGTTAATGGACTCTGTCCAAACTTCAAAACCTTCAAATTACTGCACGGTGAATGAACAAGGACAATTATAATATTTCAAAAGGAAATACATATATAGTTGCAATCTGATGTGTAGGGGGAAAGCGTCATTTTTTTCAAGTGCTATTGTTCAAATTCCTTCTTAGCTGAGAATGGAGGTGACATTATGCTAGAGTAGAAAATTCTCAGATATATAACTCTCTGGTCCTATTGCACAAGCACCTAATACATCAGGGGTAATACTTAAGGATGGGTATAAACTGTGATAATGTGGTTCATTTTGGTTTATGGTGTGCCCAGTTTGTGAGTCATGAACTGTCATGAACTTTTTAGGTGCCAAATGAACTAGTTTGAATTGTGAGGTATATTATGCAGTAGAACAGCTTCCCTAGCATGCTAGAGACATCCAACTCACTGGGGATCTCTGGCTGACTTTCCTCTGCTGTCCTTCCAAGTTTGGTAAGGATTTGGGTTTCTGGAGTCCAAGTTACAGCCCCCAAAGAAGGTGCCTCCAGGAAAGTGTTTTCTGGAGAAATAAGAGACACAGGTTCAGGAGTATATAGAATGGACCCTATCCTTATCCATATATATTTATGAAACTGGCCCTGGGGTAGAGTGAGTCCGGCTGCCCGAGTTGGAATAGGGCCAATCAGGCATCAGTGACGCGGCGAGAGGCCTTCCTGGGGCAAGGGGCCACTCTCCGCCAGAGTACCCGGTGTGTGTGTGGTGGTTGCCTCTCCATGGCCTCCTTGCCCCAGGAAGGCCAAGGGGCCGCTCTCCACCAGAGCGTCTGGTGGGGGGGCCCTCTCTGCAGCCTGCTTGCCCTGGGAATCCCTTCCCCCGCATCACGGACATGGCAAAAGGCCTTCCCAGGCCTAGGGGGCTGCGGAGAGGCCCCCTGGGTGCACTGAAGATAGGCCTTCCTGCCCCACTGGCCATCTCTCACCCCAGTCCTGCCTGGGCCCGGCTCTTCAGGACGACCCACAAGGTACGCTGGGGGGGGGCACTTTCCCCTTCCCTTATCCTTCACCCTTCTCAAAGCCCATTTTTTCATAAACAGGCTTTGCTGCTACTATGAGACATAAAATTCACAGGAAACCTCCCCTTCATGCTCCTGTACATGCTCTCTATGTTATGTGCAGGTTGGACCAGGGGGGTGTTTGAGTTATGCCCCCCCCCCCAAATGATGTTCCCAGTATTGGAGATTGTGGGAGCCACAGCTGCTTTCTGGTGCTGGGCTGGGAGGGACCATCGATGAGTGTACTCAAGATGGGAGCAGGAACAGGGAGCTGGGATGTGGAAGGGGAGGATGCTTTCCCCCACCCTCTGAATCCCTGCTGTCAGACCCCTCTTTAATGAGTGGTAGCAACTGCTGTGTCTGGGCAGTGTTAACAACTCTGTTGAATCAGTAGAGTCCAGAGAACAGATCAGGCTCTGAGCCCCTGGCAATGTCCTGCTAAGGCTGGTCTTCAGTGGACTGGCAAGGTGGGTTTGGTTCCAGGGATGGGAGCCTGTGGTATGCAGGGGGAGGAAGACTTCTTCCCTTTACAAAAAGCATCCACTTTTACCCTCATGGCATCCAGAGGTGCTCACAATCATCAGGGGTGGGAAGTATAAATGTAGGTTCTCAGATGAGGCATCCAGTAGCTAAATCTCCCTGTTTGACATGAGCAGCCTGACAATTATCTCACAATATATTGTACATTTCTATTATTAATATGAGAACAAAACACACTTTTCACAAGGAAAAGAAAAATGAACACATGGCTAAGGAAGAAGAGTTTGTTTTTATACCCTGCTTTTCATTGCCTGAAGGAATATCAAAGCAGCTTACAATGGCCTTCCCTTCCTCTTTCTACCATAGATACCCTGTGAGACAGGTGGGGCTGAGAGAGCTCTGAGAGGACTGCTATGGCTGTAACAGGAAGAAGATCAAAAACTGCAAGACTTCAAGCTTTAGAGAAGCTGGACAGAGAAATCCTAACCCTGCTGTGGGGTCAGGATTGGCTGGAAATATAAACTTCTATTACATATTGGTAACATTCAGGTCACATTTAACTTCTATAATATTTATTAAGAAATACTAATTTGCATTGTAAACTAAAAGGTGCCATGAGGCATATCTTCCTAAAGCTACTCATAATATTCTGGCACAATTGTCTTTGGGGTGTACAACAGCTTTCTTGATAGTATAAACTTTTTAGTGAAAAATAAAATAGTTTAATCTTGAAACACTGCAAGTTACTGTGTTGTTCTTTAGAGAAACTGCTGTTTTGATCTGACTCAAACAGGGTCCAGCATGACCTGCTTGATGAAATGCTGTCTTCTTACAAGTTCCTGGAATGGATGGATAGGTAGTCAAAAAAATGTTCATTGGAAATAGATAGCAAGAGGCATAGTTCCATCTGCAATTTCTTCCTAGGAGAGAATTACGTGATGTGGCCCATATATATGATTAATAAATCCTTTCCTCTTGTACATGGGGGTTGTGTATTTATTTATTTATTTATTTATTTATTATATTTATATACCGCCCTCCCTGGGGGCTCAGGGCGGTTTACATAATAACATAAGAACAATACATGGAATATCATGTGAATTGCTCCAATGCAATCCAGAGCCATGGCAGTGTACCATGCAGCTGTGGCATTGTCAGTTGCATAGTTATGCATCTTGGAAAAGGGGCCCCAACAGTGTTGCCCCCCACTGCCACAGTGATGTCTGTCATGATTCAATCTCACCATTCCATTCTGGCATTGTTGAAAAACAGAGCAGGCAGGACAAATTGGAACTATGAGGTGAGGAGGCAAAACCAAGCATCTATCATTGGCAGGGAGCAGTTTTGTGAAGCACTGCTGTGCTGCTCTACTGGGCCACACCTACTTGGTTGGGTTGTTGTGCCAAGGCAGGGGTGTGCAAGCCAGAGTCCAGTCTGGGAGGTCAGGGGGCAGTGAGACAGTTCACACAGTAGACAGGGAGCAAGGTCAAGGCAATCTGGGGTCAAGAGCCAGGGAAACAATCAAACCAAACCTTGGTCAGAAGCTGGGGATGTAGTCAGGAGCCAAGCTGTAGGTCTGAAGCTGGGAGCAAAGTCAGGAACTGAAAGCAAAGGGTTTGGAGCCAGGAGTGTAGTCAGGAGTCAAGCCAAAGTCAGGAACCAAGAGTCACTCAGGCAGAGTGAATTGGAACATGGAGTTGTCTGGGAAGACAGACAGGGAACGCACACATCACACCCACAAAGGATATTGCCTCAAGGCCCTTCTGAAATATAGCCAAGGCAGGTGGGGCAGCCCTCAACTAGAGGGCTTGCAGCTGGTCCTAATCCTCATCAGAAGAAGCAGGTACAGCTGAGCCCCATCTACCCTGACATAAAGCTGCCAGGTGTGCTGATCTCTTGACACCTGTCAGAGTAGATCACCTCCTCTGACGCTGCCACGTGGGACTCACTGGGGTCTTCACCTGGGACCAGTGGTGCTGTTCTTCTGGTGAATCTTCAGGACTGGCATGTGTGGGCACATCAAGCTGGGTGCCAGTCTGGCTGAGACCAGGTTGCTTGTCTTCTCGGGCATTGGGCTGGTCCTGATCCACAACCTGATCTTTTATGGTCAGATCTCCAGGTGGTGCCTGGAGAGTGCTAGACCTGGGCATTGAATCAGCTGCAACTTCAGGAGCTCCCTCTGGCAGCTCAGCCAAAGATGCAGCAAAGGGCATGACATCTGCCAACTGGTGGTACACAAAGCTTAGTATGGTGGTTCCACCTCCAACCCCTTCCCCTGGCAGTTTTCTTGGGTGGCCCCTGAAGCACTGAACTGCCTGGGGCTCAAAGGCCATGTCTGTCTGGGGAACCACACCAGCCCACAAGCTGCCAAGTTTGGGAGCAAAAGATAGCATGTCCAGTGCGGCTCAGTGTCATTGTTTTTGGCCAAGGTGAGGGAAGTGGGTTGGAGAGTTCTTTGCTTACATGTTCACACATGGCTTCCTCTTGAGATCCTGGCAGACAAACTGCTGTAACAGTGGAGCCTGAAATCTGGGAGAAGTCAGCCACTTTGCTTTTCTGGTTATCTTTCCCTCAAGTGCTTGTCAAGCGGTACTAGGTACAGTGTCTGTGTATTTTTTTTTTCACCACTGGGATATATGTGCACTAGTTCAAAGTCCGCATGGCAGGGAGATCTCAAACAGCATCCTATACCATGTACCCTACCTCTGGAGTTGTGGTGTGACTTCCCGGAATCATTTGCAGGGTGGGGCAAGCCATCATAGGCTGCCAGGGAAGAAGAAGAAGAAGTATAAGAGTTGGTTCTTATATGCCACTTTTCTCTACCCGAAGGAGTCTCAAAGCGGCTTACAGTTGCTTTCCCTTTCCTCTCCCCACAACAGACACCCTGTGAGGTGGGTGAGGTTGAGAGAGCCCTGATATCACTGCCCGGTCAGAACAGCTTTATCAGCACGGTGGCGAGCCCAAGGTCACCCAGCTGGCTGCATGTGGGGGAGTGCGGAATCAACCCTGGCTCGCCAGATTAGAAGTCCACACTCATAACCACTACACCAAACTGGAAGGATGGGGATGGCATGGGGTGTGTGTGCTGACTGGATGTGAACTTGTTAGGTATCCTGAGCTACATGGGGATCTGTGGGCATGGCTGCAGCTGAGTGGAAAGAGTACAAAGGGATTTAACATGACCACCAATAAGTTGCAGTACCATTTTTGCTGGCACAATTTTGTGGCTGTTCTGGAGACTGAAAATGCTTTGTGAGCTAACTGGCTAGTGCCACACCCCCTAACACGTTTCTGCCAGTGCTGGGTTCGATTACTGTAGCCGTACTGGTGCAAGTGTGCCACACAGCACCACTCAAGCCTTCTGCTAGCCTTCTGATGATGATGATGTTACCGTTCAGTTGTGTCCGACCCTCAGCGATTCTATAGTAAAGTCTTCGCCCCACGTCTCTGTCAATAACCACCTCTTTCAGTTTGTCCATGGTCATCCCTGTATTGGCTTTGAGCATGTCAAGCCAGCAGATACTTTGATGACCACATTTCCTTTTGCTGCTGACCATGCCAAGCATTAATGATTTCTCCAATGAGTTTGATTGCACGATGTGTCCAAAGTAAGTAAAATTTAGCCATAATATTTTCCCTTCTAATGACATAGTTGGTTTGCTCCTCTCTAAAACTATCTTGTTGGTAACTTTGGCTGTCCATGGTATTCGCATCATTCGTCTCCAACACCATAATTCAAAAGCATCTATTCTCTTGTCTTCTTTTTTCAGGGTCCAGTTTTGTATCCATAGCTTGTTATGAGGAAGACAATGGTGTTGACTAGCCGGCACTTTGTATTAAGGCTGATATCCTTATCTTTCCATATTTGGTTCATGCTTAACATTGTGTTCCGGCCAAGTGTTATTCGCCATTTCATTTCATGGCTGCATCCACCACTTCGAGTGATCATAGAGCCAAGAAAGATGAAATCATCAATACATTGCCGCTTACACCGGCATATATCTGAATTATGCCAGCATTGGAGTCAGTCAGCTCCTTACTCAAATCCCGCCCTAGGTTTGCTCTGCAAATTTCGTTGTTATTGTTATAGATAACTTTGTGGATGTTTTTGTAAATAGTTTAATCACCACTATTAGCATTTTAAATTGTTTTATTACTATGACTTCATTGTCATTTAAATAGGTTTTACAGCTATTCAGGGGTCACTTACAAATACATTATTTACAAACAGTAAACTTTTGATGTGGTTTATATATTTTTGCTTTTTTAATTTTTATACTAGCTTCAAAGACTGTTCCTAAGAATGGGCCTTGGAAGGGTCCCCTCCCCTGGACCCCGGCCACACAGCTTAAGGTGACTTTGGGCTGCAGCTCGCAGCCAGTTCAAGTGGGGCAGGTGGGAGTTGGCCAGGTAATTAGCAGGCCTGGGACAGAGCTCCTTAGCAGGCAGTCAGCAGGCTGGGAGGCCTTTGTTAGCAGGCCCTGCTTAGTAGGCCGGGAGGCCCTCGTTAGCAGGGCCAGCCTAGCAGGCCCTCAACCATGACCCTTTGCCCAGGACCCTCTCCCCTTACCTGCTGCTGGCTCCTGGCACTGAGGTGTGTCTGAAAGCAAAGAGGCTAGAGTCCAGGGATGGAGGGCAGGAGCTGCAGGGGCAGGGCACTTGGACAGCCAGACACGTTCCACCCCCCAGGCTGTTTCACAAATATATAGAGGAACCATGGATAAGGATAACATTGGACAATAAATGACAGAAATGAAAAAAGCGGAAACACTGAGTGATGTGCATGAAGCTGTAAGCATCAAGTAACTGACTTAACTAATCAGTTAATATATTGATCCTAACTCAAAATGGGCTAATAAAACACGTAAAATAGCACATCTAAATTTGAAAGAACGTATCAGCAAAGAAACAAAAATAACTGAATTGCATAGAATAACATTGTGCTTGAGCTTCCATTCTATTTTAATTAATGTATTCCATTAATTGGTTAATTAGCTGAAAGCAACCTACTTGCATAATTGAAAATTTTAATCAGTTAATAGCCCTAATTGAAAATGGGCATTTGTAATGAAAAATGAAGACGCTTTAAACAATAAATGGGAGGAAGATCTTAATAGTTCTTAAAATTATTGAACAGGGATAAAAGAACACAACGGAATTTAGAGAATGTCCTAAAATGAAGTAAAGATCCATGGAAATCTAAATCTGTGGTTATCTATGATCAGTGTCTTATGGGAAAAGTTCAGAACAAATTCAAGATCACAATGTTCAGTTTACATTACATTTTACCTACTAATTGTTTTTGCCTTCCTGTATGGTCAAATTTGCAACATATTATTCCCTTTTAGATCAATAACAGCAAATAGAGATATATTATAAGGTTTGAAGAATTAGAAAAGATCTTAAAGAGGTTATATTATGTTTAGTTCTTGGACATTCTAATTTAACAGACATGGAGGAACTCATGACATGGGAAGTCTCCTGATGTTGCTCCTTTTATTGAAGGGGGGGGGGGAAGCTCTATATTGGCCATGGAGGGAGAGGGGTTAATAGTAGTTTCATGGATCAATTTGAATTGGGAGAATGATAGAAAGGGAAAAGGTTTCAGAACTTTCTACATTTTTGACTGCATCAGCAGTTATCAATCGAATCATAGAATCATGGAGTTGGAGTGGGCATACAGGGTAATCTAATCCAACCCCCTGCAGGATGTAGGAAATTCAGAATAGATACATATGAGTAAAAGGAGGGGAGCGGGGAAGATTCAAGAGATCTAAACATGGAACTCTCATGTCAAATATCCTAATAATAATTCTAGAAGGAAAAAAAACTCTGAATGATTAAAAATAATACATGGGCCTGGTTTAATATTAAGGCCAGGTGGCTATTGTAGAAGTGACTAAAATAAGGCATATATTTATCGAATGCCTCACTAGCACAATGCCGCAATGCTAATAGCTGGGTTTGGCTCATGGTTATCAATAGCCAGCCTGGTTGTCTGGCTATCAGAGATAGCATTCTTTGAATCTACTGGTAGGAAATAAAAAAAAAACTTCTGCCATTAGCAGAAATTAAAATATAAGAACAGCCCTGCCGGATCACATCAGTGGCCCATCCGGTCCAGCATATTCACTAACAGCTGCAACAGTTGTTTTAGAGGGCTAACAGAGAGAGGATTATAAAATCAGAGTCCAGTAGCACCTTTAAGACCAAGAAAGATTTATTCAAGGCATGAGTTTCAAGTGCAAGCACTCTTTGTCAGACTAAGAACTGACCATCATAACAGTAGGAATATATAAACAAAAGTTAATCCTGTTACATTAATAAACTGTGTCACAGCATCCAAACACAGCCACATGATAACTCCCTGCCAAACCAGCCAATCAAACCCCTCGAACCCATTTGTAGTTCACAAAGACATATCAGAAATAAAACTGTCAAAGTGATCCACGGCTCACAGCCTACTATTTACTGCCAGCCCCATCTGTCTCCATATCAGTGTGAAACTTTCTTACAAGTAGAAGCTAAGCTGGCAGCTATCTATCCTGGGACCAGAAAGTAGAATTCAAAATTACATTACCTATTACTATCAGTCACAGAATCCCAATTAAAATAAATTGTGAGGAATGTGGATACACAATTATATAAGGTTAGCATGCATAGTAAGAGAAAAACCTTTGTCCTTGTTGAGTCCAGGGTATGTCAAAGTATTGACATACAACTGTCAATGCAACTGTTGTAATAACTTGCATTTCTGCAATTTCCCTTTCTAGCCTGCTCTTGAAGTTTCTTTGTAATAAACCAGCTACTTTCAAGTCCCTTATAGCAGTGGTCCCCAACCTTTTTATCACTGGGGACTGGTCAACGCTCGACAATTTTACTGAGGCCCAGGGGTGGGTAGTCTTTTGCCGAGGGATGTTGCCACTGCCAGCTGAGCCCCTGCTCCACTTGCTTTCCCGCCAGCGCCCCTGACTTCATGATGCCCACTGGGGGGCGCTGCCAGCAAAAGATGTGCAGTGCCACACCGAGGGGGAGCCCCAGCCATGGCGGCCGCTGGAGAGCACCAAAGGTGAGCCAGCGGCAGAGTGGCAGGGCAGCCCCCAAGGCAGCAGCTGGGGAGAAGGATGAGGAGGAGCTGTGGCCCGGTACCGACTGATCCACGGACCGGGACCGGTCCCCGGACCGGGGGTTGGGGACAGCTGCCTTATAGAATATCCTGGAAGGTTGAAGTGTTCCCCTTCAGGTTTTTCAGTCTTGTGGCTTTTGATGTCAGACTTGTGTCCATTAATTCTTTGGTGGAGGGTTTGACCTGTTTGAGGGACATTGTTGGCACTTGATGGCATATACCAAGTTTGAAGATGAGCAGATGTATAAGCCTTTGATGGTATAGGTGACATTGTTACGTCCAGTAATTGTGGCATTGAAGTGTATATGGCAGCATAGTTGGCATCTGGGTTTGTTGCAAGCTCTAGCACCAGTATCCATGTTCACATTTGATGCTGCATTGTTGTGGGTGAGGAGTTTTTTGAGATTGGGGGGGGGGCTTTCTGTGTGAAAGAAAAGGTTTACCCCCCCCCCCCCAGTGCTTGGGAAAGAGAACTGTCATTATCCAGTAGGTGTTGTAAGTCACTGATTATGCATTGTTCTGTCTTGAGCTGACAGCTATATGTAACCACTCGTGGTGTTCTGTTGTTTTCTCTTTTGGATCTGTCTTCTAACAGGTTTTCTCTTGGTATCCTTCTGGCTTTGTTAATCTGTTCTTTGACCTCACTAGCTGGGTATTTTAGTTCCAGAAAGGTTTGTTGTAGATCATTTAGATGGGAATCTCTGTCCATGGGATTGGAGCAGATGTGGTTATAACGTAGAGGCTGGATGTATACAATGGATTATTTGGTATGTTCAAGATGGTAGCTGGAGGCATGCAGGTATGTTTGCCGGTCAGTAGGCTTCCGGTATAAGGTAGTTTCTAGGCATCCATTGTTTATTCTTACAGTAGTGTCCAGAAAATGTATTTCTTGCGTAGAATGGTTCATTGTCAAGTTGATAGTGGGGTGAAAGCCATTGTATGCCTGGTGGAATGTATCCAGGGCTTCTTTACCATGTATCCAGACAATAAAAATGCCATCAATGAATCTCAGGTATACGAGAGGTGTGAGTGGGTGAGTATTCAGGTAGCATTGCTCCAGGTCTGCCATGAAGATGTTCGCGTATTGAGGCGCTATGCGGGTGCCCATGGCTGTACCATTGATCTGAAGGAACAAGTCATCACCAAATCTGAAGTGGTTATGGGTGAGAACAAATTGGCACAGTTTGGTAGCTGGGTCAGCTATGGTGTTGGTAGAAATTGTATTCCTAATAGCTTGCAATCCATCTTTGTGTGGGATGTTGGTACACAGAGACTCCACATCCATGGTGGCTAAAATGGTATTCTCTGGAAGGTTGTTCAAAGATTGTATTTTCTTCAAAAAGCCTGTGGTGTCTCGAACATAACTAGAAGCCTTGATGGCATAGGGCCTTAGAAGAGAGTCCATAATGTGTTTATGCCTGAGACAGTTGGGCATCCTGGTTTGCTAGGTTTGTGGATTTTGGGTAGAAGATAAAAGGTACCTGGACGTGATTCCTTTGTTGTGTCTGAAAGGATTTCTTCCTGAATGCATGGAGGTAATTCCTTGATAATCTTGCGTAGTTCTTTTTTGTATTCCTGTGTGAGGTCTGCGTCCAGTTGTTTGTAAAAGGTGGTATTGAAGAGCTGTCTTTGAGCCTCCTGGATGTAGTCTGATCTATTCATGATGACAATAGCTCCTCCTTTGTCAGCTTCCTTAATTACTATATCCGAATTGTTCCTAAGGTTATCTATGGCCTTCCTTTCAGCATAGCTGATATTCTGCTGTGTTTGTTGATCACATCGGTTTGGACCCTGCGTCGGAAGCAATCTATGTAGAGGTCCAGTCTGTCATTGCGACCCTCTGGGGGAGTCCATGTGGAGTCTCTTTTCTTGTAGCGTTGTTTTGTTAGGGCTGGTACTTGTTCTCCAGTGGCTTCTGTGATGGAATGGTGTGTAGATGCTGTCTGTTCTTGCTTGTTCACATGTGTTTTGAAAGAATTCCTTTAAGCGTAGACGTCAGAAGAATGCCTCCAGGTCTCCACAAAATTGAACCTTCTCTGTGGATTTGCTGGGGCAGAATGATAGTCCACATGTGAGAATTGAATGCTTTGCAGGAGTTCTTGTTCTTGGTAATGTCCACCTGTAGTTTTGTAAAGCTTTTGTTCTTTCAGTAAATCAAACTGAGAGTTGTAGATGGCTTGTCTTTTTTTGTGGAATTCTTGCCAAGTGGGTAGATTCCTTGTGTTGTTGTTATGTGCGAAGTCGTGTCCGACCCATCGCGACCCCATGGACAATGATCCTCCAGGCCTTCCTGTCCTCTACCATTCCCCGGAGTCCATTTAAGCTTGCACCCACTGCTTCAGTGACTCCATCCAGCCACCTCATTCTCTGTCGTCCCCTTCTTCTTTTGCCCTTGATCGCTCCCAGCATTAGGCTCTTCTCCAGGGAGTCCTTCCTTCTCATGAGGTGGCCAAAGTATTTGAGTTTCATCTTCAGGATCTGGCCTTCTAAAGAGCAGTCAGGGCTGATCTAGAAATGTCCAATTCCAAAAGTTTCTCCTTGAGCAGCTTCTGTTTGTAGTACAGAATACTGATCAGATGATTGAGTAGTTTCAGATAGAGGATTGAGATCAAAGCTGTACCCTGATGCTGCCTCCTGTCACTGGTGTTCCGAAGTTTGTTATCTCTATCTATTTAGGCTCCCTTTACTATATATGGCAAATACCCACTGATGGTCCTATTCACAATTTATCTATTGAATTCCCTCCTAAAGCTATCTATGCTCGTGACCATTACTACATCCACTGGTAGTAAACTCTACTATTCAATTACCCTGAGTCCTAGTTTTACAGAAAAAAAAGACAAAAATGTCTCTCTATTCACTTTTCTCTACCTTGTTCAATATATGTCTAACTTTAGGCAGCTATAGGGGGGAAAGGTATTCCCCCCTCCCTTTCCTGGCTAGGTACCCGGCCTATAGCCAATCTAGGCCAGCTGAAAGATAATTGGGGTGGGGTGAAAGGGGGCCTGAATTTGGAGGTTTAACTCTAGAATGTTTTAAAACTTAGGTTATGAATGTTTTAACTATGATGTAAACCACTCTGAGCCTACTTGTGGAGAGAGGCGGTCTATAAATCTAAACACTATAACTTTTTGATCACTGTTACTATTGGAATGGGTAGAAACTTCAGATTTTGAGGAACTGAGGCCAGTTTATCCCACTATAATTAATAAAGTGTGGATCACAGATAAACAGTTAATGCAGGGAAGGAACTCCTGTGAGAATAGTTATCAACCCAACCATGCACACCTATATCTGTATTAGAAGAAAAAAAGGCTGAGTAGCTGCCATGTGAGCCAAGAAAAACATTTATTTTGGATGCTGCCTTTAAAAAACTGACTGCTTTGCTGAATTTCAAAAATGTGTTTGAAATCAGAGATGTCTGTTTATTAGGTGGTCATAAAAAGTAGGTGGGGGAAGGAATGAGTTGGATGATTTCAAGTCTTCCCCTCTGCCAGCTGCCCTTTGCTATGACCCTGACCTTTAGTTCCATCACTCCAAAAGTTCCTTAAATATTTGCTCAGATATTTTGGGAATAGGCAGGTAACAGCTATGCTGACTGCTGTGATTAGTTTGCAAGCCAAAGAATATGATATTTAGGAAAATATATTTAACCATTCCTAGGGACACATTATTTTTAAAGAAGAACTCATTCACATGTAAAACACTGGTAGATAGGTACACAGTCTTGCTCCGCCAATCTTTTATTTTTATTTTTTTAACCTAAAACAATTTTTGACCATGGAGGAATCCATGAATTGTTTTTCAGGTTTCGAGAAACTCTGAAAGTGGCAATATGTCCCTTTAGAGAAATGGCCATGGAAGTAAGATGGCAGAGTCAGCCAATCAATCGATTGATCGATCATTTGCCATTTCCACTGTGGAAAAAGAGAGTAGGCCTGTAGAGCTCCAGTGATGTCTAGTGATGTCAGCAGCCATACAAACTTCTGGGAAATGCTGTGTAACCCCTGGGAAACTCTTGTGTATCCTCAGGTTTCGCTGGAATCCTGATTGGGAATCCTTGACCTAAAGTAATATTACCTAAAGTATGGCATGGAATAATATAAAATAATCATGGCTTTGTTTTAAGCCATCCCTCCATCTTTATTTTCTAGTCACATGAGCATTAAGCTCTGACCGCTATAATTAGCAAAGCGGATGTATAGCCTTTGCACACGGGCAAATATCTGTTGTATTAAGAATTCATGGCCTTAACAGTGGATGCCTTTTTTGTCCACACTGAAAGTAATGGGCTTCACACATGTAGCTGGGAGACATGACAGTGACTTCTGGTTCTATTAATATCCAGTGTTACCATTCATCTAGTTTCCAAATGCTGTTCCACATTAGCATCTAGGTCTTTAAAATAGTGACCAGTGGGAAATAAACCTACTCAATTGCTCTCTCAGCAGCCTGTTGAAAAGCAGCAGCTGTTTTAGAGATGTAAACATATACACAGCTTGCTTTATGGGCTGCCACTGCTGTCCCCTAAACCACTAATTTGCTGTAAGTGTTGCAAAGCAACAAATACTTCCAGCTTGTTATCATCTTTTTCAAAATAACACAGATGTCAACACTGTGAAGTGGATCATAGTGAGCTGCCTAAGTTTTGGTTATAGTTACCTAAGGAAATCCATTCTCTAAGCTTGATCATTAACATTCTTCTAACAGAACGTAAGTATTTAAAGATTGCTCTGATGAATCCATTGAGTCCATTTGTTTCCAGCAACTGTCCACCAGATACCACTGGACAGCTCACAAGCAAGGCAGAACGATGACAGCTATTCCATCGTCTTTGCTCCTCTGCTAGCCATGTAGGTTACATTGGATGCAATCCTAAAAGCACTTGCCTGGCAATGAATAGAAGGGGAATGACAACTCAGTGGACAAGCTTAGTATTGCTCCCATAGAGCATTTTAGTGGGATCTGGCCAGTCCTCCTGCTTGGGGATTTCCATTTGAGATAGCTTATGGGAGAAAGAGAGGACAGAGGCAAAGTTGATAGGGTGGGAGTTTGAGCTTTATTCATCTAATGCATAACCTGGCCTTCCTGTAAGGCTCTACCAGCAGTAAACATAAAGCTTTCCCCATTTTGTCCTCAGTCTAAATTCAACCCTGTGTCCACTGTGGCACACTGGCTTTCATTTTTAACAAACAATTAACAAATAATTTAATGCAATATGTTAAATCCGTGGATTCAGAGACCAGGAGACTGGGAGTTCATTTCAGTTCTTTATTGTGACTCCAGCTCTAAGGTATATGAAGCAAAATTGAACTAGGAAACCCACACAACCCTGAACTTATATACATAGCAGAACAAAAGTATCCTCCTGCCAGAACACACTATTGGTCAATTTCACTTTAAACTGACTGGATCCTGCAGATGGATGTGACACGCACTGGCCAATCATGTACTCAGGGTTATGATCCTGCGTCAGACCACAAGCTCAGTCCTCGGCAGGTCTACAGACACAACACAATATTTTTAAGTTCACGGTTATTAATTCCAGTTCTTTGGGAAGGAAGGCAGCATGGTATAATCTGATCTCATCACCTCAGAGAAGCTGAGCAGGATCTATATTTGGATGGGAGACCACTAAAGAAGGCTTTACAGAGGGAAGAAATGGCAAAACATCTCTGCTTCTCACTTGCCTTGAAAGCTCCTTACTCGGGCTGCCTTAAGTTGATTGTGGTTTAACAGCACTTATACAATATATAATTCCAGTTATTTAGGATGGATGTCAGTCTGATTCAACATCCTGACTTTTGTCTGTCCTGAATCTACCAAACATCAATTTCGCTGGGTGACTCCATGGGTGATGGAAACCAAAGTCTGTCCATTCAACACAGAAGACTCCTATAATATCCCTGTTCTTTGTCTTGTTTGCTAAACTTAAAAGATCTAAATACTTTGTCTTTTTTTGTAGGGGCAGCAAAACAATATCATCTTTTAGATAGGGTGGCACAATATGTACACTAATATGTCTGTGAGTTTGGCAAGACACAGACTTCAAGTTCTTTGAAAAACAACAGCTCTTCATTCAATCAGCACCAACTCCAACACTGAACAGAGAAAGCTGGCACACACACAACTTATATACATTTCAGGCAGTCCACTGAGAGCTCTGATTGGCCCTTAATGGAGGAGCCTGACAGGGCCCCCAGATTGTTCCATTAAGTCCAGTTAGATCAAGATCAGTTGGCCTTCAAGCCATCATTTGCATGTTGTGCCAAATGTCCACATACATAGCATACACAATATTCCAAATGCATAGACGTGTATTGCCACTTCATGTTCAGTCCTTTTCCTATCAGTCCTCTTCCTAACCATGTCCTTTTCCTTCTGCTGTTACTGCATGCTGTGTTAACACTTTGATTGAAGCGTCTCCCATGACACCAAGATCCATACCCTGGTTATTCACTACTCCTTCAAACTCTATAGTAAGTGAGTAGGATTTTTTTTTTTTGCTCCAATAAGCATCACTTTACATTTATTGACATTGATACTCATTTTGTTTTCCGTTCATCCAGTTCAAGAGATCCTCTTCATGGTCTGCTTAGGTTTTCATCATTCTAAATAATTTGGAAACTTCACTGTTGCTGCTGATCCCTACCTCCAGCTGGTTTATGAACCAGCTTCCCGATGTAGTTTATTTTCCTGAATTTTGATAACTGGCTATTTACTTTTAAATTTATTCTTTACTACAAACTGATTTACTAGTTTACAGGTTATTGGATGAGCTGAAATCCATGACTTATAAGATTCTTATAAGATGTCCCCCTGCTATTTCTGTTAATGGACGACCATCCTTCAACACTGCCTGATTGTCTGGCCAGGTGCCTGGAGGCCCTGGTAGACTGGCTCAAGTGGGGTTGGCTGAAATTAAATCTAGTCAAGACAGAGCTCCTCTTGTTGGGTCGGCATACGGAGACACACACAGTTAACGTAGCCCCCAGCACTTGACCGAGCCCAATTAACACCAGTGTAACATCAGGAGCCTGAGTGTGATTCTGTGGGCCATTCCGCACCAGGATCCATGTTGCAAATTGTTTGCGGAACAAAAAATCGCCATTTTAAATAGTGGAATTCATCGTTATGCATACCTGCCTTTGTAGTGGAATCCAGTTGCGTTTCTATCGTTTCCCACAGGGTTCCGGTCTCGGCAAAAATCGCTATCCAGGAAGCACTATTGCTGAGC
Source organism: Paroedura picta (assembly GCF_049243985.1). Classification (NCBI taxonomy): domain Eukaryota; kingdom Metazoa; phylum Chordata; class Lepidosauria; order Squamata; family Gekkonidae; genus Paroedura; species Paroedura picta. The sequence continues at coordinate 75,960,048 of NC_135369.1, forward strand.
TGTGTCCCGCCCCTGGCCGTCAAGCAGCCATGTTCCTAAACAGCCCCTTTCCCTTTAAGGAAGGTTTAAAAAAAAACACACACACCCGTTGCAACGAATATGCGTTGATTCGTTGCAACGGAGAGACCCATCCAGCTAGCAGGTGGTGTTTGAGCTGCCGTTTCATCGTTGCCACGCTCCCCCCGAGTGAAAAAAAAATCCCCCCCCTCATGGGCGCGATTTTCAGCCGAAAACAGTGTGAAAAATAAAGGGAAAATAAACCAGCAAACTGGCCTCTGTGTTGCTTGTGCTTGGTGACTTTAAACAGAGGGACTGCAGCCGGGGAAGCCTCACTGGGTAAACGAAGGCTTGCTGGTGCATTGATCTCTGCTCGCTCAGAGAAAAAAAAATGACGATCGCTTTGCCGAAAGATCAGAGGAGAGAGCCAGGGGGAGGGACTTTGCAGAAACTGCAACAATGGTAACGCACAGAACTTTCCCGCTAGTGTTGCAGATTGGTTGCAGGAGTGTAGCGCTTTCTGGAGGGTGAATCCACTTTTTGGGATTTCCCTGAAAGCGCTACAATGAAGTGCTTTTTGCGGATCGGTTTCAGGAGTGTTGCAGATTGTCAACGACGTTGTGCATAACGGCAAAACTGTAGTGATTTCAATTAGTAACCATTGTGCTATTTTGGACGAATGCGGAATGGCCCCAAATGTTCCTATGGAATATAGCTCCATTAGGCTCACAAGAGTTTAACGAGGAGGGGCAGTCAAAATGCTTACCTTTTGGTTAAACTACTGAGGCAAATAGAATTCAGTAGTTTGTATTGGTCTATAGTAGTGATATGTAATATTTCATATCTTTCAGGTCTTACAAGGTCACCAAGAAGCAGCTGTGAATTTTGTTACCTTCTGAAATATCAACTGTCCTATACTTTCCTGGGACAAAAACTGCAAAGAATTTAATTGTCAGTGAAAGAAATCAAGATGGATTCTACATATAAGGAATCTGTACTATTACCAGGAAAAACTGGCCTAAAATTAATGAACAGGCAAGTAAGATAAATAATTCAAAATTAACTTCTATTCACTGGTTTGAATTAGGATCATGGCAAGGTTAAACCTTCTCAAGAAGTTAATAGGAGGCAATAAGAAAAAGATTAAGATTTAAGTATGTCACTCCATCGATTTATAATAATAGCTGCTTAAGCCATTCAAGAATTCTAAGGCTGAATATAATTTACCCACCTCAGCAAATTGATAATATTTTCTGTTATGACATTCCTCTCACATTAAGTTTATTCCAGATTCATTGACTGCATATGAGACCATTAATTTATCAGTATTGGCAGAAAAGCTGCCACGGGCACTTAGAATATTAGTGTGTGCATGTGTGTGAGAGAGAGATCTTTTCCTGTTCTGTTTTTCATCCTTTTCTTATATTATTATTTTTAAAAGTTGCTGCTTGTATTTGAAGTTAGTGCTGATTTAAAGCAGCTAGAGCTGCAAGCTTTGGGGAGGGGGGGCATGCACATTACCCAGAATTATAACTAATCTCTAGATTACAGAGTTCAGCTTCCCTAGAGAATATGGCTGCTTTGGAGGGTGGAGTCTATAACATTATACCCTGATGAGGTTCTTCCCCTCCCTAAATCCTGCCCTCCCCAGGCTTAGAGGTGGTCTAAGTTTCTATCAAGCCCTTCTGGGGCATGCAGTTCAAGGCTTAATGTCCTGGGGAGGTTTCCAGGAAAGGGGCAATGATGTCATTCCCTGCCACATTAGAGGCATGCATAACAAGGATAGTACCAGCAGCTTGGATTCTACAATAAACTCTGCAGTTTTGGCTGAGTGGAATGAATTCATTCCTAGCTCTGCCAATACTTTCAAGAGCAGATAATCTCTAGAAAAAGTAAGCTTTAGCAAAAAGCAGAATTTCTAAAGAATTGAAAGAAAAGGTTTATCATATTGTGCTCAAGCTCATGAATATTACTGGCATAGGTCTTACATTGCAGTATATCAATTTAAGTCATTTGAATGGGTTGTAAATTTTAAAAAACTACTGCAAAAAGTTTATGGCAGTACATTTGCAATGAACCCTTTGCTAGACTGGTTGGCCTCATAAATCACAGCATCTGACCAGTGCAATGAAACCACTAATCCTCTGAATTGCAAAGAATGTCATGCAAAAATCTGATTTTAGTTATAAAAACATAACAAGGAAGATTCTGCAAAACTCCACCATTGCAGTTAAACCAAAAATATTCAATACGCTAAAAATGTACTTCATATTTCTTCTTATTGAATAAAAATTGTTGTGTGCATTTTTTCAAATTATAATTTATGCCACAAACATTTGATGTACTAATAGTAGCTACTTTGGTACATTTTGTATTTTAATATTATTATTATTTCTCCTTGCAAGGGTCTATGAGCTACATATTCATCATCATAAAAATGCTACTTTTATCTTAATTATGGCATTTCTGCATAATTAACTAGTCAACACACAGATCTCTTATTAAGAGATAGACTTGTTATACTTTAAAATAAAGCAAGAATTATTTTTTATTATTAGATTATTTACAATTACTCCACTAAATCCTCAGAAGATGGTAAAAAAAAAACGTATTTGTACAGAATGTGTCTTCTATTCCAAACTTTGTTGGGAAACATTTTGAAATTATGGTACTCACATGGGGACACTGTTCTCTCTGAAGAGGCTGGTGTTTTCTTATTAGACAGAAGAAAAGCCTGTGCATAGGAGAAACAAAAATCTTCATTACATAATTTGCTGCATAGCACTACAGAGAATATTTCTGCCCTCTTGTCTTGAACTTGAATGTTTGTGATGGTACTGTTGTGTTATCACTATTGCATATTTACACAGCAACAGGAGAAAGGATTTAGCATAAAGATTAACATTTCTGATTTAGAATAGGCCATTTTTCAGCTTCACAATATTTACTCAGTAAAAAATTATGTTATAAATATCTGTGGAGGGGGATTACTTAGTGAAATAATTCCTCTTTAGTATCCTCGACCCAATTTGTTTCATGTTAGGGCACTCTCATCCTATGGATTGTACTGATTTACATTATGCAATCTGCCTTGAGCCTCAGTGAGAAAAGTGGACAATAAATAATATAAATAATCTACAGTATATTTAGCCACATGTTCATATAGTAAAGCCAGCTGTGTCTCATTCATTTCAGTACATTCTGCAGCTAAGCCATATAGATGCTTGGTTGAAATGGGGAACCTGCTCTACTGTAGTCATATCCTGAAACACTGGGCAGGAGCAACGCTTTGCTCGGCTTGCCAAGAGGAATTTACATCTGTTCTTCCTTTCACTTCTGGCTTCTAAGGGCTATACTAGACATCATAGTGGCCACAGGCTTGACCCTGTGGCTGCAGCCATTTTTAGGAAAGAACCTGGCCTTTTAAAAATCCTGTGAGAACCCATTGCTGATAAGACCTGAAACATGGGGGGGGGGGGGGCAGGGGAAGCAATTTTATGTCTTTCCCGCACCATTTCAAGTACCAAACCATCTTGTTTGGCCCTGAGAGTCAGAAGGCTAAAGAGCCAACGGAGTGATGACTAAGAACCATAAGACCCTGAAAATAGTGTCTGAAGAGAATCCTGGAACAAAGGGTCAAGAGCCGGACAGAGCAGTGGGTGGTAAAGGGCATTATTCCTTAAACTGTTTTCTCCAGCCATGGCAGTCTTTGATCCCTTTCTTTGCATGAGATCATCATAGTTTATTTTCTTTTTTTGATAACCCACCCTTCCTGGGTAGGTCAAACTGGGTAACAATGTTATCAGTTAGTAAAACACATTTATAAATTATGTTATAAAAGCGTTTTCATAAACATATCAGCCCCCAATTAGTTTGAACTGGGAGAGGGGGTTTCCATTATCTTTAAAGGGGCAGATCATCCCACTGTTTCAGTAGTGAGGTCAGCACTTTTTGATGTTCTGCTGGTGGAACAGCTCTGTCTTGGCTTGGCGGAACAGCTCTTGCCTCCTTTGATCCTGAACAAGTTTTGGTCAGATGACCTCAATACTCTTGGGGGGACATAAGGGAAAAAGTGGCCCCACATCAGGGCCCTGTCAGAGTTTACTGAGTCCCGCAGGGCTTGCAAAACAGAGCTCTTCCACCAGGCTTATGGATGAGGCCAGTAAAACAACATATACTGGGTTTGGTGGGGTTTTTAGAACTGCTTTAGAAATGTTTTTAAAATGCTGGATTATGGTTTTAACTGTACTGCACTTATTCATGTTGTTCACTGCCCTGAGTCCACTTTGGCAGGGCAGTCTAGAAATGCAAAGAAATTGTTTTAAAAGATTCACCAGTCCCAGACCATTTAGGGCTTTGAAGGTTAAAACTAAAACCTTGAACCTAATCCAGTCTCCAATCTGGTGAAAAATGGCGATTTTTCGTTCCGCAAACAATTTGCAACATGGATCCCGGTGCGGCCCTAAGTGTAAATATGTACAGTTTTCCCATTGTATATCCCATTCGTTGTACATTTGTCACAGACTGCAAAACATATGAGGAGAATAAAAAAGGGCAAAAAAAGCAAAAGAACATACTAAATAATGTGAAAATTATTTAACACTAGAGGTGGAATGTGGTAAATGCAAATCTGTTGTGAGGAGTCATGCATTTTGCAGAATGCAAAAATGCTTATACATTGCCAGCCCAAGTGATAGAAAAGACAAAGCTAACATTATTTTAAGAGTGCATGGGTTGAGTTTACAGGCTAATTTATAACTTTAATTTTAGATGGTTTCAGCTATTGTATAAAAGGTTATTGTTGATGTAAGGAAGAATATGAGTAAAAGGGAAAAATATCTAGCCAAATGTCTGGAAGTATAGCTGAATAAGTGAAATGGTTGATATAGGGAGATATGGAAACTATTTTTGAGCATTTGTTTATGCTAAGTTTACAGAAAATCAGAAATATGTCACATAAGAGCAAGATATGTTTATACTTAACTCTTGGCAAAATGTGCTTATATAGATATGAAAGCATATATGTATGTGATACTTGAAAGACATCTGTGCATGACTAAACGTTGTTTGACATATTGTATAAAAGGTTATTCCTAGTGTGTTAGTAATAGAATGCTTGGGTTCTTGTCACTGTTCCCCTTTATTACAATAAAGCTTTGTCTGCTTCTAGAATCTTCATGTTGTGTCGTTCATTGGGCACTGGCACACCAGGTGAGCATGCCCATTCGGGTAACACAAGCATAGATCAAGCTGACAAAAACTACTGATCGTAGTTTGGGCTCCAAAGACAATCAAGTTCCCACTTTGAATCTATTGCTCTTTGGCACAGGAAGTATATTGTGAGTCCACAGAGACACATGTACTTTCAATTTGTGATTTTCCCATTAACATACCAAATAATACCACCAAGCTCCTTACTTTTCATCTATAGATACTGAAAATATAAGAGACTAGCTCATGTGACAAAACTCACCATCAGTAAACCTTATAAAATCCAAACTGACTGCTCACCCCATACCTGATTTGTCCTCATCCAGGAATGGCCCACCCAGGTAGTTTGGACCCAATTAGGAGGCAGCCCTCAGCTAGAAAGGCTTAATAAGGAATCCGCTCTCCACCTCCAACTTCTTCCCAGATTCAGAACTTTGCTGTTTGAAAGAGGAGCCAGCCTCACAGCATTCCCTGCTGTCAGTAAGTTGACCTGGCCGGGGGGGGGGGGGAGGCTGAGGCAGCCCTTATGTGTCTTATGGAATTGGGGGGATGCAGAAGTCCCAGAAACAGCCCCCCTGCCAGCTCTTTGGGATCCAGGGTACCAAGGAAGTGCCTCTGCCCTGGGAATGTTTACTCATGAATAAGTTATGGCCCTCATCCAGGAATGCCCTGGTAGCTTAGCCCCAACCAGGGGGCAACCCTCAGCTTAGAATCACCATCTTTCTGAAAGAGCTCTGAGATAAGTTGCTCTGTGAGCGTTTCTAACAAGACTGTGATTAGCCCAAGGTCACCCCCATGTAGAGGAGCAGGGAATCTATTCCAGCTCACCACATTAGATGCTGCTGCTCTTAACCACCACACCAAGCAGTACAAATTGCCATTGCCTTAATAAAGAGATAAAGCTAGAGCACAGGCAGAAGAAGCTGTTCCAGGAGGATAGTGTAAGTCTTTTTTGACTTGCTCATTGACTGTTATAGGAATCTTTTGCTTTAAATTTGGTACTTCTGCCCAATGGCTTCTTAGAGCAATCCAAGGAGGGAGACACTCAGGTATTTCCTACATGGAGAGATGATTGTGTGGTTAATAAGGTTTGCAATTTCAGAAGAAAGGAATACTTTTGCCTTCCATGTGCGTGTGTGTGTGTAGAGGGGAGTGCCACACAGCCCCCGTACCTGTCCCAAGCAGCCCTTTCCTCCAGGGGAACTGATCTCTGCTGTCTGGAGAGGAGTTTTCATTCTGGAGGTTCTTCAGGTCTCACCTGGATGCTGGCATCCCTGAACAGTGGCAGGGATGCCAGCCTCCAGCTGAGATCTGGAGATACTACTTCTGAGTTCTTTTGAAGCCTGAAGAATGTTTCATGGATTTCTCAATGGTAAGAAAGTTGGCAAAAGCTTACACAGAGGCAATAATTTAGAAACCCACTGTAAGTTCTTTGCCAACCAATATTTTCATTTTTGCTTGAAACATACTATTGTTTTTGATTTACTTTGATATTAAAATGAACTGAAGAACATACAGACTAAAAGATTTTCAGTTTTTAAATAAATTTTGCTATTAATTAAATATTTTAATTGAAGGAAGAAACTGTGACAACGTTATGAATTTTGATGTGTATTGTTATCAGCAATTACTTCCACACATTATTTCTTTTTGATTCCCACCTGGAGCCTGGAATCTCTGCACCTCCATGGGATCCAAAACCAGAAAGTCCCCCCTCTCAAGTAGGCCTTTTCTCCTAGACTTCAGAGTAGCTGAAAATACGTACCCCAAGAAGAAGGAAGCCGAAGGGAACTGCCAGCGGTCGTTGCCGAGCGGAGGCCGAACAGCGGGCGAAGGATGGAGCTGCGGAAGAGAACAACACAGGCGTGACAAGTGGAACACGGAGATAGTCAGTGGCAAGCGAGACAAGACGAGCATGGAAACAGTCGAAGGCACAGTAAAGGACCTGCCTGGACTTCAAACAGAATGAGGAGAGAAGATGGAAGACAAGGGGCGTAGAAGGGACTGGCTGGGGGAGAATGGGACCCGGGCTGATATTTACCTGCGGGAAAGGGTGGGTCAAACGATGGGGCTGCCTCCTCGGGGATGGGCCAGACCACGCATACGCCAGCCTCGTAGTGGGGGCGGTGATGGGACGCCAAGGAAAGGGCTGTAATGAGGAAGGATGTGGGAAATGCCCAGGACTGGAAGTGAAGTGGTAATGGGCAGGTTTTTTTGAAAGATTGGGAACTTGGAGCCGGGTCGATATCAGGACAGCTTGAGAGAGCTGGTGGTGGGCAGTTGAAGAGACGCAGCCACAGAACGGCGACAGGAGTTGAAGAGCTGTGAATGGTAAATAAAGCAAACTTACCTGAGCACGTGTTCAAGTGTGGTGGTGTTGCCAAGCGTAGAAAGCAGGAAACCTGGAAAAGAGAGAAGAATAAGGGTTTTAACCTACGGAGAAATAAGGGGGACACTTCACACTAGGGGAATGATCTCTGCAGCCTGGAAATGACCTGCAATTCCCACTAATCCCCAAGTCCCAACTGGAGATTCACATCACCCAACCTCTCTGGGGCACAGTGCCACATTGTTCCCCACCCCAAAGCAACCCTTTCATCTTCAGGAGCCTGGAGATGAGCTGTCATTGCAAAGTCCCCCCTCCAAAACAGCCATTTCCCCCTTGGGACATGACCTCTATAGTCTGCAGATGACCTCCTATTCCTGGAGATTTCCAGGCCACACCTTACGTTTGGTGACCCCCGGGGTTAGGAATGTTCCTTGAGGTTTGGAGGTGGGGCCTCAAGAGTCTTGGGGGGGGAGGAAGGAAGGAGAAGGAGTAAAGACTGCCAGCCGCATGGGACCCAGCATGGCCTCTGCATTTTGCCTTCCTTCCTTCCTTCCTTCCTTCCTTCCTTCCTGCCTGCCTGCCTGCCTGCCTGCCTGCCTGCCTGCCTGCCCTCAACTGCATCAAGCCTCCCCCCCAAAGGCAGAAACTCAGTTACTCAAGGCCTATATATCCCCCTGGAAGTACTCAAGAAAAAGGTAGTTTAAATCAGGGCAGTGGCACTAGAGGATAGAATTATTGGCTAGCCCCACAGCACTATGAAAGATCAGCTTCCTCAGGGCCAAATTACAGAACTAGATAACCATTTATGGGACCTCAGTGTGACATATAACTTGGCTCTGAGAGAAAAATATCTCAAGCATAAGAGGGTAACCAGATAAGACACAGGATATACCAGTGTTTACTCCCCTCACTTGTGTACTGAGACCTTCCCCTCTTTCTTGAACCTTCCAGAAAATGGAAATCTTTCACCCCAATTTGCATTGCCTTTAAAAATAGGATATGCTGTCTTCTGCCTGCCTAAATCTTAGAGGGGAGGGTTCCTTACATGAGGAGTACAAATATGAGAATTTAATTCCAGGTACCAAAGGTTTTCCAATGGATGTTAATCACAAATAAGAAAAAGAATCTGAACAGGTATAACATATTGAGAACATAAATGCAAAGTATTCACAAGCTAAACAAATGGAAAACAACAAATCATTTTTTCTGTGCACTTTCTTTAAAAAAAGGAAAACATAGAACTAGGAATCGTAGAAACAGATAGAATTTAGTGAAATTAGTAAAATTAGTAGAAATGTTTCATTAGACAGGAATGCCAAAGTCTTTTGGAGCAAGTGGGTGGTTACTTTACTGACACAAAGGAAGTGGTGGATTTATTTTGTATGTACTTGCAGAGGTAGAAGAAACAAGAGACAAGGTGGCCAGAGAACAAAGAACATGAGCAATGTCATCTATCCCCAGGTGGTTTATTCTAGACTGCCACTGAACTGAATGGGATACATCAAAAATTGAGGACAGCTTTATTATATTGTTAGGGCATGTCCAAGTAGGAATCAGAAAAGAGAGCTAAAAATAACTTATGCCCATAGATTAGTGGGAGGGAGGAAAAGATATGCAGGAGGGAGGAGAAGCAATATGAGAAAGATAGGATGTTGAGTGTGGAATACTAGAATAGACACTTATGAATTCATGACAACAAAATAGCCAGCTATATGTCAGGAAGACAGGAAATGTCCAGTTTTTATTATTTGTCCACTATCTATCAATTGAAGCCACACATTTAAATTGGAATGAAAGAAGTAGTGCTTCTGAATGTGGCAATGTGCTATAGTGGTTAGAGGCCCAGGAGAACCCAGGTTTGAAATCCACTCTGCCATAGGAAGGCCAAGCGTCAGAGAATTGAGGCTTTTGAACTCTGGTGCTGGAGAAGACTCTTGCGAGTCCCTTGGACTGCAAGGCGAACAAACTGGTCAGTCCTAGAGGAGATCAACCCTGACTGCTCTTTAGAAGGCCAGATCCTGAAGATGAAACTCAAATACTTTGGCCACCTCATGAGAAGGAAGGACTCCCTGGAGAAGAGCCTAATGCTGGGAGCGATCGAGGGCAAAAGAAGAAGGGGATGACAGAGAATGAGGTGGCTGGATGGAGTCACTGAAGCAGTAGGTGCAAACTTAAATGGACTCCGGGGAATGGTAGAGGACAGGAAGGCCTGGAGGATCATTGTCCATGGGGTCGCAATGGGTCGGACACGACTTCGCACATAACAACAACAACTGCCATAGTAGCTTGCTGGGCATCCTTGGGCCAGTCCCTTGCTCTCAGCCTAATCTACCTCATTGGGATGTTGTGAGGATAAAATGAAGGAGAGGAAACAATATAAACTGCTTTGTGTACTCTTGGGGATAAAAGCAGGATATGTATTACACACACACACACATAATTCCACATTGAAATGAAATTGTTTTATATGCTGTACAATCAAATGTGTGGAATTTTCTGAAATAAATATCATAATCATAGAATCATAGAGTTGGAAGGGGCCATACAGGCCATCTAGTCCAACCCCCTGCTCAAAGCAAATATAACATCAATGGTTTTAACATAATCTTAGAGGTGTTTTGGGCTCAGCTAGTGAAGAAGCAAGCAGAACTACACAAAGGGACAATTTTCCATTGGCTTGCATTGACATAAACCAGAAGAGTCATGAAGGACCACCCTACTTTTGATAACTGAAACAAATTCCAGGAACATTCTTGCTCACGATTGCTGTGGAAAAGCAACTTCCATGAGGCATGGAAATTCTCTCAAAGCTTGTGCTATTATTTAGGGTCATACCAGGCAACTATAAAATGATATTAGTGAAAATCGCAACATTTAAATATTAATTTTGCCTTGCCCTTAGTAATTAGAAGCTCAATTCCAGCCCTTACATGGTCTGGAAGCTATTTTTATTGATCTGCTCTATTGCATGGAATGTCAGACTCATACACTCCAACCCTTAGGAAGATGAACATTCCATCCCTATATGACAGACCTTTTGGAGCTGTCTCCTTGGGCAGAGCAAGACCCAGGGGTCAGCAATCTTTTATAATTAAAGAGCCAAATTACGTTAAAATTCAAAGCAAGTACTCAACAAGGAGCTAGCACAAAACAGTTCACGTGTATAACTGAAAAGACACATCTTATTACTAATAGCTCACATGTTGGTGAATAATCTATAATATCACTGTATCCCAAACACTCATTGGTAGGAGTCTCTTATTAAGTGGAGCACATGAAATCTCACAATATGTAATAAATGTGCAGAGGAGTAATCTGTGTATGTGTTTCAGTGCAATGTCAAAAATCTGCACATAGTTTACATTAGATTGTTGGCATCTGTTCACTTTTATCATTTCCATTTCTGTAGATTATCTCTAAGAAGCCCTGTATTCTCACTTTGCCGTTTACATCTTGGTTATTTTAGCAATGCACGGGTGTATTTTGCAGACACACTTGGCCTAATGGAGTAAAGCATCTCCCGTGCCATGGGGCTACACTCTGAAATGTAAGAAAGACCTTTCAGGATGCAAGAGCTATCCTATCTGAAGTGCAGGATATCCATTTCTATTTATGCCACTATCTATATTCAGTGCTTTCTCTCATTATCCAGTCCACTAGAAAACAGCTAATGAACTTCTGCTTAGTGCCTGCTACTCATTTGTAGTCTATATTTGGTTGGAATGGTTTACTCATTCACAGCTCTTCTGTACTGGAAAGGGATTGTTAAACAAGCAGATTATTATTATGTCTGATTAAAATGTTCATCATTGTGTGATGGAGGGATGTGGAGTAAAGGCTTGTACTTTGTAGAGTCTCTGTGGGGAAGTTCAGAGTGTTTGAATGCACAGAATAGCTAACATTACTCTGTTCCACAGAGCAGAGTAGAAGCCATTTCAGATGGAATCTAACCACATTCACATAGCCACACCTCCTCATCTGAATATTCCCAGCCTGAGTTCTTATGTTGATGTTGATCCATGATAGTGTTTTGGAATAATGTTGCTGTCTGTGGTTCAATTGGCTCCCTTGTTGGAGGCTGATTAATTAGTGGAGAGTTTGCCCCAACACCATCTTTCAAATCATGGCATGAAACAACATACAGAGGATTGAATTCATTTTTAAAAATAGTTTAAAATTATTTAAATGTATTCAATTGCTGATCTATGCCACTGCTCAATTCAAGATCTAACCTGACTTCAAATTTCACTGCAACTGTCAGCTGTGTTTATCATTGCCTGTACCACCATATGTGCCAAAAGATGCCAAGTTTAATCCCTGTCTCCTGATTTGTCACAAGGCTACTACCAGGGTCCAAAGATGTTGCTTAGCACAAAGGGCACTCCTGCACAGAACACTCAGTTGTAAGTCATGTTTGATGGCTCATTCCAGACCCCTTCTGATCACAACAGTTGTCTCACGGTGCTTGCCAATTAGCCTACCTATCCTGAGCACACACATCCCATTCCTGCTAACTAGTTGCAACGTAACACAACCAGGCCTATATAATGCGGGAAAACGTTTTCCACAGAGACTGCATGGAGCAGGTGAAAAAAGTATTGTGCTTAGCCAGTCTGGCAGCCTCCCATCCTCAATGTCCTGTTCAGCCCTAAATATAGTGACCCTCAGGGGTAGTCAAACTGCGGCCTTCCAGATGTCCGTGGACTACAATTCCCAGAAGCCAGGAGTGGGCAAACTGTGGTGGCAGGGGCTCCTGGGAATTGTAGTCCACGGACATCTGGAGGGCCGCAGTTTGACTACCCTTGCTCTAGTCTCATGGCACCAGTAGGGTAGGTCTGTACAGCAAAATGCTGTTGGTGAGAAGCCTGGTACTCTCTCCAGATTGGCTAACCAGATTTACTGTGGGTCAGTTGCCTCTCATGCCTCACTTGAAATTAAGGGATCTGCTGCATACTGTGAATGTATGTTCTCTAGAGCAGTGGTCCCCAACCTGGTCCGGAGACCGGTACCAGTCCGTGGATCAGTCGGTACCGGGCTGCGGCTCCTCCTCATCCTCCTCCCTGGCTGTTGCCTCGGGGTCTGCCCTGCCACTCTGTCACTGGCTCACCTTTGGTGCTCTCCCGCAGCCGCCATGGCTGGGGCTCCCCCTCGGCGTGGCACTGCACAGCTGCTGCTGGAAGCGCCTACCAGCGGATGGCAGGAAGTCAGGGGCGCCAGCAGGAAAGCAAGCGGAGCAGGGGCTCAGGCGGTGGCAACATCCCTCGACAAAAGACTACCCCCCCAGGCCTCAGTAAAATTGTCAAACATTGACCAGTCCCTGGTGATAAAAAGGTCGGGGACCACTGCTCTAGAGATTCAAAACTTTCTTTTCTCCAAATACACCTGTTTTGTTGTTATACAGTTACTTTGTTATCAGTTCATAATATTAATGTTATTAGTTATATGTAATGTTTCATGTATAGTTTCTTCAGTTCCATGTAGGCCTCCCTGAGCCTTCAAGGAGGACAGTATATAAATGTGAAAAATAAATAAATAGGCAGACAGACAGACAGACAGACAGACAAATTCAGTTGGCATGGTCATTATTACCTCTCCAATGTCAGGCTATCAATGCAATCCTAAACAGAGTTACTCCAGTACGTCTATCATATTTACCAAACTTTTGATGACCATTAAAATGACCCACTTCCTCTTAGCTTTTTTAAATGGATGTATCTTGGTTCCTTCTTATTGCTGATAATATTTTATACTGTTTAATATTAGGTATGAGAGCTGCCTTGAAGAGCAGCAGGTGGAAAGACAGGAAATGTAAAGTTCCATGCAGAGTGACTCGTTTCATGCATGGTCTATACAGTGATCCCTGGTGGTGGATAGGATCAGCATGTTGCCATCTGCATTCCCATCCAAACATTTCTGTGCCAATGGGAACAGCATGCACAGAAGATGTGCATCTGTCACCACATGCCTCCCGATGGAGAAATAGAGGTGTGAACAAAACCATATAATTGCAGGCAGCATTTCTTGTTATCATGGGAACATTTTTCCCACTTCCCAGATCATGAGTGTTACAGTGGCTACATCAATGCACCCTGCAGTTCAGCCAGGGCAATGCATTTCTACACTAAGCTTATCTTAGTACAGCAGAAGCATAATGATACTGCTCCTTGTTTACAAGATATTTAGATTTTTTTCTCCCTCAAGTGGAAGAAAGAAAAGTATACTCATGGTAGAATCCATAGCACATATCTTTAAACATATTTATACTGGCTTTCCTCATATCCATTTTTTAATTCTCTTGATATTTTACATTTTACATAAATGTTTCCTTGCTCGATAGCACCTGCTAGCTTCAAGCCTCTTTGTCATAAAATATTGTTAGGAGCAGTGTTACTTGCTGTTGAAAGGAGATGCTGTGTCTTCTTCTTGTACAAGGTTGAACTTTGGCCCCTCATGGTTTATAAGCAATGACTGAAATTGCTGGTCCCTCAGGCAATACTCAGGCCCATTCCGCACAGATTCATTGTAGCAGGAGTGTGGCAAATTGTAATCGCTACTAAAATGCAGTTATGCACAACATCGTACACAATCTGCCACACTCCTGAAACCGATCAGCAAAAAGCGCTTCGTTGTAGCACTTCCAGGGAAATCCCAAAAAGTGGATTCACCCTCTGGAAAGCGCCACACTCTTGCAACCAATCTGCAACACTAGCGAAAAAGTTCTTTGCGTTACCATTGTTTCGCTTCCAGCAAAGTCCCTCCCCCTGGCTCTCTTCTCTGATCTTCCGGCGAAGCGATCACCATTTATTTTCTCGGAGCGAGCGGAGAGCAACGAACCGGCAAGCCTTCATTCACCCAGTGAGGCTTCCCCGGCTGCAGTCCCTCCACAGAGCTGTTTTAAGTCACCAAGCACCACACAGCCCCGTTTGCTGGTTCCCTTTATTTTCGGCTGAAAATCGCGCCCGTGCACGGGGGGGGGGATTTTTTTTCACTCGGGGGAGCGTGACAATGATGAAACGGCAGCTCTCACGCCACCTGCCAGCTAAATGGGTCGCTCCGTTGCAACGAATAAACGCAGATTCGTTGCAACGTGTGTTTTTTTTAAAACTGCCTTAAAGGGAAAGGGGCTTTTCTGGAGCATGATAATGGCCGTCCATTGGCTGCTCGTTTGATTGATGGCCAGGGGCGGGACAAATATCGCCACTACAAAGGCAGGTATGCAGAACGACGAATTCCACTATTTAAAATTGCATTTTTTCTTTCCGAAACCAATTCGCCACATTGATCCTGGTGTGGAATGGGCCCCAGAAAACAGCAAAAGAAAATGGAGGAGGGAAGAAATCACTAGAAGTGTAATGGGTCTTCAACCAGCTTCAGTTTTAAAACAGAATCTCTTCAACTACTGCAGTAAGCTCACACTTTACCACTCACAAGAGAGGAGTCTTGTAGAGATTAAATATTTCATTTTAATGCAAATATTAATTTCTATATTAATGGATTCAGTCATATTCCTGCAAACACATCTGGTACTGTGTTAGATGTAAACACATTTGTTTTTCACTCCTCAGCCTGCTTTCTTGTGGAATGTATGAGTAGCATGCACAGAATATGACATATTATGATTAAATACACCTTGGATGTCTATGAAACAGCCTTTATGGCAGTAAGGAAAGAATTGCTGAATGCAGGTTACTGAAGCAGATAAGAAACCTACAGAGAGCAAAAGTGTGTTTGTGGTACATTCAAAAGAATTTTGTGTGAGTTAGTTTCTCTTGTAGTTTTTTCAGTTGGGAATTTAATAGTGAATAGTATGCTAGCTGCCTGTGTCTGGCAAAATATCAATATACATCCCATAAACTACATCATTTACTACTACCACTACCAATACCACTACCAGTACCATCACCACTGCTCCATTTCTAGACTGCCTGTCGTCCACTGGCCTACTGATCATAGAAGAATCATAGAATCATAGAGTTGGAAGGGGCCATACAGGCCATCTAGTCCAACCCCCTGCTCAACACAGGATCAGCCCAAAGCATCCTAAAGCATCCAAGAAAAGTGTGTATCCAACCTTTGCTTGATGCCTGCCAGTGCGGGGGAGCTCACCACCTCCTTAGGCAGCCTATTCCACTGCTGAACTACTATGACTGTGAAAATTCTTTTCCTGATATCTAGCCTATATCGTTGTATTTGAAGTTTAAACCCATTACTGTGTGTCCTTTCCTCTGCAGCCAACGGGAACAGCATCCTGCCCCCCTTCCAAATGACAACCATTCAAATACTTAAAGAGGGCTATCATGTCCCCTCTCAACCTCCTTTTCTCCAGGCTGATCTGGCATCATGTTTATTATCTTACTAGCAGAAAAGCCCATTTGTGAAAATGGGCCTTGTAAAGGCTGTGGGCGAAGCAGGGAGGGAACAGCGGGGGCCAAAGGGTGCGCTCCCCAGGCAACACGGGCTTGGTCAGGGAAGCGCTGACAGCGTGGCAGGGAGATGGCAAAAGGCGTTGGCGGGCCAGAAGGGAGGGAAAGCGCCTTCCCAGAGGTCAGGGAAGGGCTGAGGCTGCAATACAGCCAAGTCGTTGGTGGGGCAGAAGCGAGGGAAAGGGCCATCCCAGAGGCCATAGTCCCAGGGTGGGGTGGGTCGGGCTGAGGGGGTGGTGGTGATGGGGAAAAAGCCGTTGGGGGGTGAGGAGAGATGGAGGAAAAGCTCCCTCCCGGAGGCTGCGGTCCCTGGGCGGTGCGGCTTGGGCGGAGAAGGGCTCAGGCTGTGCACGCAATGCAGGGTGGGTGTTTTGTTGGGCAAGCAGCAGTTGAAAAGGAAGGGAAGGCGACTGTAACCCACTTTGACTGATTATGCACAGGGTGGAATACCCAAGATGACCAATGTGAAGTCAATGGACTTAGGATGTAACTCTGCTTATGACTTCATTATAAATCCATAGAAACATAAGCAGTCCATTAAGAATAGTTTTTGAATCCTTCCCAAATTCTGTAGTCCAAACTCACACACACACACAGGCAAACCCTCTTAGATATTTAAGTGACAAATGATATAAAACTGCGATTCCAGTGTAATAGTCTATTTATTGGATCCAGCTGACCATTATTAAATTCCAAATATTTTGTTTTACTTTCATGGGGTGGTGAACACGCTTTTCCTTCTGTGACCAAGTAGAAATCAATTTTCAATATCAAAAGAGGTCAGTTTTCAATGCATGGCAGAAAATGGGACTTCAGAAGGAAAGTATTTTATTTGGAATTTATTACATTGTTTTGTCTTTTAATAATTAAAGAAGCCTCATTACCAAATAAACAGAAACAGGTTTGCTATTCACTTTTGAAAGATGGCATTTTGTATTGCCACAATAAGAAGTAGCAAAACTAATGAAGAAGCATAAAAATGCAGATTATTGCAGCTAATTGGCTCTATCTCCTTCTACTTTCTGAATTATTAATTTATGATGGCATAAATCTGCCAGTTCCCAAAATATATAGCAAAGTACAGCACACTATATTTAGCTTCATAATATGCCAGTATTTGTTCCTTAACTGAGTGTCATCATTATATTTCTTTTTACTATTATGAAAAGAAATTGGAAAGAGATAAGGTGCTATTGTGATAATTACACATTGTGCACTATTTTTATGCAAACTTCACAAGAGTGATACAAATAACTGGTCATATGCCTAATACAGTGATGTCAATAGTACCAATTTATATAAAGATATCATTTGTATGTTAGAATACACCCAAAGAACATGGGCAACATCTAGTCACAGCAAGGTAAATCTTTCATGATCATCAAACATCTACTCTTGGTATATTTGCATTGCTTGATTCAAAATAATGAATTCCTTAATTAGCTTTGGGCAAGATCCAGAAATGCCAGCCAAAATATAGAACTTGTCTTGGCAGCTATTTTCATCATTTGTTCTTGATCCTCCTGTATATGCAGTTGTTTCCAAGATTCAAGATGGTAAGTTTTATAACTCAACTCCATGCGACAGAGAACAGTTCCCTTGGAGAAAATGGCTGCTTTGGAGAATGGACTCCATACCATTATACTCCATTGAGGTCTCTCTCTGCCCCAAATCCCATTTTACCCTATGATGAGGATAACTTCTGGAAATGTTTCATGATGGAGAGTGAGCTGGTTAATGCTTAGAAGGTACCAATCTGGGAAAGGGTGAGGCAGATCACTGACCATGTGGATCAAGGGATGGAGATCATGTTCTAGTAGCAGAGTGAAGGTGCAAAGAATTAAGGTAATAGAAGCACTAAGGCATTCAGTTATTCTAGGGCCAACATAGGCGTATTTACCACAATTCAGATTATTTTTTCTGCCATAAGCACAAAGCAGCAATTAAAAGGCCATATAACTTAATCATGTAAAACACTGTGGTTTACAAGTTTAAATTAGCATTTAACATTTAAAACAGCAACTGGAAAACAAATTTCATTTTATAGATAGAGAACATTGAGACTGAGAGCTCTAATTGAGAATATAATCAGTGAATCCATAGACAGCTCAAAGCTCATGAGGAACAGATCTGAAAAAAGTAAGATGCTGCATGCAAATCAGCTGATGATTCAAGAAAGTGAACAAAATCACAGAGCAAGTAAATCCACTGTACAAATAACACAGAACTGATGAAGGCCTTTCTTGTGGATGACAGGAAGATGGGCAAGATAATCTGTGACTGTCTATCTTGGTACTGTGATGGGCAGAATATGTATTGGTGGTCTTTTGATAGGCAGAGTCTGGGAAAGAAATCTCTAAATAGAGAACATTTACAACCTGAATGGAAAATACACTTGCTCTTTGATGTTTAATAACTTTTGGCTGGAGGAATTATGTTCTGATGGGCTTGCACCTAAATTGGTGAAGGCTCTAGTAGTTCACATGGGAAATAGTCTGAAAGGAGACCAGTTCCTTTGTTTGGGGTTTATTGGTGTGATAGTTGGGGTTGGTTGTTGTTGAGACAAGTGTGCTTGTATACTGCAATGAGGGATGATAAGGGGATGATGCTGAAGGATTCTTGCAGGTGTTCCATGTGGTGGGGGTACAAGGAAGCCAGCAAAGACCAAATCCTCCAGGATAGTAAGTACCTAAACAATAAATATGTTTTTCTTAATTTTGCTTATCAGTTCCTAGAAACTGGTTTTGCACTATCCTGAGTTTGTGTCTTGTAATAACAAACTTGCTTAACTAAAAATCCACATGTTGCCACCAGAGTGTTGACTGAAATGGGTCTTAGGGATTATATGAAAGCAGTCTTCCTCCACTGGCTTCGAGTTTGCTTCTGGGCTAAATTCATAGTGCTGGTATTGACCTTTAAAGATCTGTACAGCATGGGACAAACATACTTTAAGGACTCCCAATTTCAGGTTGACATATGTGGCCGCCTCTCTCTGCTTTGAAGATGCTGAAGCTGTATATATTTCCCAATTTTTTAGCATCTAAAAGATGTTGATGACTCTTTTCCTTAGCTATGTAAAAGACTTGGATTTCTTTCCCAGAGCGTTTAACCCACTGATATTTACAGAAATTTTTCATTTGTTCCATTTTACTCCTTCTCTTTATCATTAATCAGATTGTCTTTTTCCAACTAGGCAGCCAAGATTTTTGTTTGTTCAGCTGTTTTGTGTGCCTACCTGAAGGCAGCACTACTTCCAATTAGGGTTGTGCATTGAGGCCCCGATTCGGACCGTTTCGGATCTGAATCGGCCTGATTCAGACCGGTTCGGATCCGAATCGGCCGATTCGGACCGGTCTGAATCGATTTGGGGGCCAATGCAAGTCAATGGAGGCCATTGACTTGCATTGAAAGGCTCCGAATCAGTTCGGAGCTGTCCGAGCCGATTCGGGGCCAATGCAAGTCAGTGGAGGCCATTGACTTGCATTGGAGCCTCCCGAATCGTTTCGGACGTTTCGGGGCCAATGCAAGTCAATGTCTTCAGCAGGTTCTGAAATCATTTTTTTCTCACGCTTTTGGGAGCCCATAGGATGGGGACCCCTTGGTCCAATCTTCATGAAACTTGCAGGGGGGCTCTGGGGGGGTCTTCCCTCCACCCCCTGCAAGTTTCAGGAAGATTTCACCAGGGGGTCCCATCCTGGGGGCTCCCAAGGAACATTCCCCATAGAAGTCTATGGAGAAACATGTTCAGCCTAAAGAACCTGACACTCCATTGTAACCAATGGAGCAGATAGGGGCACCCTCTTTGGGAGCCCGTAGCATTGGACCCCTTGGTCCAATCTTCTTGAAACTTTCAGGGGACTCAGGGAAGACCCTCCCTGAGATCCCCAAGAAGTTTCAGGGGTGCAACTTGCACCCCTCCCTCCCAGCTCCCAGGGAAGGCGGGGGAAGGCTTTCCAATGCAAGTTAATGGAGACATTGACTTGCATTGGCTCCAAACAGAGGCCAGGAAGGGACTCTCTCTCCCAGGTGCAGGGGAACCTGTGGCTGGCAGCCTAAGCAGCCTCCAGGTGAGAACTGCAGAACCAATAAGGTCCACTGAGTTCTCACCTGGGTTTCCCTGCAGAGGAGAGGGGGGCCCTGCACTGGCCTGTGGGGGGGGGATATCCTTGCACCACTAGGAACACTAGTGGCTCAGGGATGTCAACCTCCAGGGGAGACCTGGAGATCCCCCCAGAAACCCCCAGTGAAGCTGTACGCACTAACCCAGGAGAGCCTCAGAAAGCAAATGGAGGAGCTCAGAAGCGAATCTGGATGCTCCATCCATGCTGTGGACTCATCACTGGCTCTCCCATCCAGCCTCCCCCCTCTAACAAATACAAAGCAAGAGGAAGACTTGCTTTTCACAACCCAAAGGTGTATCAAAGCAGCTTTCACTCACCTTTCCCTTCCTACGCTTGGGCCACCGCCCTCAAACACCACAAATCCAACTGCTCTACTCAGGCCACATCCTGAGAGAGCCCTGACAGAGCTGTTCTGGGAGAACAGCCCTGGCAGCAGCAAAAAGACACATCCCCCCCCCCCAGAAGTCCACACATGGCGCAGTGGACACTGGTGGGGAATCCAACAACCTAAAAGGGCACTGCCTTAAACCACCTCTAACCCAACTGCTCTACTCAGGCCACATCCTGAGAGAGCCCTGACAGAGCTGTTCTGGGAGAACAGCCCTAGCAGCAGCAAAAAGACAAATCGCCGCGCGCACAACAACAAACTCCTCCTGGGCACCCACTGAGAAATGCTCAGTTACTTCTTGGGTTTACCTTGAGCTCTAAGGCTCACTTTGGGACTGGGAAAAGTTTTCCAAATGGGTGGCATGACTGAGGGACCCAGATTTAATCTCTGGCCCTCTGGTGATTGCAGAATTTCTGTGTGTGGGGTTGGGGGGCAATTTAGATTGGCCAGGGCACTGGTCCTGTCTGAATTTTTACCTTGGGCGAGCGTTTTTCATCCCCGCCACCCAGAACAGACTCAGAGAGGATGCAGTCACAGCAATTCTGTGCTCACCTCAGTCCTCCTCCAAGAATAGTTCTGGATGGCCAAGAGCCAGCAAGTTGACCTTGAGGAAGACCAATTGCTGGACTCTTTTGGGCGCCAGGCGGGAGCAATACTCGCAGACGGTGCTGCTCGCATGAGAAAATGCCCGCTCGCTCTGGACGCTCGTTGGCGGGCATGAAAGGTAGACACGGGCCAGGCGGGAGAGGGCCGGCCAGACCGCCTCCATCCTGGCCCAGTATCTCAAGGGACAGGCGTTCTCGGACTCCTGTGGCTCACCGAGGTAAGCCCTCACCATCCCAGATGCACTGTCCTCCCTTGGGCACCCGCTGCCCTCAAGAGAAGGAGTGGGCTGGAGGAACCCCAGCAAGAAGTTGCCCTGCTCAGCCTTCTCGCTGGGGTGTCCTGCAGTGGCTGATGTGCCAGCAGAGGCGGGGGGGGGAGGAGCAGCGGACGTGCTGGCTCCTTCCTACCCTGCCTGGCCTGACACCTCAGCCTCCTTGGACATCCACCAGGCAAGCCTCTGAATGAGCAGCTCGCGCCATTCAGGAAGGCTCCTCTCCCTCTCTGCTATGCTGCCTTTGATGCGCGGATCACACATGGCGGCGAGCCTGTATGTCACAGACTTGCAGAGGGGTTCAAAGCGGCTCTCAAGCCCTCTCAGAAGCCTCCTCGCAAGCGCGCGCACGGCTGGAACTGTGTCTGCACGTCCTCGAGCCGGGTCCAGGAAGGGGGCCAGCACCACACGGGCCTTGTGGACCATGGGCACGACCAGACCCAAACTCGCCGTGTCAGACGAGAGCATCTCCGTGAAACTCTTGAAGGGCCCAAGCACTTCTGAGAAATGATCTCCCACTCTCGGTGGGTGAGCCACTCCCCAGGCATAAACATCCTTGTCTCCTGGACAAGGGCGTCTAAGGCTCTTCTCTGCTCCACCAAGCGCTCAAGCATGGCGCGGTGGAGTTCCAGCGCGTGCTGATGTTTCTGATAAGGCAGTGCTGCGGCACGCCCATCAGGACCTGCTTTCTCTTCAGCCTCGAGACGTCGTACGAGCTGTGAGAGAAATGCGCCACGATCTTCCAGCACTTCTCGATGAGATGCCTGAAGTCAATGGCTTCGGCGGATGAACCGGTTCCCTTGGAGCCGATCCCAAGGGCATCCTTAACCACGAGGTGGAGAAGGTGGGCCGCACAGGAGATGTGCTTCAGGCCCATGCTCTTGACCGCCTTGGTCATGTTGAGGGCACCATCTGTCACCAAGAAGCCCTTGGTGACCCCCGTCCCACTGCCTACCCAGCCATCTACCATTCTACGAATGGTGCCCTCGATGTTGTCTGCCGTGTGCCGCACATCGAAGGGTTCGATGTGCAGCAAGGCATGGCGATAGCCTGCCCGGCAGCCCTCACCCTGTCTAACAGGCTCAACCCCACCCAGCACCACCCGCACGTCCCACCAATGCGCAGTCAGCGAGATGTACGCATCCTGTGCATGACATGACGTCCATATGTCCGACGTGAAGTGTATGGTCCCAGAAGCTCGGGACATCTCTACCTCCACGCAGCACCTGGCTGCCCTATAAAGAGAGGGCAACACTGTCCTGCTAATCGTGGTATGACTAGGAGGCGTGTACCAGGTGGATATACGACGGCATAGTCGGTGGAAGTACATGTCGTCGGCCAGACGAAAGGGGTACCCACCCACGGCCATGAGCGCAGCTAGGTCATGGTTCGCGGCCCTACACCCTGCCTCAACCCCCCCTTTTGGCATGCCACTGCCAGCCCGGGCAAGCATCTCCACCATGGTCGCTTGCCTCCCTCTAACTCCACGCGCCCCCTGAGCAGAACTCTTAGGGAGAGCTCTCGAGGTGGAGGTCCCAGGTAGACTCTCCAGCCCCATGCTGGTAGGTTGTGCCTGTGCAGGCACCCCACTGCCAGCCTGTCTCTCCCCCTGAAGCAGGACAGCCTGGTGGTGCCTCTTCAGGTGGTTCATGAGGCCGCTAGTCATGTAGTGGCGCTCCTGCCTCCCACGACTAACCCTCTGCCTACAGAGCTGGCACTCTGCTAGGTGGGTTCCCTCCACTGTCTAGAAGTAATTCCAGACTTTGGAGCCTTTGGACGATGCAGGCTGGCTCACAGCCTGCAAAGTCCTCTGAGCTGCCTCCTGTGAGGAGCTCGGGCCGGACACACCGTGTCCTGAGGTGGGGACAGAAGGAGGTGAGAGAGGGGGAAGGGGTCGAGATGGTGGGGCAGGGGGTGCCACCTCCATCTCTCCCTCTTGCATCACCTCAACCATCTGCTCCTGTCCCCCCCCCAATTGAAGCCTGCTGGATCCTGGAGGAGAAAGGGGAGTAGACTGGCGGGCCAGTCCCTCACCCATCTCCTCCAGGACTCTCTGCACCCCCAAGGTGATGCCTGGGGACATGAAGGACAAGCCACTCATGTCCCCAAGGCTCACCCCGAGGGAGAGATCAGGCAACTCCTCCTGACGCCCCCATGACTCGCTAGCAAAAGGAGCGGCACGAGGGGCTGCCTGATCAGCAGGCCCCGCAGAAGTGCCAGCAAAGACCCCTGCCTGCCGCACCTTAGAAGGGGGCGCCCCGGCAGCCGCCTCAATAAAGAGACCCTTGCAGACACTCTTTATTGCACCACTCCGGCCAGAGGTCGGAGTGGTGGAAGGTCGACCCAAGACATGCCTCTTCTCAGGTGGGGGGAAGGACGCTTCCTTCCCCCTCTCACTCCCCTCCACCCCTCTAGTTTTCTGTAGGGCCTTTCCCCCAGGGCCCCTAGCCTGACCTTCCTTCTTCCCACTCATGTTCCCTTGGACAAACTTTTCCTACTAACTGTCTGTAATCTAAGAGACAGGGAAATTTGAGGCCCTACCACTAACTGCCCTAACACCTGTTTCTAAGGAAACCTTGAAACTTATAAAACCCTCCCACCAGCTACCTGTTTAGTTTTTTTTAGACCCTAAGCTGACCTAACTACTATGGAGTTTTCCTGTTCTCTCTCTCTCTCTCTCTCTCTCTCTCTTTGTTAAACTAAAGGAACCTGTCTGGTCCTAGCTAAGTTTAACTGGCCCTACCTAACCTACAGCAGGGGAAAATTAGGAAAAAAAAACCTTTTTAGACTTTTAAAGTGTTTTAAACTACCTGAGTGTTACTAGCTAGAAGGAAGGCTGGAGCAGATTTGTGCACCAAGCCCCCACCTGATCTGCTAAGAAGAACCCCTAAACCTGTTGGCCTCTAAACCTATTCCTGTCTCTACCAGGAAAGCTGGCCTTCAATAAGGCACAGCCCCTGCTGGTTTAAATGTTTTTTAACTATTAAGAAAATACAATTTTAACCTAAAACCCAAATCACTGTTCTCTTATAAAAATCCTATCTGGCTACTTAGGAAAGAAACTATCTATTCTAAAAAATTATTTGCACTTTATAATTTCTCCTAACACTATGGATTTTACTGCCTATTTAAAGGGTCACTAATTGGACACCCCAAGAAGAACGCAGCAATTCCCCCCAGGAAGGAAACAAACAATCTCCAAAACACCAACCAGCTGCCAGCCACCCAGGGCACTCTCCCAAAGGTGGCAACCAAGTAAAAGTGGCCCTGCAAGTCCCAAACTGCCAAATCAAACCAAGCCTAGCCTAGGCCAACCAAACAGTTTCTGCAAACAACCAGCAGCCACCCAGGGCACTCCCCCAAGGGTGGCCACCAAGAAAATCTTGCCCCGCAGGGCCCTAACCAAACAAGCTAACTCTACCAAAGAAACAGCTCCCAACAAATAAGCAGCAGCCACCCAGGGCACTCCCCTAAAGGTGGCTGGCAAAAACTGGCCCTGCAAGGCCCTAAGCTAAACCAACCTAAGAACAAACACAACCTAACAAACTAAACTAAACTAAAGAACAAACTAAACTAAAACTAGCCCCCCACCAAAAAACACACCTATCAAACAACCAGCTGCCACCGAGGGCACGAAGCCCAAAGGTGGCAACTGAGGAAACCTGTAGAAAAAAACCCAAAACAACCCCCCCAAAAAAAACAACCAGAAACAATGCAACTTTACAATACAAGCCCCAACCCCTACCCCAAAAATACTTTTACAAAAAACAAAACAGCAAACAGTTAACAACACAATGAAAACAGCAAACACAATTCCTCAACCCCACCAGGCCCCCACCCACAGAAACCCAAAGGCAAAAAACTTTTGAAAAGAGGAGAGAGAGAGAGAGGGAGAAGAGGGAGGGAAAAAAGAGAAAAATAGGAAAGGAGAAGAAAAAAAACCCTAAAACAAACTATTGCTGTCTTCTCCAGCACAGACTCCACACAGGCCAGGTCCAGAGGTCCACCAGTCAGGACAGGAGGCAGGCAGGCAGCCAGGCAGGCCGCTCGACCAAGCAGGAGCTTAGGAGCAGCACACAGCCAGCCAGCCAGCCAGAGCTCAAAGTGAGCTCCAGCAAGCAGCCCCTTGCTTTAAGTAGCCTCCTCCTGGGCAGGCTACAAAGCAAGGGGATTTAAAAAATAAAAACCCTTCTGTGAGTGGCCAGAATGCCTGAGCTGAAAAGCTACAGGCATTCTGGTTGGCCACTCACTCCCCCCCTCCCCCCCGCCGCCATTTTAGGCGGCAAAAAATAAAGTGGAAAAAAAAAACAGACAGACAGCCAGAGAGGCTTCAGGCAACGGCTGCCTGAAGCCTCCGACTCAGGCCGAATCGATTCGGGACGAATCGATTTGGCTGTCCGAATCGCCGAATCTCAGCGATTCGGACCGCTAGGGGGAGCCAGAGGTCCGATTCGGACCGTTTCTGGCTCAGAAACGCCCAAATCAGCCCCGATTCGGCCGATTCGGGCATTTCCGAACCTGAATCGCCCATCCCTACTTCCAATGCAAATGGAATCTTCCAGAAGTACCTGATTTCTTATTGAGTGAGAATTTGATACAGAGAGTATAACTCACTTCTTTTATAGGTCTGCTTCTTGGGTTTGGAAGTATAGTGGCATCTTCTCTCTGTTTTTGCATAGAATTTATTCTCTGATTTTCTTGTTATCAAATCCTGTTAGGATGTCTCTAGGTTGCTTAGATCTTATCTCTGCTTTAGAGTTGACTCTGTAGATTTTTCAATGCCAATCTCTTCGTCTTCTTGCAAGAACTTTAAAATTGATTTTTAAAACTCTTCTAGATCTTTCTTCTCAAAGCTTTCTGGAATTCCACAAAATCTAAGGTTGCAGTATCTGCTGGCAACTTCCAGAAGCTCAACCATAGCTTGGGTGAGCTCCAGTTTCTTTTCCATGTCTTCTTGTTTTTCTTGACCCTCTTTAACTTCTGTCACTGTTTCTTTCAGCTGGGCTTGGATCTCATCTATCTGCTTGGTGTTTTCAACCACACTTTTCTTCAAATCCACAATGTCAGCAGATAATTCTGTTTTGCAAGTGTTAACCCTTTTCCTTATTTAACTAGCTCGTCTTCTGTGCTGCTCAAATCTTTATTTAGCTTGCTTATTGCCCATAATACCGCAGCAATATCACCTTCTGCATCATCTTCTTCACCACCTTTAGCCTTCTTAGGTCCCATCTCTTGTTTATGTCTTCTTGTATGTTGCAATATGTCTGAAAGGCTCCTGCATTTTGGGGGTGATTTAAAAAATATCTTGTATTAATATTTTCCATTTGCCAGATTAGAAGCCGTGGCTGGATGACTCGAGCAGAGTCGCCTGAAACTCAACCCTGCCAAGATGGAGGTCCTGTGATTTGGGGGGAACGGAGCAGCTCAGGAAGTGCAACTACCCACCTTGGCCGGGATGCAACTGACCATAGCGTCCCAAGCCAGGAATTTGGGTGTGACCTTGGATGCCTTGTTAACACTAGAGGCCCAGGTCAAGAAGGTAGTGGGCCAGGCTTTTTCCATCTTTGCCAGGCTCGGCTACTAGCACCTTACCTGTCTCCTGACCACCTGGCCACAGTGATCCATGTGATGGTCACCTCCAGAATAGATTTCTGTAACTCGCTCTACGCGGGCCTACCCTTGCGCCTGATCTGGAAATTACAGCTGGTACAAAATGCAGCTGCTAGGGTCCTCACACGAACATCTTGGAGGACCAACATCCAGCCTGTGCTGAGGCAGCTGCATTGGCTACCGATTGCTAGCTGGATCAGATTCAAGGTTTTGGTTTTAACCTTTAAGGCCCTCCGCAGTCTGGGACCCACATACTTGAGGGACTGCCTGGCGCCCTATGCCCCCCTCCTTAGGGCCTTACGCTCTGTGGGAACAAATTTGTTGGTGATTCCCAGTCCCCAGGAGGCATGCCTGGCCTTGACCAGGGCCTGCTTCTCGGTCCTAGCCCCTACCTGGTGGAATGAGCACCCGGAAGAGCTGCAGGCCCTGCAGGATTTACCAGCTTTCTGCAGGGCCTGCAAAACGGAACTCTTCCACTAGGCCTATGGTTGAGGCCAGTGCCTCCTTGTAGATTGGGCCCCCCTTCCCCTCTCAGGGCTATATATGCAGTGCGCCCTAGTCCCCTCCCTGGGACTGCCGTCGCAGTCTGATTGGTTGGGTTGGACGGTGTATTTGTTTTGGTGTAGCCAGTTTGGTGTAGTGGTTAGGAGTGCGGACTTCTAATCTGGCATGCCAGGTTCGATTCCGCACTCCCCCACATGCAGCCAGCTGGGTGACCTTGGGCTCGCCACAGCACTGATAAAACTGTTCTGACCAAGCAGTGATATCAGGGCTCTCTCAGCCTCACCCACCCCGCAGGGTGTCTGTTGTGGGGAGAGGAATGGGAAGGCGACTGTAAGCCGCTTTGAGCCTCCTTCGGGTAGGGAAAAGCGGCATATAAGAACCAACTCTTCTTCTCTTCTTCTTTTTGTAGGATGTTTTTATGTAATAGGGGTTTTATGGGTTTTTATGTATTGTTACCCACCATGAGCCTTAGGGGAGTGGCGGGCTATAAATCAAAGTAATAAATAAATAATAAATAATAAATGTATAAGTCTGTTATACTTCAATGCTCAATAAATAAGCTCTAAAAGAACTTATTATTATACTGGAAGTATACCCATTGCAGTTTTAAATCTGCAATCTGTGGCAACTGGGGAGAGGGAAGGCAATGGGGGAGGGCAGGGAGCCACACACTGCTTTCACGGCTTTCTTGGGAGTTCTGGTGTTGGCAATCGGCAGCGGCAAAGTGGGGGCAAGTCATGGGTGAGTGGTGGGCCTGCAAGGAGAGCTCATTTCCCCAGCAGGAAGGCTTGGCCCTTGCATCCCGGCCCCCTCCTGCATCCCACAGCAGCCGTTTCGGTGGGCAGCAGCTTAATGGCAGCAGTGACCCGAAGGCAGCCAAGGTTGGGGGATGGATGGGTTGGGTGGCACTTTTCACCTCACAACTCGTCAGTCTTGGGACATAGGGCCAATCAGCAGCTGCACTGTGCTTGGCTCCCAATTGGCCCCTTGGCCCCGGACTGACAAGTGGAGGGCCCAATCGGAAGATGCGAAGTGCCTGCCAATTGGGCCCTCTTGTCAGTCCGGGGCAAGGGACCAATGGGCTCTGTTCCCCATCCCGGACTCTGCCCACCCCCCTTGCCCTTAGAATTTTATTTATACTGCTCACATGGAGTGGTAACAGATTTAGTCTTATTGAAGCCTTGCAATGGATTTTGACTGAATAACTTTATTAAAAAATAGCTATTCAGTCAAAATCCCTTGCAAGGCTTCAGTAGGACTAAATATAATAATACTGTTCTATATAGATATACAATCAAGATGTCTATTAATTTATATCATTTACAACAAGTCCAGATTTATCAAATTCATTAACCTACACATTTAAAATTTTGCCAGATTCATAAAATTCATTAAACAAATTAAATACATTTAATCAACCACTTAAATAGATCAAAACTTTCAAATAAAATATCTTAATACTTCTCTGTATTTAGATAAAATTATAAAATGCCACAATAATCCATACAATTGATTTTATTCATTTTATTGTCTTGTATTTATTTATTTATCTCTTGTTTGTTTGTTTGTTTATTTATCATATTTATATACTGCCCTCCCTGGAGGCTCAGGGCGGTTTACATAAAACGTAGAAACAATACAAGAAATATAATAATTGTAATCTTTACTTGCTTATAGTATGCAGGAGTTCCTCAACTGCAATTCAATCTTTGCTGATCCTATTGCAGTTGTCCGATGCTGTTAGCTACTTATTCTTTTTTCTTTCTTTTCTATTTCTTCAGCTCTTCTTTCTGATGGTGCTGGGCAATTGTGACTCCCACTCCTGGAATCTGTCAAAGGACTTTAAAGTGCCCAATTGCCCAGTTTTGTAATCTCAAATGCGGCTTGTTTGAAAGAAAAGAGAAAAACAAAACAAAACAATGAAGTTTTTTGCCCTTGTTCCTTCTAGCCCCATCTTGTCTATTATACTAGTTCCCCCTCCTTCTCTTGCCCACCTCTATGGTGCATCTGGGTAATCAAGGATCTATCTTTCTGCTTTTCTGGAATGTATCTCTATGGGCGTAGTTAATCTGGGAGAGTTGGGAAAGTCACATTGGGTCTTGCAGTGACTCACTATCTCTATCCAAGATCTCTTCTTTAGGAAAACATTGGGCAAACACTGATTTAAATATTTTTATATTGGTCAATAAAGTCAGTACCAAATAAATTAGAGAGTATTTTCTCTGTGAAAAAGGCAGAAGGAAAAAAAGGGGGGGTTAGTGCAGCTTAAAAGTCTATCAAAGCATTTTGGTCACTTACTCCTTTGAAGTTCCAAGACTGCTTTGGGAAGGCTCCCATCTGAGTTTGCTGAGTTTATTGGGGTAAATTTAAAGATCCAAAAAGAAGATATCTATTTTTGAGTCTGAAACTGGCACATGACAAAGAATGGATGCTGTTGAATATTTACACTCCAAATAATTAGAAGAAGAAATTATTTGAGTTTTTTTCAAAATTATAATGAATTAGTAGATGTTGATGCAATAATCATTGGTGACTTAAATGCTGCACTCGATTCAATAATGGATTAGTCCAAGAAAGAATTAGGATCAAAACTGCCAAAGAAGGCCCTAAAGTATTTACATCAGTCATCATTTATTGATCTTTGGAGAGATCAAAAGAGAACTAAGTGGCAATATACCTATTATTCTGAACATCAATCATATCAACAAATTGATCAGTGTTGGGTATCTAAGGGAATGCTTCCTCAGTGCAAAATAACACAAATTTTACCTGCCATGTTTGCAGATCATTCCCCCATAGAACTAATTCTAACACAACAAAGAGTGGGGGAAAAAAAAGGAAACTTAATTAAATGTTACTGGAGAATCTGGAAACGTTGAACAGATGGCAAGAAGATCTTAAAGAATTCTTCAGACTTAACAACACCCCTGAGATAAATAAGATAACCATTTGGGATGTAAGTAAAGCATTTATGAGGGGCAAACTGATGAATTATGTGGCTATTTTGAAAAGGAAGGAGAGAGAGAAAAATGTCCAATATTCTGATCTGATTACAAGATTTTGAAATGCAACATTAACAAACACCTAAGGCACTTTTGAAGAAGATAAAAGAACTACATTTGGAAAGAGATCTACTAGAGATAGAAGAAGAAGAAGAGCTGGTTCTTATATACCGCTGTTCCCTACCCGAAGGAGGCTCAAAGCGGCTTACAGTCGCCTTCCCTTTCCTCTCCCCACAACAGACACCCTGTGGGGTGGGTGAGGCTGAGAGGAAATGAGGAAGAAACTTAACTTTTTAAAACAAAAAAAATTGAATTTGAGGACAAAGCAGGAAGACGGACATTTGAGGACAAAGCACATAGATTAAGAAAAGAATTAGAAAGAACGTCGATAATGGCAATGAAGAGGGGAGGACCGATGCTCTGTTCAGAACAAGAAATTCAAGACTGTTTTGTGGAATTTTATAGAGATTTATATAAAGGGCCATAAAAATGTGATAAAATAATTTTTTGCAAGATGTTCAATTTTAAAGTTCTCAGAGACACACCAAAGAATTTTAAATCAAAGGATTACAATTCAAGAGGTTAATGAGGTAATTCTGTCAATGAAGAACAACAAATCACCAGGGCCAGATGGTCTTTCATCAAAATATTATGAAAAACTAATTCATATATTGACAATCCCATTACAACAAATACATGAGTGTGCTTTCTTTTTGAGGGGGGGGGACTTTCCCCTTCTGCCCAATTGCTGGCTGACAGGGAGGCCACAGAAAGGCCCCATCCCACTTATAATACTGCTGTGGCCAAACTCGCTGCTTGAGGACAGATGCAGCCCAAACTGAATTTCTCATGGTCAGCAAGGATGGCCACAGTTAAGATGAATATTTTTTATGATTGAATTTTCTGTTCCAAATAATCCCAATAGAGCCGAAAGACAAGACTCTATAAAAATGACAAAGCTATATTAACAAATGTATATGGAGCAACAAAAGACCACAAATTGCTTTAAAGATATTACAAGATGATAAGAAAAGAAGAGGAATGGTTGTTCCTAATAATAAACTATATTACCATGCAGAAATTTTTACCTGGGTCACTGACTGGATAAAAAAGCAGGTAAAAGGATAATAAAGTTTGAACAGGAAGTTTCGGCACAGCAGCTACATAGTTTAATGTGATGACACACACACAAACACAAAGAACAGGCAATAAAACCAAGACAACAACCAATATGGAGAAGCAGCTTGCTAAAGATCTGGGCAACATATAAAAAAAGAATACATCCTAATGTTTCTCCATCAAAAATTCTCACAGAAAGAAAACCTATATATCACTTATATATATGGCTCCAAGAATTTGTGGACAATGAAGGGAAAATAAAAAATTGGCTAAAACTTCAACAAGGAGGAAAATAATGGATTGGCTTACACATATGCAATTAGAATCAAGGGCCAGAGGAGAGATAAAAGACTTTCAAGGAAAATTAAGAGAACAAACTGAATTCAGAAAATTGATTATACAATGCAAACTTGCTGGGCAGAATTTACAAGCTCCTTCTTGCATATGAAACTTAAACTAAGCCAGGTAAAAAATGCATGGTTAAATGCATGTGGAATTTTGGTAAACCAGTCACAATGGTAGTGGGAACACCTATGATGTAAAATGGTAACATTAACTAAATACCAGGCTTTGCGAGAAAATTGGTATAAAATGTTTTTGGGTGGTATTCAACACCCAAAACTATAAGCAAAATGTCTAATCAAACTGATGATAAATGTTGGAAATGTTGTGAGACCACAGGATCCTTTCATATTGTGGTGGACCTGTAAATTAGTCAAAAAATGTAATTAGCCGATTCTGCACAGGCAAAAAAGGTTGAGAAGGTGGTCATATGAAAGCAGAGGCTTCCATATGACACTGCAGCTGGACAGTCCCCTTCCTGGGCCTGCTGTGGATCAGGCCCTCAGTCAGCCTATGCTAAGGAACTGTGGGAGAATCGGCATTCCCTTAACCACTGTGGAGGCCTACAGGGTCTGTCCTGTAGTAGGCCCGTGTGGACAGGGAAGAGATGGGCCTTCCAGGCCCAGCTCCTCCTTGCCCTATGGTGGTGCACAGGGGTCAAAGAATGCCTCAATTAGTTTTGCAGTGTCTTGTGTTGCTGTGGGATGCACTGGGGCATTCATTTTATTTTGCAGGAATGTGCAAAATAAAGTACCCCCCATGCAAAATAAAGAACCCCTCATACGGGGACACTAGTTGTCCCATTGAACTGTGTCCCATGTGTGGACAGAGACTGCCTCAGAGTGGTACAACCACCGCCATACAGAATTGACCATTGACTATTTTCCAGCAAGTCTTTCAAAGAAGGAGCAGAATTCTTCTCTCATGCGACAACAGAGAGACTCACCATAGCTTCTGGATGGAAACAACAAGAGCCTCAGATGGACTCATGGTGTGAGAAAGAGAACACGCCGTGATAGCTAAGCTACCAAACATGGTAAATCAAAGACCAATTGAGGAATTCCAAAGACACTGGGATGAATTCTTAAGATGTGAGTAAAATGAGATATTGTTTTTTTCTTTTTTTGTTTTCTTTCTATTCTGTAAATTCTATTTCTAATGAAATAAAAAACACTATACTAAAAATAATACTTTAAGGACTCCCTATGAATCTCTTGTGGCGCAGAGTGGTAAGGCAGCCATCTGAAAGCTTTGCCCATGAGGCTGGGAGTTCAATCCCAGCAGCCGGCTCAAGGTTGACTCAGCCTTCCATCCTTCCAAGGTCGGTAAAATGAGTACCCAGCTTGCTGGGGGGTAAACGGTAATGACTGGGGAAGGCACTGGCAAACCACCCCGTATTGAGTCTGCCATGAAAACACTAGAGGGCGTCACCCCAAGGGTCAGACATGACTTGGTACTTGCACAGGGGATACCTTTACCTTTATGAATCTAATATACTCTGATCTTCTTTGAAGGCTTTGCTTTTGGTTGCTGCCGCCATCTGAAATTTCCCTAGGGAAACTTGTTTGTCCCCCACTATTAATGTCTTTTGTTAGCAAGTGAAGTCTATTTGTTTCATCTGGCATACCCTAGTAAGGGAAATAGAGGCCCCTTGATTACTTTGAGGGGGATACATTTGATGGCTTCAGGCAGTTCTCGGACCGTGAAGTGGACAAGTTGCTGGGGTCAGTGAAAAAGAAGAAGAGTTGGTTCTTATATGCCGCTTTTTTCTACCCAAAGGAGTCTCAAAGCAGCTTACATTTGCCTTCCCTTTCCTCTCCCCACAACAGACACCCTGTGACGGAGGTGAGGCTGAGAGGGCCCTGATATTACTGCTGGGTCAGAACAGCTTTATCAGTGCTGTGGCAAGCCCATGGTCACCCAGTTGGTTCCATGTGGGGAACTGCAGAATCGAATCTGGCTTGCCAGATTAGAAGTCCTCACTCCTAGCCACTACACCAAGCTGGTGAGGCCAACCACCAGCCCACCTTGATCCCTGCCCATCATGGTTGCTCAAAAAGAGGCACCAGCAGATAAGTGGCCCTCTGGGAAATATGGTAAATCTCTCCCTGTCTACTGGGGGTGATCCTGGAGGGGCTAAAGGAGGTGGTGATCTATCCCTTACTGAAAAAAAAAAACATCGCTTTACCCATGGAATCCAGCCATCTATCACCCAGTGTTGCATTGGCATTCCTGGGCAAGTTGGTTGAGAAGACTGCTGTGGACCAGCTCCTAGCATATTTGAATGAAACTTCAGGGCTCAGTCCAAACCAGTTTGGCTTCCATCCTGGCCATGGGGTGGAGACGGTGTTGGTTATCTTGATGGATGACCTCTGGCACCATCTGGATAGAGACGGATTGGTCATACTCGTACTACTTGATCTGTCGGCTGCGTTTGATGTAGTTAACTAGGAGTTGTTGGCCCACTGCCTCACCAGGGACAGGATTTGGGGGACAGCCCTTTAATGGCTGTGCTCCTTTCTCCAGAACTGGACACTGAGGGTGGCTGTGGGAGGAGTTGTCACATCCCTATCGACTCTCTTGTGGAGTCCCACAGGGAGCAGTACTCTCCCCCACATTATTTAACAACTTTATGTGCACTCTGGTCCAGCTGGTTCAGAGTTATGGGCTGGTCTGTCACCAGTATGCCACC
Organism: Paroedura picta; assembly: GCF_049243985.1. NCBI lineage: Eukaryota > Metazoa > Chordata > Lepidosauria > Squamata > Gekkonidae > Paroedura > Paroedura picta. The sequence continues at coordinate 75,994,663 of NC_135369.1, forward strand.
CGGACTCCCCCCTGGATACATTTTCCAGATGTTTGGAAGCGATTGCTGGATGGCTAGAACAAAGTGACCTGAAACTCAACCCTTCCAAAAATAGAGGCCCTGCGGCTAGACAAAAAGCATATTTATCCACTCTGGTTGGGGTGCAACTAAGGCCAGCAATCTCAGCATGATTCTGGATTCTTTCCTTTAAATGGAGGTCCAGGTCACAGGTATAACCTCCACAGCATTCTTTCATCTTTGTCAGATGAGGCTACTAGTGCTCTCAGACTGTCTGGCTACTGTGATCCATGCAACGGTCGCCTCCAGATTAGACTTCTGTAACTCGTACTATGTAGGCCTACCCTAATCTCTGACCTGTAAATTACAGCTGGTTCAAAATGCTGCTGCCAGGGTCTTCACTGTAATATCTTGGAGGACCCATATCCATCCTATGCTGAGGCAGCTACATTGGTAGCCAGTTGCGACCCAGATCAGATCCAAGGTCTTGGTATTAAGCTTTAAGGCCATCTGCAACTTGGGCCCTGCCTATCTGAGGGACCACTTGTCTCCTTATGCCCCCCACAGGGTTTTTTGCTCTGTGGGTGCTAATCTTCTTGTGGACCCTGGCACTAGAGAAGCACACCCGGTCTCGACCCAACCTGGTGGAATGAGCTCCTGGAAGAGCAGAGGGCCCTGACAGACCTGTCTCAGTTCTACAGGGCCTGTAAAATGGAGCTCTTCCACCAGGAATTTGGTTGAGGCCAGGTTTCAGGAACAGCTGGGGCCCTTCCTCTGGCCAATGTGGTACCATTCTCTGAACCTACACCCTGTGATGATTGACTGTAGATGGGGGAGGAATGGGGATTGTCCCGCCTTTTGTGTGTGTTTTTATGGTATTAAGGGAACCTGTGATTGGTTTTACTGGAGTTCTATCCTGTTTTTTATATTACCCGCTATGAGTCCACAGAGAGTGACAGGATATAAATTGAAGTAATAAATAAAATAAAATGATGGTTACATGCTCTCCTCCTAGCATTTAATTGAATAATTTTAGAATTTTTAACTATATTTTAATTGTTTAAATGTTTTTACATATTTTATGTTAAGAAAAAATATAGAACTATGATATACAGAAGAAAAAAGGGGTTACATATAACAAATCATATTATTCAAACAAAGCAAAAACATTATCTATCCAACATCCTCCTCCTCTTTACAATAGTCCTCATTTCAGATATTCTGACTTCTAAACATTATAACTAGTGTATTTTACCAATATATTATTAATTTTCATAATTACTACTTACTCTATATTACCTTCTCACCTCTACATGTCAAGTAACATTAACTACTACCATTAATATATCAAATTAAAATATCCATTATATATTTCAGAATAAATAAGAAAATTGAAAGTCAAAACTATTATGATTCAAGTTCGTTGCAAGTTTGTGTCCAAATTTTATTCTCTGTTTCAACTTCTGTTTTAACTTTCTGTTTTAACTATATATTTATATCAAATTCTCATTTTAAACTTATCCTGTTTTAATAATAAACTCTCCATCTCTTATCAGATTTTGAAATTAATTTATTTTTTCAGATATGATGTTAATTTTGCCATTACTGCATAGTTGGCAAGCTTATTATGTCATTCTTCTAACCTTAGACAGACATCAGATTTCCATTTTGCTGCATAGGTTATTCTAGTCGCTGTCACCATATTTTCAAGTATCTCTTCCATTTTTTTTTTAAATTTTCATGCAATATTCTTAGCTTTCCATGTATTTCACTTTCTAATATATTTTATTCCAATGTTTTTATGCTTTTTTATAGGTCCACTATATATGACAAAATATTTGACCTATTTTTCCCAACATTTTTCTTTGTAGTTTTTCTCTATTTTGTCAGTGTCTGTTGGGGTGACGTACCATCTGAAAAACAGTTTTTAACAAATTTTGTCTTAACATCTGGATGGCTGTGAACTTGATTTCTATTCCCCATAACCATTCCCATTGGTGCATAGGTATTTGCTCACTAAAATTTTCCATCCATTTAATCATACATTTTCCCACTTGTTCTTCTGTTTCAAACTGAAGTAATAACTTATATATCCATCATAACAAATGAACTTTTGGTTTTATTATCAATTGTTTGAACTAAATCTTCTTATAACTCCACCTTCTGAATTATTTTCTTTAATTTTGAAACTGATAAAGGCATTGGATACTAATTCCTTCATCTCTAATATTTTACAAGGATTTGAATTTCCCCTGAGCATTGTTCCTCCATAATTTGCTAAGGGGTAAGTGGAAGGAGAGTAGGTGGGACCAGTCTGGATGAGGGGCCAATTGGGAATTGCTTTGCGCCTTCCGATTGGCCCCTCACCCAGACAGACAAGAGCTCCTGCCAGTTGGGTAAGGGGCCAATTGGAAGGCGCAAAGCACCTTCTGATTGGCCCATCACACAACTGGCTGGAGTTCCCACCAGTCGGGAGGTGCGAAGCACCTCCTGACCTGCCCATCCATCCACCCCCCAGGGGACTGTTGTGCACCGATGAGCCTTGCTGTGCAGGTAACAGGACCATTGCCAACTGCTCCTCGCTGCAGTCAAAGGGGACCTCCCATCCTCTGACTTCTATGTAAGTGTCCAGCCCACTGTTCGACCTACTCAGGAGGTGCCAAGTGCCTCCTGACTCCCCCAACCTTGTGCCCTACCAGGAATCCCCCTTCTTCCACTGAACTCCCCCTGCCTACCGGCTGCTGCATTTTAAATTGCAAAGGGAGTGGCGGTGCTCCACGGCCCCAGCCACGCTGTCAGTGGGGGTGGCCTGCCAGGGGGGGCCTTCCCCAGGTCTGCAGAGGGCCAGCAGTGGTGTCGTGGGGGGTGGAGGAGCAGATGGCTTCCCTGCCCCCCCACACCCTCCTTTCAAACCCCGCTCTTAAACTGGGCTTTGAAGCCTAGTTTAACATATTAAAGGTAAAGGTACAGGTATCCCCTGTGCAAGCACCAGGTCATGTCTGACCCTTGGGGTGACGCCCTGTAGCATTTTCATGGCAGACTCAATATGGGGTGGTTTGCCAGTGCCTTCCCCAGTCATTACCATTTACCCCCCAGCAAGCTGGGTACTCATTTTACCGACCTCGGAAGGATGGAAGGCTGAGTCAACCTTGAGCCAGCTGCTGGGATTGAACTCCCAGCCTCATGGGCGAAGCTTTCAGACTGCATGTCTGCTGCCTTACCACTCTGCACCACAAGAGGCTCATTTAACATATTACCTTACGTTAAAAATCACTTCTGTTTCTCATATAATGATAATTGGGGACATAAGGTGAGAGTTTGGAACACTCAGTATAGTCTGATGTGAGAACCATATTCTCAATAGTGCAGGGGTTGGACTAGATGACCCAGTAGGACCCTTCCAACTGTATGATTCTATGATTCAATAAACAATCTCAAATTGTATGACTTTTTTCTTGCAATGTAATAATTTGTATTGATTTTTAATCCATAAATAGTTATGTAGACTTTCATCTAGGTATTTCATCAACCCAGGAAATGCCGGGGCATGCTGCCCCACTGCAAGAAACTGTCGGCAGTGTGGCCACCACCATACATAATTGATTTTCTGAGTAACCAAATGTTTCATCTTGCTCTTTGATTTGCAGAAACAGGTCTTTCCTAATATCTGCTGCCTGGAACCCATATACTGAAGCTATTAGAGACTAAACCTCAGATATCCTACAGGCAAAGCATACCATGTGCTTTGGTGTATAGCTGCAGAATGAAGGCAGGAAAAAATATATAAAATTCTGAGGATGTACAGTGATCAGCTGTCAGAATCTTATGATTACTGCCATGATTTGTGCTTGACCTGAGTGACTCCATCTTGTATCAGTGTATCTGTGTGCCTAGAATTTTCTTAGCCATGTAACCCTGAGATGCTTGTGTAGTGATTTAGTAACTGTTACATTTCTGCCAGACTGTATTATTTCTGTGAGTTGAAACTGTGAAGGCCTCAAGGTTGAAGATGGGCCTGTTATCATCCTTGGCTCACCGCCCGGACTGGCACCTGTGGGAGCGGGTTTCGGGCCTCTGGGAACTCGGCTGGGTTTGGGCGGGAGATTGTGTGTGTAAAAGGGGATGCATTTCAACTATTGATCAGATTGGACTTTGAAACGTCTAATGATTCTGAACTGCTATGCAATAAAGCTTTCTTTTAAATCAGAAGTCTTGTTGCTAGACTTGTCAGCTCCTGACATCAGCCAAACCCAGGAAGTCCAGAGCAAGGGAAATAGCAAAGACACTAGTTCAGTCCAAATGGTTCTGCAAGGGAGAACTGACTGACTAAGATAGTGAGATTCCTCCAGACCAAGTCCCAGAAAGAACATGGATTGAATAGCTTGAGACCGTTCCAGACAGGGAACTGAAATCTGTTGGCTAGCTGAACAGAGAGAAAATTGATAGTTGCAGTTAAGTGCCAACAATTGCACAATTGAAGGTATAATTTCTAGTGGTATGAGTTATGTATCTCACGTGTACTCAGTCCTGGCACTCAGAAATCCTGCTATATGTAAGATATGGGAGCTCTCATGCTGGATGATAATCAGGAACATAAAATCCAAATACTATACCAATATTGGGATTCAGGAATGTCAGGAAATACTGATTTGTGGGGGGTTCAATATACTCACCCCCCAAAATACCATTTTTTGCATATCCCAATACACATAGATAATACTGCTGTGAGCCCTAAAAGAAGGAGTTCAAATTAACTCTACGTCTCTTCAAGAACACGTCTTCCAAGTTAACTGACACCTGTTAAATCCTAGTGATTAAAGTGTTCTTCCTGGGTTTATTTATTAAAGCAACTAGTTTGTGAGGGCTCACTTACAGGCATACACATATACATCACAGATAATGTTTTATAGATTTCTTGTCTTGTTCTCCCAAAATGTCTGGAGGACATTATCAAAAATAGTAGGTCCTATGGTTGCTTTTCACTTTTGATTCCATAGAAATCATTTGTGTGACAAAACACACCCAAAAAAGAGCCATATGCTGTGTCAACAATGAGACAAAATAGTTGGAAGGATTGTGTGGGGAAAGTAAACACAACAAATACAGTGGATGGGCACAGTGAAATAATATGGGGATGGCTATATATTAGACCTGCTGATGACTCACTAAAACCTTTGCTTGAAATTTCCTAAGGCTCTTCCCATAATTCAAGAGTAATTCTTCCGTCCTTTCTTCCTCCCTTCCCCAAGATATTGACCTTACTCCAGTGTGAATATTATTTATCTCTACCATCTGTTTCCTGTTTTCCAAAAGTTATTAATCCTCCAAGGGATAATGCTCCTTTTGCATCTGCTGCTTAGAAACACATAGAGAAGATGGTGGTGTTGACCTTGTCAAGGTTTTTCTGAAAATCAATGTGTGCATATTGACTTGACCAGCCTTAAGAATTCCAAACAGCTTTGTCACCCAGGTGCTAAAATTGAGGTGCCTTGTTTATTAAAAAATGGGTTTTTAAAACTACCAAGTGCTTTTCAATGAGCTGGGTATTTGTCAAGTTACTTAAAGACAGAGCAATTTCTCATTATTTATGTAGAATACTGGCTGCATTTTAATATAATAAGGGAAAATGGCTTTAGGGTTTGGGACCAGTATCTGAGCTAGGGAAAGCTAATGGGTTTATTGAGCATCCTAGAATGGAAACATGGTACTAATGCAATAGTATACCCAAGAAGGCTGTGGAACTGAGGAACATGGTTTGCCCTGGAAGCCCTTTCAGTTACTGTTTCCCTTCTGACCTTTCTTAAGTGTAACTTACAGTGACTATATCTTCATCTCCTCTTTGTGATCATAACAACCTTATACAGTAGGGTCACAGGGCAGACACTGACTTCTTCTGAAAGCATTCCAGGCTACATCATACACTGTGGAAGGCCCCAAAGGTCCAAAGAAAATATGCAATCTATTTAAAGACACCTTTACAGCTAAACTTCTAGATTTTGTGTCAACCAACAGAAAAAGTAGCTTATGTGCACATACCACTTCTACAGTTAATGAAAAAAGCAGCAAAAATAACCAAGAAAAGGTTGAGGGAAGGATTATCTATAGATCCCATGGGAGGCATCATGACAGCAGGGAAGAGTGATTTTCATTTGCCAACAGAACAGACTATATATAAAAAAAGAAAATAAGCAAAACATTTTGCCTGCAATGCTTCGGGTGAAAGATAACTGGGGTAGGAGGAAGTGGAGAGCTTTTTGAACCTGTTTTGCATTATGTGATTTTATGTTACATCTTTAAAATAATACAGATTAATAACACAATAATAGAAGCTGTCCAAGGCTAAACATGAGATGGAAGATTGTAGGAGGCATGTCAGATATGAGACATGCCAGAGATGACACACAGGTTGTAGCAAAGACAAACACCTGTTATTTTGGGAACACTGCCAGGCTAGCTGCGGTTATATATTGTGTTTGAAAGTACTAAACTTTGTTATCTGAAGATCTCTTGTGGTTTCATTTTAAAGATATAAGTGATTTTTCTATAGGAGGTGGCCCGCTCCTAGCCAAGGTGTTGAGAGGAGTGTTGACTTCAGCTAGATTACACGAAATCTCTCTCTTCTCCGCAGAAAGACCTCTAGAGCGCACGTTTGGTAACAAGAATTGTGTTTCCTCTTCAGCCTGGCCAGAAAAAAAAACATTTAGTTTTCCCGGGCTCAGGACTGTGTTAGGATATTGTACCTTCATATGTAGGCTTGCCCTCTCCTGGTTTGAAAATTCCTGGAGATTTTGGGGTGGGGCCTTGGGGAGGATGAGGTTTGAGGAAGGGAAAGACCTCAACAAGGCACAATTCCATAGAGCCCACCCTCCAAAGCAACCATCTTCTCCATGGAAACAGATCATTTGAAACTCGGTTGAAATTCCTTCCCCCAATGCTAGCAGCCCTACTCATACACCAAAATCCATTTGCTCTTATTGGTTTTTTAAAAATTATATACTGATTTTATTAATGTACTTATGTATGTATAAATACATACTTATATTTCTATATGTCTACTATTACCTTTGGTTGTATGACTTATTGTCTTTAAAACTCTATTATTACTGTAATCTTGCAGTTTAAATTTGAATGATTTGATTGAATGATTGATGTTTTGCTGTATTTAGTAACAAGCAATAAGGCACTTGGGACCCCAATATGGCACATCAAAATATTCTAATGTAATAAACAGACTTCCAAGAAGTCTTCAATCTTCAGTTAATTCTTTAATAAGTAGAATTTTTAATCAATCCCAACATATTTTGCTATATAGCTTTACCAAGGGACATCAAATTCTTAAAAATATATACAAAAGTATAATTAATGATAGTTCAAAAATAACAAATATTTCTATATGATTTGCAATTACCTTCAGTTGTATGACTTATTGTATTCTATTATTACTGTAATCTTGCAATTTTAATTTAACTTCATTGATTTGATTGAATGGTTGTTATAATTGATAGTGTATATTATTTGTACAACAGTTATACATCTAAGGAGGCCCTAATTCCAAATACAGAATTCTATAAAGTCTCCTCAAACTGTTAACCTGTCAACTCCCAGGCTAACTTTGAATTACAAGGGATCATAGAATCATACAATAATAGAGTTGAAGGGACCTCTTGGGTCATCTAGTCCAACCCCATGCACTTTTCAGGACACTCACAAACCTATCGCTCATCCACTGTAACCTTCCACCCCCTTGAACCTTCACAGAATCAGCCACGCTGTCAGATGGCTATCCAGCATCTGTTTAAAAAATTCCATAGATGGAGGACCCACCACCTCCTGAGGAAGCCTATTCCACTGAGAAACCACTCTGTCAGCAACTTCTTCTGGATATCTAGATGGAATTTCTTTTGAATTAATTTCATCCCATTGGTTCTGGTCTGTCCCTCCGGGGCAAGAGAGAATAACTCTGTGCCATCCTCTACATGGCAGCCTTTTAAATACTTGAAGATGGTTATCAGATCCCCTCTCAGTCGTTTCTTCTCCAGGCTAAAAATACCAAGCTCCCCCAAACTTTCCTCATACATTATGGTCTCCAAACCCCTCACCATCTTTGTTGCCCCCCTCTGGAAAGGCTCCAGTTTGTCTACATCCCTCTTCAACTGTCGTGCCCAAAACTGAACACAGTACTCCAAGTGAGGCCGAACCAGAGCAAAGTGGTACCATCACAGTGGTACTAGGACAGATCCCTGGGGCACTCCACTTGCTACTCTTCTCCAAGAGGATGCTGATCTGTCAACCAGTTATGATCTGTCAACTAGTTATCTATATACCTGACAGAATTTGCATCCCTACCGCATTTTACCAACTTGTCAACAAGAATAGCATGTGGAACCTTATCAAAAGCTTTACTGAAATCCAGATAAACAATGTCCACAGCATTCCCCTGATCCAGCAAGGTAGTCACTTCCTTGCAAAAAGAGATAAGGTTGGTCTGACATGACTTGCTCTTGCAAAACCCATGCTGAGTCTTAGAAATCACAGCGAGCATCCAGCCTCCCCATCCAGATTGACCTAACTTGCTCCGAGTCGCCTCTGTAAAGAGGCCCCAAGATGTTAAGTTCGATGCCCACATTGAACTGCCCTAAAGGCTCTCTAATTGTGCCATTACCGCACTTTTAAGCTGTGACAAAAGGAGGCGGAGACATGGCACTTGGATAGCTCTAATACTTCGAGCTCCTGTTCCACTGAGGGTCAATCACTACTGTGATTGACAGAATTGGGTTTTGGGTACGCTAACCCACCCACAATCTTCTCAGGAATTCCTTGTGAATCTCTGGGCCCTCTCTGTTCCTCAGGGAAATTAATATCCCACTGGAACGTAAGCTCAGTGTGCACAGGGTCCAGTTAGTGCCGTCTGCCATTTTAAATTTTTTTTCTCTTCTTTCAACTCTGCAATCTACAAAACTCTTATCTCAAAGCTAATTGGATACTTCCCTGCAAGACTTTCGATTCATCACAACTTCGGAGTGAAAACATCTGGTAGACATCAGATCGAGCCTACAAACAGTGAGTGGGGTTTCCCCCGGCACCTTCTCCTCTGGAACAAACTCTCGGCGTGGAAAGCTGCTTTCTTTAATTTAAGCAAGCTAGAGTGACAGGAAGATAAGCGAATCTACTTTGATCCTCTACTACGATTTATTGCAACTCTGTGAACTCTGTGAACTGTGAAATCTGCTAAACTCCAAGACATTAAGACATCAATCAACGCATAAAGACGCAAGTACTTTCCCGTTTCTTCTTTCCCCCCGTCTCTGGCTCTGCTTGAAGCCACCTCGATACGAGGCAGGCCAATTTTCTAAGTAGAATAAGGACTTAAAATAACTCAAACTAATTAGTAATAGCTCTTACGGCATTTGTTTTGGTTTTCGGATATAAGAGATAAGAGCCGTGGGTGAGAAGATCTCGCGAGAATTCTGTTCCAGTACGAGACATTGCTTTAATATCAAAACAGACTGTTGCTCTTCGTTAGAACTCCGTAGGACCCCTACTGGTTATTCGCAAAATTGCCTACAACATGTCCATGCTAAAGAAATTTGCTTATTTATTGGAGAAGCAGACCCAAGATTTGAAAGCATATACAGATGGCTTGCTTAAAGATATGCTCAAGGATTTCAAGGGTGGCAAGGAAGAAGTCTCTAACAGGAATGATGAATCAATAACAGTGGCTGATGATAGCTCTAAACAAGGGGGAAAATTACCAGCAGAAGAGAAATTTGAAACTATGGAGATGGAAAAGGGGATGTCGGAGCTTTGCAGCCTAGATAAGGACTCCCTACCTAAGAAGACATACAGCCACTCCAAAGCAACAGTATACAAGAACCAATCAAAAGATATATGGATCTGCTGTAAAAGTAATCGATTGAAAGGAGTTTCTTGGAAAAAAAACTGTACTGATATTGGAGCCCAGGAGGTACAACTGTTTCAAGACCCACCGATGTATACTCCGAGGGAAAGACTACAACTGCACTCTCTAAGCCAAAGGCCAACTGGACAGAACATGGGTCAGCGGGAACAACAGGATGCGGCAGGCCTCGATATGAGACCCCCTTAAGAAGCTTGGGGAACGGAAATGAAACACAGTGGTTGAAATTCCTTTCCTCCTTCTGCTTTTTTTCCCCATAGCCATATAGGCAAGCTGAATTTGAATTAACATATCTCTGTAGTGACTATCAGCTTAAACTTAAAGCATAACTAACAGGAGGCACCTAACTGAGGAGGTGTAAATGTAATTTTATCATTTTTTGTATTAATAATGTACACTTATATAGCTTACAACTTTAACAACCTATATATATATATTTTTTCTTTTTCTGTACAACTAAGTAGGTTCTTATTTTTTATTTTTTATTTTCCCTAGTGGAAATGAGGATGGCTCTAAGACCATGTTAAGTATAAATTGTTTATGATTGTTAAAATTGTTAAAAACTATGCAAACAAATGTTGCAACAATGGTAACAAAGTAGACTTTTCTTTTTAAATGTGGTGGAAACGTGAAAAAGTTTATAAGCTTTGGGTAAAAGTCCATAATATTGTAGCCATGTGGAGTCTTATAATCTTAAATGAAGAGAAGAGGCTTTTCAAGAACAATGGGGTCCTTATCTGATTTAACTAAGAAAATAAGTTAAAAGGGGATTGAAACGGGGTATCAAGTGTATCAAACGAAGAGCATAATCTTTTTCTTTCTGTATCAATAATGTAGATTATTTGCATTGTATTATCTTTAAATATTACAAAAGGAGATTGAAACGGGGGACTAAATGTATCAAATGAAGAGCATAACCTTTCTTTTTCTGTATTAACAATGTAGATTGCCTGTATTTCATATCTTTAATCTTGGAAAACAAAAATAAAAATCTTATTTAAAAAAAAAAGCTGTGACAAAATTGTATAACATTTCAAGCACAATTAACACAATTTTACAAAACAGATCTTAACAGGGTGGGTGGGGGGAAATCGTCCGCTCACCGCCCAATGCTGGAGGGGAAGAGGGCGAGGCAATGCCACTCACACCTTAAATAGTTGCTCGGGTGTTGCCCGCGCATGCTTCCCTGCACCTCTGGTCTCTCCCTTCTCGCCAGGCCATGCATCTTCTTCCTGCCCACCCTGCCGCTTCTTCAATAGCAGCCTTGGGGGGCAAGTACCCCAGCTGTATTTCTTTCTCTTGCTTGGGCCTGAAAAAGCACTCAGCAAATCCCTCAGTCAAGCTCTGGGCCTTCTCTCTCCTGCTGCAGTCACTCAGGGGATAATGCCACAGAGTCCACCATCCGCAGCAGCCATTTGCTTCATGGAAACTGATCTTGGCTGTCTGGAGATCAAGTGTAATAGCAGGAGATCTCCAGATGCCACCTGGAGGTTGGCAGCCCTAGTTTTAAACCTGAGCTTTAACCACAATTCAAATAACAGCCTAACTAGAGCCTTCCTTATACTGTCTCCTAATGGGGAAATGTTAGCATGCAATTTCTCTATGGTTGGGCCTACTACATTCCTGCAAAGAAATATCTGCAGTTTCCTCCCTTCTCTCTCCAGCTGCAGGGCAAACTGATTAAAGGGGTGGGACTCTTGCAGTTGGTAATATGTGAGCAAGATTACTAAGTGCCTGTGCTCTGTGACCTTTTGCTCCCTAGGCCCTGCAGTCTAAATGTTTTAGTAGAAATGAAATAAGTTAAAATGAAGCAGAGAAGCAGTAGATAGGAGCTATTGATATTTTTCTCCACTCATCACCTTTCCCACAGGTCTAGAAACATGTCTGCCGTGTCACAATAAATTGTGAGAGAAGGGGGGTTAATAAAGCATCCCTTGCTTTTCACTGCTTTTCACTTAGTTGCTTCAGATTCATCTCTTGTGAACATATCGTCAGAAATGTGGGCTGCTGGATTTTTAATTCTACTCATCCAGTCACTGCTGGATTTTTAATTCTACTCATTTCTTCTCAGCCTTTTTGAATGTGTGAACCTACTTAACAAAGAAGTGCATCAGGATGACCAAGATACAAACTGTAAAGCAGTTTATGCACACAAAAGTCTTCAGAATAAATTCACACTGAAAAAGAATGAAACAGGAGGCAGGTCAAAATAAATATGGCTCAAGCACATTGTGTTTGAGAAAAAGAGAATAATACTGTCTTTTGATTGTTTAAGTAACAAATTAGCAACATAACTCAACTTTTCTGCCTAGAATCTTATTAGGTTCCAATTTTACTCAGTAGTGCTGGGCAGAAAACAGCTGCACCCAAGTCTTCTGCTTCATTGGTCATGGCATTCATGATAATATTGTTTAATAGATCTTTGGCTTTGCCAGCTGTGACAAAGATGTCTATCTTCTATTTTAGCTAATAAATCATCTACAATTCAGCCTAATCTATCTGCAAAACCTTGTGGTGCTCCCCTTCCCAAGCAATATATATGAATGAGTACCATCAACAAAGACACATTGCAGGCTACAAATCGTGTTATTACACTGATCATTAAACATCATACAGTAGTGTTCTAATAAGTTAGTGTAAGAGTGCCCTCTAGTGATGTCGTTTTATGGGAGTAAGGTACAGCATATAATAATATAGAATAATTCATTCAACATGGCTGCCTTTTGAATCTAAAACGAATCAGTGTATTGTTAATAAAGACATCTCTTTAGTTCCTGGCTTGTACTAGTGGAGAATCTACCTACATACAAATGACAAGAAGATATGTTGTATACTCTTACTATTTAGCACTGTATTTAGAGAAATAGCATTTTAAAAAGAAAACTAAACCTAGTGTGTGTTCATCTTCATATAAGACTTTAAATAAAGTTGTATTTTTTCCAAAATAACATTAGAAAGCAGGTTATCTAAAATTATAGCTGCAGTAGCTGTGACATCAGGCATACTAAGCTGTGAGTTCAAGTAATGCTGGTTTGTCTGTTAGATATATATATTGTCTAGACCAGGGGTGGGCAAACTGTGGCCCTCCAGATGTCCATGGACTACAATTCCCATGAGCCCCTGCCACCACAGTTTGCCCACCCCTGGTCTAGAATGATTGAGGCCAAATTGTCCCGGTGTAATACTGTCAACTTTTATCCTTCATGCAGACACAATGGCATTTTCATCGATTCCATTGATCTTTTAAATAGGAGAATTAATTGTATGTTTCATTATGAACTGTAGAAAGATTGTAATGAGCTGCAAATAATGTAATAAAACCTGACTCCTTAACAAATGCAACCATAACAATAAAGCATCAGGTTCAATAAGCCTGATTTGGAGAACGTTAAACATTTTTAGTGACATCAAGAGTGCAAATAACATTGCTGACTTGTGCCTGTTCATTTCAATGTGACTTTAGAGCCCAAAGCACACATTTGTGGAGAATGTGCAACAGAGGGACTAGGATTATTGACCCATGGCTCACCTCCAGGGGTTGATTGTTTCTATATGTACACATTTTTTTTGGCAAGTTCAGCTTCCTTCATACAGCCTGCTATGGGCTCTTGATTTCTTTGTGACAATTATATCAACATTAAAAACAACTGAACAGAGCAAACATTCTTTGGACTGAAGCCAATAGGTTTTAACCATGGACCAATGTTGGCATTCTGACCAGCTGAAGATGTTTTAGCTGTCATCCTCACCAGATTGTTATTATGCTGGATTGTCAACAGGAAAATGAAGCAGAATTTCCTTTAATGTTTTCTTCCCACGTGTGTTCTGGTATTCTGATTGAACATAATGAGTCTGCAGAGCAGCCAAATCTATAGCACATACCATTGCCAAGTTGCCAACTGGTCTATTCCTGCTAAGTGCTATTCTTCCATGTTTCAGCCCCTTGTCTTTTTAAACTCAGATGAGAAAATGTTCCCTGTTTCATGTCTTTTTACACTGCTTGTATTTGTGTCAACAGTTTCTGTGCTTTTCATTGCTGGTTTTATAAATGCATTTGTGTAGGCATGCTCTACAGCTTTCATACACAATTCACCCAGTATTTAAATGCGCTAATGCTCTTGTAGCATGTCTCATATGTTGAACATACACTGCTTATTTTAAGATGCACAGATCATGTTGTAAAATGTATACATGTTAAGGGAAGTATATGGTGTGGGAGAAAAATAAAGCATCATGGATTCAATTTGCATAAGGAGACAGCAAAATCAAAATGTTGTGGGTGGAATAGCAAAGAAATTGCAAAAATTAAATAATTAACCATGGCTCTAGAGTTGTTTGAACTCTCCAAAGCAGTTCTTAGTACAGCCTTCTAATGTAGGATTATTGTTGCTCTTCTTAGGTATCATTTGATTAGTCCTAAAAAGGTATTGTGCAAGTTGTGTTCTTTTGTTTCTTTTTTGAGATTTTACATTGGGAGCAACATGGCTACCAATAGCTTCTTTAGGACTAAACAATAAGACCCAGGTTTTACCTCTGCGGGAAATTAGCCTCAATTCCTTGTTATCTGTTTTCTCTCTTTGCCTAATATTTCTTTCTCTTTATTTTAGATTGTGATGAGGTAGTTTTCCTTGTTGCCTCTTCGGTTTGTTTTAAGCTTCTGTAGTGAGCTGACCAAAGACTGAGCTGTAGAGCTAGTTCAGATCTTACTTCTGCCATGAGTTCATTACCTTTCACAAAATGTTATCTTTTACAGAAGTCAGGTGGCTGGGAAGTCTCTGATTGGGAAAAGGAGATTATATGTGGTTTATTTGAGACTAGGGGCAAAGCCCGTTGTATCCAGGAATACAAAGGGGGCTAGATCTTGGAAGTGGGAAGAAGAATGGGAGGAGTTGTCCAGTCTGTAAGGGCATGGGGTTGAATGTGTGTGTTGTGTGGGAGGTTGTGGTGGCATGGTGGCAAATGAGGCCATGGGTGTGGAGATATGGGTGTCAAGAACCTGTGGTGTGGAATGTTCATTGAGTGTGGGAGGGGACTGACCTTTAGGAATTGTGGCATAGTGGTTACAGATGAGCTTTCCAGAGCCATGTCTTTAGGTATGTGAAGGAAAAATCAGACTGGAAACTCTTCTTAGGGGGAGATTACATGGCAACCAATTCCTCCCAGTTCTGCATTCAACATCATCTCCCTTTTTGTCCCCCTGTCCTAATACACATGTGGTAGTCACAGTACACAGGTGTCCATCCTGCTTCTTCTGTCTCCATTTTTTTACTGTTGATAAAATGTTATGTGCCCAAATGCTTCTTTCACAATTGTTCTTTAGAAGAAGAGCTGGAGTTTTGTACCCTGCTGTTTACTACCCAAAGGAGTCCCAAAGTGGTTTACAAACACCTTTTCCCTTCCTCTCCCCACAATAAACAACCTGTGAGGTATGTGGGGCTGTGAGAGGTTTGAGAGAACTGGGAATTTACTGCAATTACCCAGCAGGCCTCAGGTGTCTCAAACCAGTTTCCAGTCACCTTCCCTTCCTCTCCCCATAGTAGAATCTCTGTGAGGGTGGTGGGGTAGAGAGCCTTACTTGGAAGATGGCACCCCTAAGAGGAGGTCCCTCTGTGCACAGCAGGCTTGACCTTAGTCAAGTTTGTGGACACCTAGGTAGTGTGGAATTCCAGAAGATGAACCTACACCAATCTGGCAACCTTACCTCCTCTCTGCAATGCTTTCTTGACCTGAAATATGTCAGGGGGTGCTAAGTAGCTGTGGGGGCATTACACATTTTTGAGGCTGCACTTTCAGAACAAGGAATATGTTCAGAGCAGGGACAGCCAACCTCCAGGTGGGGCCTGGAATTGCTGCTCATCTCCAGACTATACAGACCAGCTCCGCAGGCAAAAATGGCTACTTTGGAGGGGTGACTGTGTAGCATTGTATCCCCCTGAGGTTTAGGGATGCTAGCCTCTAGGTGGGGTCCGAGAATCCCCTGGAAGTACAGCTCATCTCTAGGCAGTTAGGCTGAAGGGAAAGGTCTCTCCCCTCACATGCATCCCTTCAAAAGGACTGCACGTGGCCCCAGAATCCACCTGGTTGCTTGGCTGGTGATGACTGCCCTTCTGAAGCCTGAGACCTACTGCTGGCAATTGCAGTCCCTGCAAGGCCAAGTCGTTGCCTAATAAAAGTGGATCACCTAGTTCCCTCCAAAGTCTCACTGTCTACTTTCCTGCAAAGCTAACTACAATTGAAATTCTGGGCCACATGCCTTTGAGTTCATATGAGTTTTTATTTACCAGGCCAAGCTTGAAAAAAGTCACTGCAGTTCCCATGTCTCTCCAGCCATTTACTTGTTCACTATTTACAGTTTCAGGCTGTAAATATTCTTTATTTAGATCTTCCTGAACTTTCCAGGACTGATATTGGTCTGTCTGTCTGTCTCTCTGCACCCCAAAATTCAAACAGTTGCTGGTAACGACTGGCCAAAGTCCATAGCCCAGGAGGGACACAACCACAACCACTCCACCCCAACCACAGTCTGTGAACCTCTACCTTCCTCTCTTGATTGCTGCTCATCTCTAGATTATAATGATCAGCTCTGCAGGCAAAATAGCTACTTTGGTGGCTGGACTCCGAGGCATTGTACGATTTTAAGGTCCTCCTCCAAATCTCCAGAAATATCTACAACCCAGGGGTAGCCAACCTGTAGGTTGAACCTGGAGAGCTCCTGGAAGTACAGCTCATCTGCAGAGTATAAAGATCAGCTCCCCAAGCAGAAAGGGAGTTTGGAGTTTGGACAGGGTTGAGGAGAAGAAACATTTAAGGCCTCCCACGCAGGTTGTTGTGGAGTTGAAACACTTGAGGCCTACTGCACAGGGTTGTTGTGCAGATGAAACAGGAAAATGAACCTCTGCAACAGCTTGCAGTCTCACCTGCACAACAACCCTGTGTGGTAGGTCTCAAATCTGTAGAGAGATGCTTGGCTGTTTTTTCCCTCCAGCAGCATGGCCGGCCGCAGCAGTATTTTTAGTAAGAAGAGGTTTTTTTGTGGCCTCCCTGTCAGCCAACTGTTTGGCAAAAGGGGAAAGCTCTCCCCCCTCAAAAGGAAGGGCCTCACCCATGCCCTCAGACTCCCCTGCGCTTCTCTCGGAAATGGCTCCTTCCCCTCAGTCAGAGGCTGTCAGAGGTTCCTTCCTAGCAGGCCTGAAGAGAGGGGGGAGTGAGAGCACTCACCAGCCTCCTGCCAGCTCTGGCATGGTTCTGAGGCAAAGTGATGGAAGTTACAGTTGGACATGATAGTTAGGGCAGCCTTGGGGTGAAAAGTGCTGGTGCAGCCTGTCCAAGCCTCTGTTCTCATATCCCTTGGCAGCCCTACTGACCTCCTCTCCTTTTGGTGGTCAGGGACAGACTGGCAGTGATGTCTCCAGATTGCCCCTGGCTGGGCTGGGTGGGCCAAAGTCCTGAGTGGGCGTGACCTGTCTGAGGCTTTGTGCATCCCTACTGGGTAGAGCTCTGGCCTGTCCTGGTGAGGGTGCAATCAGAAGGCGCTTCACACCTTCCGATTGGGCCCTCACCCGAACTGGCCTGGCCAGTCTCCGCCCACTTAGCCCTTAACTAATTATGTATACTGCTCCCCGAGCAATTTGAAGATGTGTTGGAGGGGGAGTGATATTACCTCTGTAACAAATGCACAGGAGACACTTAAAGCTCTGCACAGAGGTTTGTGGCACATGGCAAAAATCTGTGAAGTTGCCCGATTGCTTGTCTTGCCCTTGCCTGATGGACTGCTATGGAGTGGTAGCTTCTTATTCAGAAAATGCAGGCAGAAGGGCAAACAGGGTACTCTCTTCCTTATCGTACACGGCATGCTTTTAAACACAATGGAAAACAGAACTTGGTAGTCATCGTTGTAAACAGTTTGCCCCCTTCCCACTATTTAGTTTTTTATTTCAAACATTTATATGCAATCTTGCCATCCAATAATGATTTGAATGTTGCAGAATAAATGATTAATTTAAACAGCAGTGGAGCTAAACCTAAAGTAAAGCCAGTAAGCTGAAGAAAACATGCAGAGCAGGAATGGGTGAGAAAGAAACCCATTCCATTACTAAAAGCTCAAAGTGGCCAGGCTTTGTCTGGGGCTGGAAAGGTGACAGCACTGATGTGAAATGAACATCGCATGATAGATCAGAGCCAAAGTAAAGGCCCTCTGGTCAGTAAAGCAGGGGAAGCAGCCTAGCAGTCTCTGCATCCCACCTAATCATAGACTAGCAAATCTGTGTGAGTCCTCTGGGCAACATGGTAAACACCAAGTAGCAGAGTCCAGTGGTACCTTTAAGACCAGCAGCGTTTTATTCAAGGTATACACTCTCATGTTCATACACACTTTTTCAATTACAATGAAATTACTAATCCATACATATAGGTAGAAGACGAGCAGTAAATTAGCATACAGCACAATGGAGATGTTTACCAGATTCAAGGACCAAACAGTAATAACTAGCTTAGTTACCATTTGTTTGGGTTTAATCCTGGGGGAAACATAGTGAAGGAAATAAATATGTCAGAACTGGAGTTTGATGGGCAGATATATCCTTAATTGTGAAATGCTAAGAGTAATTGTTCCAAATAAGAAACAAAGAGGATGTATGGCCCTTCTGGGGAATTGGTGAGAATAGAGATGTAAGGGATGAATGAGGTTAGCATATGCAGTGAGATCAGAAACCAGTATCACCATTTTGCCCTGTACCAGGCTTTCTCAGCCAGGGTTTCGTGATGGCTGTGGAAGGGTTTCCTGAATGGGTGGGAGTTAATGTTTAATATATCTTAAAATTATGATCACTCAAAGTGGTGGATGCAGCTGTGAAATCAAACGGCGAAAAACACTGGGCCAGAACGCAATGTTAGACATGAACCGAATATGGAAGAGGAAGGATATCAGCCTTAATGCAAAGTGCTGGCTAGTCAACACCGTTGTCTTCCCCATAACAACCTGTGGATGTGAAAGCTGGACTCTGATGAAGAAGGAAGACAGGAGGAGAATAGATGCTTTCGAATTATGGTGTTGGAGACGAATGCTGTGAATACTATGGACAGCCAAAGTTACCAACAAGAGTTTTACAGAGGAGCAAACCAACTATGTCATTAGAAGGGAAGATATTATGGCTAAAGCTCACTTACTTTGGACACATCATGCGATCAAACTCATTGGAGAAATCATTAATGCTTGGCATGGTCAGCGGCAAAAGGAAACGTGGTCATCAAAATATCCGCTGGCTTGACATGCTCAAAGCCGACACAGGGATGACCATGAACCAACTAAAAGAAGCAGTCAGAGACAGGGCGCATGGTGAAGACTTTCCTATAGAATCGCCAAAGGTTGGACACGACTGAATGGATAATAACAACAAAATTTGTTAAACATTTATCGGGTGATATGACTATATATGGCCATGTCAACCTGGCTTCAACCTCCTAAAATGGCCAGTGATGGGCCAGGACGGGATGGGAAGGGGAGGGGTTCTAGGTAGGCATGTTCACCGCTATGCTTCCCAACCATACTCTTCATGATTGTGCCACTTTTGGGGTTTCTTGAAGCCTGAAGAATGTTTCATGGGGTTCTCAATGGTAAAGAAGTCAAAATGGCTGCTCTAAGCCAATTAGTTCATTGAATCATATTACCGTGTTATCAATATAAACTTGTTAAATGTCTTGCCTCCTTCTGCTCTGCTTAGCAACGTTTGAAGTCTTCTGCCAGCTTCTGACTCCTAAATGGAGAAAGGCCTCGGACTTTGTTGAGCAGAATGGTAGGATACAAGCTGTGATACACCATGAAGAATGAATTACATTTCTTTCTCAGAAACCATTGCTTCCCTTCCTTGCAACAAATCATTCTCATTTTAACCCACTGGATCTGATTTACCTGCAACAGATAGGTAAGATAGCCTTGATGAAGATGGAACCTTATGGTATAAGGGAACATGTAACTTTGTTTTAATGCCATAAGTAGGATTTTCAAGGCACAAGATGAAGAGAGGTGGTTTCCATTGCCTGCCTCTGCACATCAACTCTTCCTTGGTGGTCTTCTAGCTGAGTATTATCTGTGGTTGATCCTACTTAATTTTCAAGGCCTAGTGAGCTATTAAAGCTCCTAATGTTTACTGCTTTTGTAAAAAAAAATCTGCCTAGATTCAGTTTTTACCACAGGACAGGGATGGATTATATTTTCCAAAGTCTGAAAGAGAGGTTCACAATAGGCAAGGATTCATGAGAGGAAGAAAAGAAGATGGCCTTGCTTGTATTTGCCTTTGTCAAGAAAATGGCTGCATTAGGCTTTTCCAACAAAGGTTTCATGAAACCCTGGGGTTTTGCAATGGCCCCAGAAGAATTTTGCTGATTTTATGAATGTTAATTAGTTTTTAATATGTTTTTAATGTTTTTAAAAATCTATTGTCATGTTGACCTGCTTCCTTCCCCAAAATGGCCAGTAATGGACCTTGAGGTGTGCAAAGCCGCCCCCCCGGCCATACAAATTCTTGCTGATGTCACTTCTGGTGACATGTGATTTCTGGGGGTGTGGTGGGAAGTGTGGCCTGCTGATATCTCTTCTGGTATGTCTTGAATCCGGAAGAAAGTTTCGGGGTTCTCAATGGTAAAAAGGTTGAGAAAGACTGTCCTATACAATGAGCCAATCCAGGCTTCCTTCAATACAGTGGAATAAAAGGAGTTTCAGAAGAGCCCAGGAGGCATCATGGTTGTGTTTGCAGGAAGGACACATTTAGAAACAACTTCCCTCATCAGAGCAAGTTTGTCTTGAAACATACTAGCATGCTGTGGAACGTCCTATGGTTTTGTGACTGGAACTATTCCCTATAGTAGACATTCTGTCATTTGGTCTCTCACATCTGTGGCAACCAATGTGTTGTCGTACCTGCTACTTGTTCACAAAATTCTAGCAGTGCCCACAGGTTTAACAAAGTTGGGAAACCCTACCATATTAGACAGCAAAGTATTAGGGAGTACCAAATTATACAATTGTTCTTTTGGCGGCAGGGTAGTGGGATGTAAACCTATTCAGAACAGGCTATACACCTATTATATCAGTTTTAATCCACAGCATGTCTGTCTAGATTAAGTTTCACTTCGTTCAGTTCCATTTCAGGATTTCTACTACCAGTCTGGAGTTGGGGGGTGGGGAGAGCACACTGTGCATAATCAACCCCACTGGCTTCATATAGATATAAAATAGCCTGAAGGACAGAACAAAATCATGAAATGTTTTTTATAAGCCGCTGGCCATGAGGAAGAAGTCCTCCTGCAGCACCTCTGGTACCTTCCCTCCAGGAAAGAGTTTTTAAAAACTTGTATAGAATCTTGCCTCCATAACTATTCCAGCCAGGCAGTTCAGAAAAAATATCATGGTTGATAGTATTAATGTCTATAGAAAGGCTCAGACTTTCCCTTTCAGCTGACTCATGTAGATGGTCTGTTAGGGAGACACTATAAGTTTCTGTACCACAAATATCTGTTCCAAAATCTTGTAAACAAATCAAGGAAACTAAGAATATGAACAGCCCAATCTTATGTAGCCATAGTTTCTTGGGCATATTAAATACCTCCCTTGACTTGCTTCTTTATATATATATATATTCATAAAGATAGAAATATAGAATAGAGACAAAGTTAATAATACAGAGAATAGTAAAATATAGTCTTGTTTGGAAATATAAGACCCCACATTAACTACACAATGGTATGAACTTTTGCCCAAAGCTTATAAACTTTTTCACATTTCCACCACGTTTAAGAAGAGAAGCCTACTTTGTTACCACCTTTCCAACATTTGTTTACATAGTTTTTAACAATTTTAACGGTCATTTTTGGTGTCCCATAACACCTATAGAACAATTTATACTTAACACAATCTTAGAGCCATCCACATTTCCACCACATTTAGGAAAAGAGGCCTACTTAGTTGTACAGAAGAAAAATATATAAGTTGTTATATAAGTATAAGTTATATAAGTATGTTAATACAAAAAATGGTAAAATAAAGTCTTCGTTGGTTACATTTACACCTCCTCGATTAGGTGCCTCCTTTTAGTTATGCTTTAAGTTTAGACTGGGAGTCACTGCGGATATATATTTAATAATACAGATTCAGCTTGCATAGGAAATCTAAGACCCCACACTAACTGCATAATAGTATAAACTTACAATGAGTAGTAAAATATAGTCTTCATCTGTTATACTTAAACCCACTCCATTAGGTGTCTCCTTTTAGTTAAGCTTTAATTTTAGGCTGGAAGGCACTGCGGAGATATATTTAATAATACAGATTCAGCTTACTTAGAAGATCTTAGACCCCACATTAACTTCTTGACCCTAGTAAAAAAGAAGAGAAAGAAGGGAAAAAGCCTACTTTTTCGTGGCATTGCCTTGAAAATGTACAAGAGAATAACGAGAGAATTTCAGTCATTGCTTCTCCTTTCCCTTAATACAGATTCAGCTTACATAGGAAATCTGAGACCCCATGTTGACTACACAATGGTATAGACTTTTGCCCCAAACTTATAAGCTTTTTCACATTTCCGCCATATATACGAAAAGAAGCCTACTTTGTTACCACATACAGTCCCTTTTAGTGTCACATACATCTATAAAACATTTCATACTTGACACATTCTAAGAGCCATCCTGACAGGTATATTTTCAGATTTGAATTAAATGCTTAACATTAAACTTTTTTTGCAGAACAGTAGGAGCTTTGGCCCTATGGCAATACACTAATAAAGAAGAAATAAAGGGGAAGAAACCCCGTTTTATACTTCCGGCACTTACGATTATATTGCCTATGTGCCTACAGAAGAAAAGAAAAAGAAGAGAAAAAAATTCAACCACTGCTTCTCCTTTCCCTTCCCCGGTCTTCTTAAGGGGGTCTCATATCGAGGCTTGCTGCATCTTGTTGTTCCCGTAGACTTGTGTTCTGTCCAGTTGGCCTTTGGCATAGAAAGTGCAGTTGTACTCTTTCTTGCAGAGTATGCATCAATGAATCTTGAGGCAGTTGCACCTCCTGGACTCCAATATCAATACAATTTTTTCCCCGAGAAGCTCCTTTAAATCGATTACTTTCACAGCAGATCCATATATCTTTTGATTGGTTCTTGTGTACTGTTGCTTTGAGATGGCTGTATGTCTTTTTAAGAAGGGTGACCTTATCTAGGCTGCAAGGCTCCGACCTCCCCCTTTCCATCTCCATAATTTCAAATTTCTCTTCTGCTGATGGTTTTCCACCTTGTTTAGAGCTATCATCAGCCACTGTTATTGATCCATCATTCCTGTTAGAGACTTCTTCCTTGCCGTCTTGGATCTCCTTGAAAATATTTTTAAGCAATCCTTCTGTAAATGCTTTCAAATCTTGAGTTTGTTTCTCTATTAGATGAGCCATTCTTTTTAACATAGACATGTTTTAGGCTTGTAAGTCAGCAATCAATCTCAGACAGTTTTGCAAATAGCCAGTAGAGGTCCTACACAGTCCTAAGCAAGAGCACCTCCGACGTTCCTGGCACTGGCATGTGACATATTGAAGTCAGTAAAGCAGATATTCTCGTACTGGAGCATAATTCTCGCGAGATCCTCCCACCCATGGCTCTTATCTCTTATCTCCGAAAACCAAAACAAATGCAGTAAGAGCTATTGCTAATTAATTTGAGTTGATTTAAGTCCTTCTTCTGCTTAGGAAAGAGAATTAGCCTGCCTCATAATGGCTTCAGGCAGAGCAAAAGGGGGGAAAAGAAACGAAAAAATTGAGAAGTACTTGCGTTCTCTGTGCTTTAATTGATATCTTGGAGCAGATGTCCTCCCCTCGGTTCACAGCGTTCATTTGCAGTAAATCGTAGTAGAGGGTTAAAGCAGATTCTTTAAGAAAGAAAGAAAGAAAAGTCCAAGATAGAATATGGCGGTCGTCCTCTTGACCCGAAACGCTGACAGCCTGTAATCCGGGGAGATATACTCTCTAAAGGATTCGAGACAGCCCCAAGAGTTCCCTAGGACTTCCTGGGTAGAAAGGTGAGGTGGGGTTTGCGTACCCCTCCTCTTTTCTGCCAATTGCTTCCACAGTTGGCCCCTGTCAGGCTTCAGTGATTGCACTGCAATCCTCTCAGGACAACATATTGGCCACACCCCTTGACTTGCTTCTTGATCCTTTTGCTCAGCAGCAATATTTCACATAAATTGAAAGCATTGGCCTAGTTCCAATGGCAAGGGAACTTGGACCGTTTCTGCATGAGAAATCTGCCCCAGGACAGCCTATGGATGTTGGTGGCTTTTAGAGCTCATTCTACATGATGTCGCCTGTATCCCAAAGTTTTGGCCAGATTTAACTTGTGATGAGAGAAATCACCGAACCTCTATTTGCTACCCTCAATCATGTGTCCCATTGATAAGCAACCACTGAGCAACCAGGGGGTTAACCGGATGGAGGGGAAATGCGCAATAGTCTCAGCAGCATTGAATGTGTACACAGAATGTGTACAGAATGTGTACAGAATGTGTACAGAATCATACACATACATGTATCTTTGTACATACAAGTGAACACAAAGTGAACATTAATACATTCCATACAAAATAAAAAGAATCCACAGAAATCCACAGAAAGGATACAGAGAAGAGCGACGAAGATGATCTGGGGCCAAGGGACCAAGCCCTATGAAGATAGGTTGAGGGACTTGGGAATGTTCAGCCTAGAGACAAGGAGGTTGAGAGGGGACATGATAGCCCTCTTTAAGTATTTGAAAAGTTGTCATTTGGAGGAGGGCAGGATGCTGTTTCCATTGGCTGCAGAGGAAAGGACACGCAGTAATGTGTTTAAACTGCAAGTACAATGATATAAGCTAGATATCAGGAAAAAAATTTGCCTAAGGAGGTGGTGAGCTCCCCCTCACTGGCAGTCTTCAAGCAAAGGTTGGATACACACTTTTCTTGGATGCTTTAGGATGCTTAGGGCTAATCCTGCATTGAGCAGGGGGTTGGACTAGATAGCCTGCATGGCCCCTTCTAATTCTATGATTCTATTATTTATTTATTTATTTATTTATATTTATATACTGCTCTCCCCAAAGGCTCAGGGCGGTTTAAATTAAAACTAGTCAATGATACATGAAACATAAGTGTAGAGGTTTAGGTGGTGGGTTTATGATTCTAAAGTTCTTCATTTAGGTAGAGACTTGGCTGAGACTTGTCTTGGCAGTAGTACATGTGAAAAGGATCTGGAGATAGAAGTCCATACACTGTACATGAATCAGCAGTGTGACTTGGTGGCTAAAAAGGCAACAAGGTTTTTGGGCTGTATTAAAAAATGAAAGTGTTCAGATCATGCGAGGTACTGTGTTCAGTTTTGGGCGCCACAACTGAAGAAAGATGTAGAGAAACTGGGGCATCTCCAGAGGAGGGCTGCAAAGATGGTGAGGGGCTTGGAGATCAAGTCATATGAGGAAAGGTTGAGGAAGTTTGATCTGTTAGCCTGGAGAGAAGACAACTATGAGGTGATATGATAACCATCTTCAAATACTTGGAAGGGGTGTCATATAGAAGATGGAAATGAAAACAAAGGAGACAAAGGGCAACCAAGAATAGACAATAGAAAAAGCCCAACATACAAAAAGGCCAACCAAAAATATATAATGTATAATGTACAAGCAAGATAAATTATTATTAAAAACTGTATCACTTTATTAAATAATTCTTCATAGGAAATCTCACTACAATTATACACAAAATCTAAATATGAATGACACAAAACAGCAAACACACCCAGTATTCGCTTAAACAAGACATTACATAATACGTCTAGCACAGACATATTTTTAACACACATACTGAGTCCCATAAAAAACAGCACAATCTTCTTACTTCCAGGTCTCCACATTGTGTCTGTTGAATCTTCAAATACAATCTCTATGTGCTGCTTGAAAGAGTGCAATCAAAATTTTTGAGCGATCTTTATTAAACACCTAACTGCACACCAAATGTTGTTCTACACCAAGAATCTGGCCTTCTGAAGGTAGAAACCCATACCTGGTTGACAACCATCAATTTGCTGGTTAAAAATTCACCTCCATCCTAAGGGACTAATCCCAAAATGATTAGCAGTCTCCTTGCAATTCCCATGGAATAGTAAAATCATTAAATCCAAACTCTGGGCCCCAGTCCGAACCATCTAATAGAACTTGGCTTTAAAACAACCAAAGCTATCGTATGGCATCATCTTTTTTATATAGATTCTCAGGAGGAATTCTCAATTCTTCCAAGAATCTATAGCACTCTGGAAGGTTGGTCAGGAAATATTCCAGCTCCATATATCACTAACATCTCAATAGTAAAATGCCATTGGTTAAACTCTAGTTAAATTTTTGCTAAGGGATAAAGACCCACTTATTTCTAACATGGTAGCAAAATTCCTTTATATCTCTACTAGAATTAGATTGAAAAGAATGTCTGAATGATAGTAATGGATAGGTAATGGATAGGCCATCTTATCACTTGGGTTAATGGACTGTTCTAGACTTAGCAAATACAATCTAGGATGCCTAGGAAATACCAGGAAAAACTCTCCGATACTTGGCCCTCCTGTTTAGCACACACTTTATCCAGGGGGCAAACATATCAAATCATAACATTCTGTAAACTCTTCTCTAAACAATCCTGACTGAAAAAAAGTCTATGCTCCATTTACTTCATATGGTAGGAAAATTTTCTGAGTCAAAAAGACCCCAGCTATTTGCAACCAGCTGCTGCTCCCAAAAAGAGATGTCTTTCACTTTCCACTGTAGAGGTGGTGGGTTGTTCTTCTTTGGGAGTTTTTGAACAGGGGCTAGATAGTCATCTGACACAAATGCTGATTTTATGAACTTAAGCAGATTGTGAGTGGTTGGGCAGGAAGGGATATGCCAGTGTTTGTCTCTTGTGGCCCTTCCTTGCATATACAGGGAATTGCTAATTACCGCTGTGGCATGAAATTGGGGTCACTGTGGGTGGCCATGTAGTTGTGATTTCCTGCATTGTTCAGGGTTTGGACTAAATGACCCTGGAGGTATCTTCCAGCTCTATAATTCTATGAATATATCCCCGAGAAAGGAGGGAAGCCTAGAGTAGAAGGAATATAGGAGAGGACCGAAGGGAGACCTGCATACTTCTGAGCCACCATGGCTTCAATCATAAACCTGATGGAGCACTTTGCTCCATCTGGATTGCAACTGGCCATTCATTCCACCAGTCAGGAGTCATCTGGATCTTTCTGGGGCCAGGGGTTTCCTACTTTAGTATTTGCAGAGTTAATTCTGATTGGGGATCATATTAGGAGAGGCAGTCTTTCCCTCGTCCAATCAGGGCTATCTGGAGCCCACAAGCCATATCCCCAAAGATTCCTTTTGGGCCTCCCTTCACATCACATTTGGACTTCCTTCATATAACGAAACCTACAGGATTCTTGATAATTGCTACTACTTTCCCTTGGTGTCCCAGCTTCCAGGATTTTGGATCCCTTTTGCCCCCCCCTTGGTGGCTCTGCCATCAAAACACTGGTTGATACTTTTGCTAATTTTTCTCATCTGGGATACACGTAACCCTGGCAACAAAGTGCATGCAGCTGTTTTTTTAAAAAAAATAAACATTGTCTGGAACAAGTTATACCCAAATGAGATCTTGTGAATTTTACCACAACCACCCTTCCTTCCTTGCGCCTTGCATCTCTTCCTTTAATGAGTTTTAATCCATTATGTATGGCCTCATTGACTAAGTGGACATCCCATTCCCATTTCCTGTTAACAGACTGTTCCAGCTGACCATAGTGCTCTAAGTTCTGTGAAAATGTTTAAAACCAATAGCATACTGAGTGATCTGCTCTCCCTTTCCCTCTGGCCCATTTAGAATTCAGCATGTATTTAAACAGCAGAAAGAGCAAAGCACCTTCCTGACGGAGCTTTGTTAAAATGTGGATATTAGCATTGCTAGGGGAGGCACACATTGGCCCGAGCTGAAGCGAAGCAGCAGCATTTCCTCTTAAATATTCATAGCCAATTTACAGAGGGAAAGGCTGGAATTGCTTCATGACTGCCTGTGGCTCTGATTAGGAGCAAAGCCAAACACTCTGCTTTCTTTTCCTGGAACCAGATTAACACCTGTTTAAGATTGGGGGCAAAATACGTGACAGGGCTTCATGGTAAACATCAAGACATTTCTATTGTCAAACTATCACTGCTTAAAGGAATGCATCTTTTAATACTGAACATGTTGATAAATCCAAGGGATACTGAGCAATAAATATGGTTATTCCCATGTGCTTGTGGGGTTTTGGAAAGTCAATACTAGTATTTTTCACCGCCTAAAGAAATGACATCTTTTCTCTTGAGGTTCTATTACTCATAGCGAGAAAAGAAGTAACACATTAACACTGTTGAAGGAAACCACATTTTTAAAATAAGGAAGTTTTAGGGTTAAACCAAGACCAGGGTGGAAATATTCCATTATTTTTACCCTTGGGTGAAAAAAAGTGTTGTCCTTACTTGAAAGTATATGCAAAACAGATTACTTCCTTTGAGCCCAGGGTACACCCCCCCCCCCAATTGTTTCAGATGGTTGAGAGGGTGCTCCTATGGAAGGTTGAGAGGGTGCTCCTATGGAAGTTTCCACATGATGTCACCACCGGGCAAGGTCTATCCCAGGCCTGGCGCGGATCAGGTCCTCATTTGCCCCACATGAAGGGAATGTGAAAGAATCTGTCTTCCCTTTCTCACCATGGGGAACAACAGGGCATGTCCCACAGCAGGCCCATATGAACAGAGAGGAGCTGGGCTCCTCCCCATCCTACAGAGGCCCAGAGGGGACCAGAAATGCCCCACTTGTCTTTGCAGCATTTTGCAGCGCTGAGTGGGCTTTTTCTTTTTTTGCAGGAAGGTGGGATTGCATTTTCATGCAACCCCCCCTTCAGGCAAACCCCCTGCATGGCAGAACCTTTCTTCCATGGCTGCATCTGTTAGGATGCAGAAATCCAGGGCAGACAGCACCCGCAGACAGCGCCCGCCACTGAAATGTATCCCCCATGAGGACACAGGAAGCAGCGGAGCATCCAGCTCTATCACAGTGCACCAGCCACAGCCTGGAGTGGTGCCGTTGGCGCAGAATCACCCCAAAAAACTCAATGGATAGAACATTTGTAGCAGTTTCCTCCTTACAATTAGGGAAGGGACCATGTGCTTCTCAGCTCACAATGCCCAAGGCCAGTTTTTATCTCTAGTAGGTAAGATAAAGGCAATGCTACTAATTTCACTATGCTTGCATGCCAGCACAATACCCATCTTCTGAGTCACTGGTGCACTGAAGCAGCTGAGACTCCAGTTTAAATGGGACAAAGATAGAATGGAGATGTTCTTGCCAACATTATGTTTAAATCAGGCCTCAGAACTTGATTGCAGGGGTACATCTAGCTGCCACTCAGCTGATCTATAGTACCAGTCACTATACACTTGGCTTTAGCTTCCAAATTTTCTCCTTCATTAAAGCAACTCACCTCTAGTTTGAGATTTTTGCCTAGCTCAGCCCCACATTTTGTACCCTGGTTGCCATTCAGGTTTGACCACAGTCTGGTTTGACTACATTTCTGGTCCCTACATTTCCTACTTGAACCCACGGACTTGACTCTAGCTTGCTTTCCCCTCTGTGCTTGGCACCAGAAGTTAGATAGCTCAGACATGGTGCCTGAAGCATCTGTTGTAGGCGGCCTGTTAAGTTCTTCCCAGCATGTCAGTTAAAAAATATAGACTCAGAAACAGGCACATCTTCATTGTGTATACATACAGAGAAAAGTTCTGGTTTAGTTAAGAATTTGTGTTGTGTTTTCCCCACTCTATTAGTGCACCAACCAGTACTGTTTCTCACTTTGCTGGCAGTCCAACATTAATTGAAGTAAATCAAGAAGTTCTTGACTTCAGCTACACTGAGATGGGTTAGTTGGTAAGGATTTTGATTTTGGTGTGTGTGTGTGTTTTAAATTTCTAGACCCATCTGTACAATACTGCATTTTCTAAAGCTGGAGATTCAAATTAACAGTACCCACTCATGGGAGAATACTGACAACATTATAGCTTATTATATTAATCATTGTTATACATGGAAGGCTGAGCTTAATTATGATCGTACTATCATGGAAATAGAAGGGGTTCAGAGACACACAAGGGGATGGATTATAGACATAGAAAATATGCCCATATAAAGAAAGATTTTAAAGGCTAGGGCTTTTTAATTTAGAGAGGTGATGATTAAATGAAGGCACGCTAGAAGAGCTACTAGAAGAAATGACTGGCATACAGAAGAGAACTCAGAAATTTCATTTATAGCAGAGCCATCAAATATGGTGACTTACTGCCAGAAGGTACATTTACCCCCCCAGTTCAATCTCTGGTTTATCCAGCCGCATAATGAGACATAATGTTGGTCTACATCCTTTGTACAGTTGACAAACTGTTCACTCCAGGAGAGGACCAACACTGGGCATTATTTCTGTATTAATTAATGTGGCAGAAAGGCCTTTTCATTGTAACCTTGTTTTAAGGTTGAGGGCCTCATATTTATGTTCTTCTGTAACAATTAAAGCCAATAGCACTGGCAGCCTAAGAAGTTTTTTCTCCATAGCAGGACCCCCATGGAGGAATTTATCTGAAAAATGTTATGTCAGCATGCAAAATTCATATGCCAAATTGAACTGAAGTCCTGCTTTCCAGTATTAATATCAGTGAGTTTTTCATGCCAACATAAATGTTTTTCACACTGATTCTACCATAGTAATTCTTGTCTTTAAAAAACTGAGAGGTATTTTTTCAAAGTTTTATAAACTCAGCCAAACATTAAAAGAGTTATATGTCCCTTAGCTGCATAGCACCATCCAGAGAGGTGGTTCTGTTCTGGAGAATGGATGCCCAGGGGAAGGTAATGTATTTTGAGGGTAATCAAATTCTGTAATAATGTCAATGCCACCTAGTAGTAGCGGTTGCATAGTTATGAAACACAAACATAGTGACATGATTGGACAATTACATATGAAAACCTGTCACTCCAGTTTCTTTAAGAGCGAACTTAAAAGAAGTCTTCAACACTTATTTGGCAGGGCCTTGATGGTGGCAGTTGGGTGCTAGCCAAATTGACCAATCCTAGTATAAACCTAAAAGTGAATTTGCAAATGGCATTAAGCATGAGCCTATCTGTCACATTTGTCAAATGATCACAAAACCTCCTCTTGTTAGCATTACTTTGTTTTAAACTATTCCTTCCCCCCATTCAGTCCCTCCGACAAGTGTGATGGCACCTTAAAGCTGCATTTCGTGTCATGTATGAAAGCATGCCCTAACTCTAGCAGATTACAAATAATCTTAAAATCAGATTCCAAAGCCTACACGGTGTTGCTACTAAGATAAGATTTTCCTCAAATGCTAGATATTGTTATTACATTCAAACAGAAAATTTTTGCAGTGTGCCATTCCATCAGATTAAGAAAATGAGTATGAATGCACTGAAACAAAATCTAACCCCCAAATGCAAATTGGGCATATTGTAAAATCATGTCAGATACTAAGAGTCTCATGAATGCAAAAATATTGCTAAATGGCTGAAGCACCTGTCCCATTTTAGCACTGATTAGCAATCTACTGCAATCAGGGACTGTGGTGTCACCGGGTCCAGAGAAGATTGCTCTCCCTTGAAAGAACAGGTTCATAGTTTAGGGGTACTATTGGATCCCTCATTTAAGATGGACATTCAGGGTTCGATCACATTTAAATTCTGTGTGCTGCAGCATTCTCCCCTTTGTTGAAATATGCAAGATCTGTAGTGTGCATGAATGAACAGAATATGAAGAATGCAGAGGGCATTGGAGAAAACATAGCATATTTAGGTCATGAACTTCCTCATATTTTCCAAATAACCTCCTCTGTATTCTCATTGGCTCAATTGGAGACTCCCTGCACTTTTGAGCAGGAAGTATACCAGCACCAGAGCAATTTATATGGTGCTGCACACACTGTATTCTGAGGGCTATCAGTCTAGACCCAGGTTTCTTGTAATCCATCATCATAATGTTTATGAGCTGTAATGTATTTCAGTGGTACCTTTCCAAGTCAATTGGCTTTCCTGACTTCCATTACATTCAGTGGGCCTTCAGGCATCTTCATTTGTTTCCCAGTGAATAGATCTGAATAAACTTTATTGTATTATGACATAGACCATCACAATTTAAAAGCATGTTATTGTTTACAGGTGCCACATCAGGATTTAAGACTGACCCAATTATCAACAATACAGAAAAAAGTTAATGCTAACAGTGCAGTTCAGCTGTTTGAAGGAGTCAGGCACTCAGTTCGGATCTTTCATGGGGCCAATGCAAAGATACGAATCCTTTGTGACACATAAGGATCCATGTCAGAGAGCAAATACATTAGTTTGTCATTTGCTGAAGATAGTTTCCACAGAGTTATTTTGTATAGAAATTTTCCTGAGTTCTGTATAAAGTGGACAGTCTAATAAGTAATGTGGAAGATCTTCAACTAATTGATCCCTGCAAATGCAGAGATGTTGTGATAGGGGAGTTTAGGTATACCTTCCAGACAGGAAGCTGAGGGCATTAGCTGGAATCTCAGGGCTGAGAAAGCCGACCTTGGTTTGCTCACATTTAGTTCAGCCAAATATAGGGCTCTATTATGATCTTTTTTGAAGTTCTTAAACCATGGAGCACATCTAGACTGCATGATTAAAGCTCTGTCAATTTTTGCATCCTGAAAATAGATCCACTCTTTTAGGTCTTTCCTAGATCCACCAATAAGTCATCTGGGATAGTGCAGCATGCAAAAATAGCATTTGTAAAAGAAGAAAGTGATCCATTAGTTTCTATAGCTAAATTAAAGCACTTATGACTAAAGGATGCAGAAGTGGACAGTTTGTTTTTAATCTTTTTAGTTCAATACTTGTCAGAGAGACAAGGGCCATGTTGTCTGCATATAACAGCACTAATATTTTTTGTTGACCAATAGAAGATACTACAATCAGTGGATCATCTAATCTCTGAACTATGCCATTGATTAATAGATTAAAGATCATGGGATGTCCTTTGTTAGGGAGTCCAATGGTCCTAATCTGATTTTTGCAGATGTATCCCAGTGTAATTGGTGCAGCAGGAACACAAGGTGCTTATCCAGATTTAAGATGGCACATTTCTGCCAAAGTCTCTCCCGATCTATTGATACAAAAGCTGAGGCTAAATCAACGAAAGCCATGTATAAGGTTTTAGTAGGGCCATTCATTCGGGTAGCTACCAGATTAGTATTTCGTAGTAATCTAATGTTGAATGTCCTTTTTAAAACCCCGATTGTTCAGGAAAGATAATGTTGTTTTTATTGACCCAGTCTTTCAGTTTTTAAAGTAGGAATTACACAGTTTGGTTTTGTTCTCTATTTGTGTATTGGGACTACAATGTTTGTCTTTCAGACTTCTGGAAAATTACCTGTGTTATTAGGAAAGGCTTTGAAGAAATCAGGGGGATGCAAGTCTTCTCCCAGCGATTTGCCTGGTGCTAGGGCTGTTATTAATTCTCTAACCTCTTCTTCCATAACTGGGGGCCATGCTGGGAGGCTTTGTACTTCTCCTATATTAGTGGACTGGGAGCTATGGCATGAAGTTCCAACGATTTTTGGAAAATGATCGAATCAAATGTTGGCTGGAATTTGTGCTTCCAATTGCTGATCAAATGTTTTCAGACCTTGAGCTATCAAGCCTCAGAAATATACCACATTTTTTCTGTTTGTTGCTGTTTATAATTCTTTCCACATATGTTTTGCATGCTCTACTTTTTTATTTTTAATCAGGTTTTTAAACTGGGCTGCCAGCCTGCCTACCTTAAGCATACTAGACTCACTCTTGTCATATCTAGTCCATCTCAAATATTTTGTTAGTTCCAATTTAAGCTCTCTACACTCTAGGTCAAACCAGCAATTCTTCAAATTGTGTGTGGACCTGATTGGTTTGTTGTTAGTGAACACAAGTTTTAGCAACCTGAACATCTTATCATAAAGCAATAAAACATCAGAATCGTCCTGAAATAGTGAGCATCCCCATCATTTGTTTTAATACATTCTGCCACTAACCCCCAGGGGGAACTTTTCAGGGCCTAGAGTGGCTTTTTCAGAGAAGCTCGCCGCCACGGACCAGCCCGCCGCCGACCAGCCCGCCGCCGCCGCGGACCAGCCCGTCTAAGGTTAGGACCTAGCGCCCGCTGCATTCCCCTGCAGCGGGCTTGATTACTAGTATATATATAAAGAGAGAGAGAGAGAGAGAGAAAATCATAGAATTACAGAATCATAGAGTTGGAAGTCCATAGAGTTGGACTCCAAGCTCAAATCCAAACTCAGATCCAAGCTCAAATGTCAATGATGTCATCGAGGGAGACAGGTCAAACAGCAGTGGCCTAGGTACAACCTCAGCTTTGCCAGGCCCCATGGGAGTGGATTTTGGTGTTTCCTTATTAGCTGCATCTTCTAAAAAAAGGGGGATATGGCATGTTGTCACAGAAGATCCTTTGCACATATATACGAAAAAAGGTTAGGAGACACCTCCTAGCCAGAAGGATATGAGGTACAGCAGTGGAAGGAGAGAAGCAGCACCGTAGATTCATCAGCTTGGCAGAGAAGTTCAGCCTTGAGTAGATCTAGTCAGGATTCACTTCTATTCATTAATTGACATAATGAGATTATCACTATGTTTGTTTTGCCATATGTTGTTGTTGCACTGAAAATATTCAATTTTAAGGGCATCTTGTTCCTCTCCAGTTGATATGAAGAGGACCAAGTATTGTAATTATTCATTCCCAAGCTCCAGTTTATTCCCTTGCCTGTGGAACCCTTCATTAACAATGGTGCAGGGCTTGGTTCTGCAGTAGCAGTAGGAGCCTGTATATTTTTTAACTGAGCAGCTAGCTGATCTAAACACTGAAATATAGTATCTAGCTTCCAAAATAATGCTTGAAGAGTCTTGCCTGTGAGCACTGCCAAATTTGCCTGCAAGGTCCACTATCTTTGTATCTAAGCCTCTGCATTAGATTGATTAATAGCAGGGAGCAACTGGGCATTGGGTCGGTCCAGGAACACAGACAAGTGTGTGAGAATTTTCTCTGGTATGACTCTTGAACAGGGACATATCTGAATCTGAAAATGAGGTGGAGTCAAATTACAAGGCAGAATTTACAGGGAGTTGTGACACCACTGTAGGGAACTCTTCTAGATTCACTGGGTTCCTTTCCAGTTTCCCGCAACTCCAAAGATAGCTCTCCTTCAGCATTTGGTCTTAAGGGAGGAAGAACAGGGGCTGGAATGTCCAAGTGATGCAACTGCAATAAATTGTCTATTCAAGGTTGCTTGAAGGCAGTGAAGGCAGGGCTCAGGTCAAGCATGTCACAAGTACACTTTATTTTCTTTCCTATTCTTGACATCCACAGCAGCGAGCAGGACTTACTTTGGGAGATAGGCTTAGGGTCTGAAATTCTCAGTCTGGCTTCAAAAAACTGTCACGGTAAGTAGAGCTAATTGAAAGCTGGGATGTTCTGTTACTGCAGCATTCTGAGATTATTAAATTCCCCAAACTTCTCTTTTGTATTTTCTGTTTGCAACTGGGCTTGTAAAGAGAAAGCTTGAGTTTAAACTCCCACACTCAATTTTAAGGGAGTAACAGAGGAGGACGCTAAGGCCAGCTGAAGCAGATTCAAAGAAAAAGATAAGATTCAAAGCTTCAAAGATAGGATTCAAAGTTTGCAGAGTCAGAAGTCTCCCAGATAAACTGCCCATTAAATCAGGGAGTATTAGTTTTAAAGGTAGTTAATAATAGTTGATGATAAGATAAAAAGAGAGAAGACTTGAGGGGTGCTGAGAGAAGCCATCTACACCGCTGCCAACGGACTGTGGAAGAAGTAAAAAGTGAAAGGTTTTGAAATATTTAGATGGTTCAACACATTTGTAGATGCTATTTGATGGCTTGGGAAATATCATAAATCAAAAATAACTAGAGATAATCCAGAAATGTATATGATTCTTAGTACTTGGAATCATACTTAACCACCATTATTTAACCTTTTATTCTTATTCATTATAAAGAATGATTTAGTAGAGATTCTTTCTGAATTATTTCTTGCTTTTGATGTGGAAACATCTACTCACGAACCCCCTCAATGGAAATGATAACAAAGGTGACATCTGTTAGTCCCACCCCAGGAAACACGCCAGTAGATGGGCAATGGTGGCCACAGAGTGAGTGGCTGAGGTAGCAGTGGAGGACTACAGAAGATGGGCAGCAGTGGCCTTAGCCAGGCTCACAGCTGAACCTGTCCAGCCACCACTGGACCTCTTTGTCCTCCGGCCATGGAAGATGGGTGGCAGTGGCAGCTGGCAAAGCCTGGCACTGAGCCCCACTCACTCTGCTGCCACCACCAGGATGAAGGAGCCTGGCCAGGATCAGGCCCAGTCTCAGAAGATGAGTGGTGGCAGTGGCTAGTGAAGCCTGTTGCTGATCCCCACTGCAGCACTGCCACTGACACCACCCATCTTCCATTGGTGGTCCCACCCTCAGGAGAGGGGTGATGACCTCAGAAAATTAGTGGCAGAGGTCATAGTGGCACAGGTGGTGGTGGAGGCCCAAAGGAAGCAGCCCCGGGGCAGGTGGCAAATGACCACAGAAGATGACTAGTGGTGGCAGTGGAGAAAGCAGTGCCAGGCGCTGCACAATACCAGCCACCATGCCCATTCCCTCTCATGGCTCTCCTGGTGCGAGAGGGAAGGTGGGAGAAGGGAGGGGGATGTGTAGGGAGGAAGGAGTCTGTGTTTGCATGCGTGTGACTATCTCTGTGTGTCTGAGAGAGAGACAACAGGGAGGAAGCAGGGAGAAGCCTTCAGACTGGGTTGAAGGCAAGGAACAGGAATTTCAGAACAAGTATGTTTTTCTATATAACCTGTGAGAATATGATTGTTGGTAGTTTTTTAAAATGGTTTGTAGAATTTTAAATATTTTATTACATTCCAGTTAAATAATTACCTATTCAGCTATTTCAATGTGCAACCAAACATAATCTACTTTTCCCTAAAAAATGTGGATAGGTATTTCAATATTTGGAGCTGCATTACTTGGCAAGATTACTAGGAACTAAATCCTGTTTAATTTAGAGGGACTAGCTTTTGAGTAAACATGAGGAAAATCAGGCCGTACATGTATTAAAGAATGTCATGTAAACAGGAAACTAAGTTTTTGAGGCACTGGCAAGTTGAGATAAGAGGACAAAACTGTAGTATTATCCAAGTACAATATGATTCTACTAGTCATAGAAATAGGACCATATTTTAAATATAAATAGGTACAATTTCTGGTTACAGATATCACAGAAGAAATGTGCAGCTATTTATCTAATCTTATTATTTAAAGAAACTCAAGTTTAATATTGTTTACAAATTGTGTGTTACTCCAAACAAAAGTTGTATCTAATGCATAATGTTTATTTCAGATCCTAACAGATACCTAGGAGAGAGCTTACAAACTGAAATTCAGTCAAGAAAAACATTGGTTGTGCTTACTTTTGGGTGGATATTTTCTCATACTACTACCATATAAAGCCTCCCAGTTCTTAAATTTCTTCTCCAACCCCCCCCCCCCCATCTTGGATACTGAGATACTTGTTTTTAGTCACATGAGGCCTATAAAATCAGTTTCAACTGATATTCATTGATTCATTCATTCATTTCTATACTGTTTCTCTCAGACTCGCCATCTCAGGGCAGTGTACAGTAGATTCAGATTGGACAATAGTTACAGAATAAAACAGTAAAACAATATAAATGTTTTATTATTAATAAATAAAATGCCAGTTATCTGCACTGATTAATTTCTGGCCTTTTGGTTTTAGAAGAAGAAGAAGAAGAAGAAGAAGAAGAAGAAGAAGAAGAAGAAGAAGAAGAAGAAGAAGAAGAAGAAGAAGAAGAAGAAGAAGAAGAAGAAGAAGAAGAAGAAGAAGAAGAAGAAGAAGAAGAAGAAGAGTTGGTTCTTATATGCCGCTTTTCCCTACCCGAAGGAGGCTCAAAGCGGCTTACAGTCGCCTTCCCATTCCTCTCCCCACAACAGACACCCTGTGGGGTGGGTGAGGCTGAGAGAGCCCTGATATCACTGCCCGGTCAGAACAGCTTTATCAGTGCTGTGGCGAGCCCAAGGTCACCCAGCTGGCTGCATGTGGGGGAGTGCAGAATCGAACCCAGCATGCCAGATTAGAAGTCCGCACTCCTAACCACTACACCAAACTGGCTCTCTTTACAAAGGTAAGGAGGTGGTGGAGGTTGGGGGGAAGGGAAGAAAGGCCTGATTAGATTTTTTGATATACTTCTTGCTGCCTTCAATCATAAGCCTGGTGGAAGAGCTCCATCTTACAGGCCCTGTAGAATTTGGTACATTCTGTCAGGGCCCTGATCTCTCCAAGAAGCTCATTCCACCAGTTGGGAGCCATGGCTGAATAAGCCATGGTTCTGGTTTAGGCCAAGAGTAAAAAGATGATCATGCTCACTTAGGGTTGCTAACCTCCAGCTGGGTTCTGAAGATCTCATGGAAATACAAGTTATCTCCAAACACTGAGATAAGTTCTCCTGAAGAAAATGACTGCTTTGGAAGATGGCCTTGATGGTATTATAACCTTCTGAAATCCACTTTATCCACCAACCCTGCATTTTATAGGCTTTACCCACAAAATCCCAACACACAGTTGGCAGCCCTGTGCTCACTGAAAACAAAAGCAGCAGTAGAGAGAAACTAGCCTCTTCCTTGTCTTCAGATAATTACTCAAAAACTCTCAGTAATTAATCAATAAATGTTCTGGTACAAAGGATCTGGCTTTGTTTTCTTTTAGGAGGCACCTAGTCCACAACAGCAATGCTCAGCCATCCACCAGTTCAGTTTCCATCAAGCAGTTCAGCTGTTCATTAGCAGCTTCAGCCTGATTTCTAGGTTACAAGCAAGAGCCACAGAATAAGGGGCAAGAGCCAAGAGTCCTTTGCATCCTGCCCAATACCTTAAACCCAGGGATTCATTCTTCTGTGACACCATGCTTTATATTCTATGATTCTATCCAGAGACAGAAAAAACAAACAAAAGCTCATCTTCAGGTGTTACAGCTGGCAGCAGTATTCCTGCCTATCAGCCCTGGAATCATAGAATCATAGAGTTGGAAGGTGCCACACAGGCCATCTAGTCCAACCCCCTGCTCAATGCAGGATCAGCCCAAAGCCTCCTAAAGCATCCAAGAAAAGTGTATATCCAACCTTTGCTTGAAGCCAGTGAGGGGGAGCTCACCACCTCCTTAGGCAGCCTATTCCACTGCTGAACTACTGGCTGTGTTGACATATGTATTGCATTTTTTTCAGTAGCCTGTCTCTGCTAGTTTCTATAACTTCAGGAAAAAGCAAAAACTTGTGATGCACAGTTTTGATAATACATTGTTAGGCAGTGATTTAACACCCTTAGAGAAAACAAATTAATAGGGGAAAGGAATGTCAGTAAAAGAATTAACCTGCTCACCCAGCAATATTTTTCTAAGCTGTGTCTTTGAATAGTGTCATATGTTAACAAAGCAAGTAATTTTACAAATACAAGCCACATATTGACAATAGTATTCTTGAGCTCCAGGGATTCAATCTAAAAGGCTCAGTTTTATCAGAATTGTGCATGTATAAAGTGCCATGAAGTAACGGCCAATTTATGGCAACCTCAGCAAGGAGCTTTTAAGGCAAGGTAGAAGCAGATGTAGTTTGCTATTGTCTTCATCTACAGAGTCTTCCTTGGATGCCTCCCT
Source organism: Paroedura picta (assembly GCF_049243985.1). Taxonomy (NCBI): domain Eukaryota; kingdom Metazoa; phylum Chordata; class Lepidosauria; order Squamata; family Gekkonidae; genus Paroedura; species Paroedura picta. The sequence continues at coordinate 76,034,469 of NC_135369.1, forward strand.
TCTAAGTACCAAACTTGATTCAGCTTCCAAGATCTTGACTAGATAGAACTACACCATGACACCAACTCTCCCCTACCATAATTGGGAAACTGCTATTAAGAAGCACAATCACTTTAAAATTCTCAAACAAGAATCAGTATCAGTACATAGCCATAAAATGTGTATGACAATTTTATTTGAATACTGAACGGAAGGGGATTAAGCTGTTGGCTCCCAGTGCCATTCACTGTAGAGCTTCCTTTAGCTGGATGGGGCTATATGAAGTCAAAGAGTGTGAGTTGTGAACCAGGGAGTCTTTCCTTCAAATATCACCTCATCAAACAACTCACTAGGGGGGCATAGCAAGCCAACTCTTTCTCAGCATTAGCTCACACCCCACCATCTGCAATATGGGATAATAATACTGATTTGCCATATGGGGTTGTTGTGAAAATTGCTAAAATAATACTTGTGAAAGGTTTTGAGCATTTAAAATGTGCTATATCAACTATTATTACACATTTTTGTAGGTTTGCTAGCCTACTGTGAATTGGACTCAATTCAGATGTCATGAAACAAACAGAGTTTGTTTGTGATGAACATGAAACTAGTTGACTTCTTATTTCATGCAGTTTCTCCTTCTATTACTCAGGCCACCACAGCTGAAGAACTCCTAATTCTCGGAACGACTGAAGATGGCACCATGTTAGCCTGGTTTGTGCCGGGCTCTTGAGCCATGCTGAGGGTCAGGAGCAAATGCACCTGGCAGAGCTGAGCAGATATGCAAATCTTGCTCACTGGTCGCCCCAGGAACTGGGAACGGCATCCTGAGGGTCCTACAGATCCATGGACACTGAGTTCTCCGGATCGCCATGGCATGTGCTCAAGGTCATGATGGCGCCCTTGTCGTAAATAATCTTCTAAGCCTGAAATGACCAGCTGACCCTGCATTCTTCCCAGATCATCTCTTACCAGACTGACAGGAGCCGGAGTCTGCAAAAGTAAAGACTGTGACTTTTCTGGGTTTTTTCCCCCCCCCACAAGCTCTCCTCCCCCCCCCCCCCAACCAATTTACAAGGGAATCCTTTCTTCGAACGGGAGGCAAGCCAGATAAATACACTCGTTAATCAAACAAAGAGAGAGCTTAAAGAAAAGAGAGACTTTAAAGATTTGTTGGAGTTCAGTGGGGGATGCTGACTTGATACAGAGATTGATAAACTGATAATTTTGGATCACCCAAACTCCTGCAAGACCTCACGAGACTTTCTGTTTATAATCTGTGACTGCCTAGAACTATGGAAAAATTAACTAAGGCACAGCTTTTCCATTTGTTATGTGAGGGGAACTCAGAGATACTGAAAGCAGTCAACAAGGTGGAAAAGGAAATCCAAAAGACTAAGAAAGAGCTCTTAGACAGGACCAACGGTTTGAAAAAAACAGCTGATGAAAACACAACTCAGCCAACAACACATCAAATGAGAATTCAATGTCTGGAAGTTCATCAACAAGAGTGGGAGAGAGCTAGGGACATAAAAATCAAAAGCACCCTGGAAGAACTTGGGAAAACAGATTTATGGAAGGAAAGCACCGAAAACCTGGAAGTCTATTTAGAGCAGGAAGTGATTTGGATCAACAAAATAAACAGAATCTATTCAAAGGCGACAGCACATAGGAAGCAATCAGGAGATATCTCTGTGCGACCTGATAAGATAGAAACACTAACATTCCAAGACCTGCCAGCAGATACATCATGGAAAAGAACACAATTTCACCTTTTGCGACCACCTGAAGAATGTGATGAACAGTGGAGCAATTACTTGGTCTCTCTTAGGAAAGGCAGCAGTAACCTTTAGGTTAAAGCCGATATACAATGGGAACTGACTATATATTTTTTGGGAAAATAATAGATTGTACCCTTATAAGTATTAATTACTTGGCTATTTTCTTTCTTTTTTTCCTCTTTTCTTTAAGATAATAACAGACTATACCTTTACATGTATCAATAATTACTAGCTCAGCTGGTTGTTTCTTTTTCTCTTTCTTTTTGTAAGCGCTATATATACAACAAAAATAAAAATATTATTAACAAAAAAAAGAACTCCTAATTCCCTACAGGGATACCGTAGGTCGGGGCCGTGCAGGCCAAAAGGCCTGCGCTGTCAATTATACACAGTGACGGCCTGCCCCAGCCCCTGCAGGCACCTGCAGTATCCCAGAAGCTGCGGAAGTTCCCGCGATCGCATAACGTGGGCCTACCGTTGCCCTGGACCAGGCCATGCCTGTGCTGGTGGCGGGGGCATGCATAATCAGGGATTTTCCCCGGTGAAGGAGGGTGCATAGCAGAATGTTATACCAGTACTAGAGTGGTCAAGGAGGATTTTTTGAGGTGGTCCTGCAGATTTGGCAGGCACCCTGGTCTAAGGCCACTGTTAAGGTCACTCACAATGGCTATAAGAGGCAAGCTGGTCTTCAAATAGCTTTCTTACTCAAGGATCCTGTGACAAACCATCTCCTAGATGAATGTAGTAGTCAGGTATACAGGTGAAGAAAAGAGCCAGTTTGGTGTAGTGGTTAAGAGTGCGGACTTCTAATCTGGCATGCCAGGTTCGATTCTGCGCTCCCCCACATGCCACCAGCTGGGTGACCTTGGGCTCACCATCGCACTGATAAAACTGTTCTGACTGAGCTCTCTCAGCCTCACCCACCCCACAGGGTGTCTGTTGTGGGGAGAGGAATGGGAAGGCAAACTGTAAGCCGCTTTGAGCCTCCTTCGGGTAGGGGAAAGTGGCATATAAGAACCAACTCTTCTTCTTCTTCTTCTTCAATTTGGATTTGGGGAGGGGGGATGAATCAGAGAAATCTGATTTGAATGGTAGATGGTCTCTCTCAGATACAGGGGAGGACAGTAATTCTAATGCCTAAGGGAGAGCCTGCTCCAGTGCTTTATATGTAAACAAAGTCAGTAGTACAAAAATACCATAAGCCTCCCATACTCTCTCAACAAGAAAACCAAAGCTGAAAAGTATAGTTTCTTACCATTCAGGGAATGAGGCAGAGCAGTAATATCCTCAAACTGAGTCCTATAAAATGCTTGAACAGTTGATAAATACAACTCTTGCACCAGTTGAAGGAAGTAGGAATTGTAGCTTTCATTTAAATTTATTGGGTACATATGAATATCTATTAAATCTGGTTGTGAAGAGGACCAGCATTCTATTTTCTAATGGGCGGAGGGGGGGATTAAAAACACTTATAACATTGTTTTTGTGGATTCTGAAGTTATTAGAACAAATCCTAGAAATGTAATTGCAAGCTTGTTCTTACGAGGTTTGGATGGAAAACAACTCTTCTGGGCATTTGTTGTATTTTTTTGTTGTTGAATTATTAAACATGTTTAAATAAACTATATATTTCTAATCTGCTGATTTAAGCTCCATCAGCAACTCCTTTGTGTCAAGTTGGCAAAGAATGATAAGCTAAAAATGAGGATTTGTGCACATGGTTTCATGTTTAAAGGGGAGGGGGATTCTAATCTGAATGTAATGACTAGATATCACTTGATGTATTGTCCCCAAGAGGTACATTAATCTTTTGTTGTTAATTTCTCCCTTGCTGGAAGAAAAGCCTGATCTTTGCTATCATCAAACATATTACTCTGTGGTTTGCTGGGTTTTGGTGTCTTTTCTCCATATAGTGAAATAATTGGGGGAATGGGACCTAATCCATTCCCAAATAGTACATTAATGTATTTTGTCAAGGAAAAAAATGGTATTCTTATAGAACCAAATGTGATTTGTGTTTATATAACCCCATAGTTAAGTCCAAATTGCTAAGTCACAAGTAGGTGACCTCAGCTAATGATTTTCAGATCTAATGCCTCTTTTTGTCTTTGTTGCACTGAAGTGGAGCATGATGGAAACCCATTTTCTGTCTTTTGTATATTCATTTGTCCTAAACATTTTTCCCCTCAGGAAATAAGCATCTTTAAATGATTTCAATATCATAGCTGTTTCTTACTATCGGCCATTAACAATAGGAGCAGGTCAACAATAGAGCCAGTTGTCCATGGTGTGTGTGGGGGAGGTTCTGTCTTTGGAAATCTTCAAGCTTCAAGATGTTGAATAGCTATCTGTCTACAAACCACTTCTCACTCTGTGTTGCTTTGATACAGGTTTTCAAAGCCTACTATGAACTCTGTCATGAGCACAATTGTCTGGAGATCTTACCATGTTCAAACACCCTTGTTTATTCATGAGGCAAGCTCCTGATTGCCTCCTCTCAATGATTCCTGACAAAGTCAATTCTGAGCTTAGCATCATGCCACAAAGCTTTGTGCCTCTACAGTAGCTGATGATACTGCAGTGCTAGTCTGGGCTTTGCAGCTTGCATCTGCATCTCCCCAGTCCAAGAACGAAACAATGCAATTACCAAAAAAGAGGAAATTATCTCTGGGTCAAAGTCATTTACTTATTTATCTTGTATAAAGCATGAATATGCTTGCGTTATATCCACTCTTTGCAATCAGGTGAATTCTTTATATGAGAAACATGGGCTAAATTACAATGCCTGCATGTGGAGTAAGCACCATTGATTCAAGAATCATATGAGCTGAAAGCAATCAGGGGATCGATCCTAAGCAAATCTACTCAGGAGTAAGTCCCATGTTATCCAATGAGGCTTTCTTTCAAGAAAGTGTCTTTGAGATGGCAATTTAACTTTATCAACCTAAGAATTGATACCCTTCTTTCACTTCAGTGATATTAGAAAGGAGCATCTGAGGAATTACATTTTAAAGTTGACTGTGAAGAAACTGAAATGGTTCAAGATTTTCTGTTCCTTTGTAATCAGTTGTTCAAACTCAATCTTCTCTCTTAAGGCTCCACCCTCCATATTCATTACTTCCTTTAGTCTTGAAATTATTGGTGGTATAATAACCACAGATATCTGATATCTTGCCAAGATTTAAATTTCCCCTGAGCATTCAGTAAATTACCATTGGTTAGGAAATCACTTTTATTTCTCCTATTCTTATTTTGAGAAACTTCTGTTGGAGGCAGGTATGCGGAATTTGAGGTATGCGGAATTTGAAGGACTCAGTAAATTCTGACATGAGAACCATATTGTTCTCATAATATAATTTTATATTTGGAACTGCTAACCGTCCTGGCCTTTTTCATGTTGAAGAGTTCTAAAACATATTGATTTCTCACCATTCCAAATATTATCTTTAACCGCTTCTGCGGTCTTTTAAAATAAAAGAATAAGGGCCCTGAGGGCGGGCCCTGTCCCATTGGGCCCCCCGCTTGTCAATCCAGCCCCAAACCACCAATCAGCAGCCGCATGCATATATAATGGAAAGGGGGTACCCCTCTCCATTATATATGTGATATATAATGAATTTCTGTTCATAGGTAAAATGTTAAAATTCTAAATTGGATATGTAGAGGTGGTAATGTACTTAATATGAAACAAGTAGTAATAATGAAAATTACTAATACAATGAAAAATACATTGTTAACAATGTTGGGAGAACTATTTATGATTTGTTATTGTTAAATATCAATTATTGTCAAGATTCCAATGTGGAATTATTATTATTAAATTTCTATACTGCCTCTCCCCATATGGGCTCAGGCAATTCACAACAATAAAACCAAACATAGTAAAATATATTCCAATAATAAAAAGTACAATATAATACAATACTAAAATACAGTTTGAAACCTGCCCTTATTACACACTTCATTCCCTCCATCGGCTATCCCAGACTGACATCAGATAAATAGACATCAGATAAATAAATAGATAAGTAAACAAGAAAGAGGGAGCCAAACAAGAGGAAATGTTTTGAACTGCTCTGGTCTCAGGTATAGGCCTGGTGAAACAGTGCCATTTTACAGGCCCTAAAGAACTTTGTCAGGTCCATCAGGGTGTGGATCTCAGCTGGCAGCTCATTCTACCAGTTGAAACCAGGGCCAACCAGGTTCCAATCAAGTCCAGGCTTTTGACAAGGTTCCCCATGGTGTTCGGATGGATAAACTGGAGATAAACTGGAGATTAAGTGAATAAGGAACTGGCTAGAAAACCACACCCAAAGAATGGTTGTTAATTGTATTTTATCAGAGTAAAGGGAGGTAAGTAGTGGAGTGCCATAGGGCTCAATATTGGGTCCGGTACTTTTCAACATTTTAATCAATGATCTGGATGAGGGGGTAAGGGGACTCCTGATTAAATTTGCAGTTGCCACCAAATTGGGAGGAGTAGTGAACACCCCAGAAGATAGAGTTCAATGAGATCTGAACATGGTGGAAAAGTGGGCAAATGAGAACAAGATGCAATTCAATAAGGAGAAGTATAGAGTTCTACATCTGGGTCGTAAAAATGAGAAGCATGCATACTGTATGGGATATACATTTCTGGGTGGCAGTGTGTTGGACTAGATGGCTTGTATAGCCCCTTCCAACTCTATGATTCTATGATTGCAACCAAGAAATCAAGAGACTAAGACTGTGAAAGGCAGCCGAGAAACACCTAGGAACGATCT